>NC_055963.1:31791575-31960262 GCF_018492685.1 Alosa sapidissima
CGCACGTCCCTCACCTCTCTGCGCAGTGAACACAGCAACGGCACGCTGCTGCAACAAGACCTGCCTGTCATCACCACCACCAACGCTTCGGGCCAGGAGACACTGGTCACCCCGTCCACCCCGGGTCCGTCCCGTGGTGGCTTCGCGCTCTCGCTGCAGTTTGACCCCAACGCTGTGCCGCCCAAGAAGAAGGGGCTGTTCCGACGCGGCTCGCTGCTGGGCAAGCTGAAGAAGTCGGACTCGCGCACCTCGCTGTCCAGCAACAAGAGCAAAATCAGCTTCCTGGGACGCAGCGAGTCGGCCATGAGCTCGGCCAGCGACGCCAACTCCACGGTCAGCCTGGGCGACAGCGAGCCAGAGGGCGAGGGAGGGGACTTCCCGCCATTGGAGGCCGACATCGACGCCACCACCACCGAGGTCTACATGGGCGAGTGGAAGAACGACAAGCGCTCGGGCTACGGCATCAGCGAGCGCTCCAGCGGCCTTAAGTACGAGGGTGAGTGGCTCAACAACCAGCGCCACGGCTACGGCTGCACCACCTTCGCCGAGGGCGGCAAGGAGGAGGGCAAGTACGTGAACAACATGCTGGTCAAGGCGGTCAAGAAGCGCGTCATCCAGCTCAAGGGCACCAAGATCAAGCAGAAGGTGGAGCGCAGCGTGGAGGGGGCGCAGAGGGCCGCGGCCATCGGAAAGCAGAAAGCGGAGATCGCTGCCTCCAGGTGAGGACAGGAAGTGACCTCATCAGACTGGGGGACATCTCCCTACTCAGGTGTAGAGAACATAACACCATAATGTTATTTTAGAAGGGTTCACTTGTTATTGAGAAACATTATGAGAAAAATATGAGAAAGATATGGACTGGAGCAAGGTACAGTTAACACAAGTTGAATTTGATGCAAAGAAACAACTTGTGTTTATGATAAAAAAAAAGAACCATTGATTGTCAGCATAACAGATCCAAACAGTGACCTGAGGTCGGCCTGTTGCCATGTCTTTGATGTTGTGAGGTGAGCGTGTTTGTGCGTTTGTTGTGGCTCTGCTCTGACTGAGAGAGCATTCACAGTCTTGTGATTAGCTCCCTGATTCGCAGAGTATGACTGGTGGTTTTCGGGAACAGAGTGCTATCCATAGACCAGAGGAGACGGCGCCCATTTAGGGGTCAGCTCCTAACACACTAATGCGCTGGAGCAGGCCAGTGGGTGTGGGCCGATGGAGGGAATCTCAAGGGCAGTGGCAGCTGGTCACGCAGGCCGAGCTATCCGCCCTCTCAGGCTCCTCTGCAGCTGACGCTGGCAATTCAGGAACCACGGAGCAGCTTTGTGTGATACGGAGGTTTATAGTCATGGTAGTGTTTCTTCAGGTCACTCTAGCTGGAGTGAATCACAAGTGTTAACAAAAAGAGCACTGTTATACAGTATAGGAATACGTCAGGCAGTGCATTACGAGCTAAACTGTTTTTCAGGCTTGGAGAACTGTGAAGTGTGGTTTCATTTTTTGTCAGCTTTGGTGACAATGATACTTGTGTGTGTGTCTCTCCTCCTCTTACTCTTGGTAAGAAAAAACATGTGCCTAAACTGTGTGGAGTTGCCTCAATAAACCAGTGTTAGGGGTATGAGTTTGAACGTCCTGGTTGCCATGTCTTTATGTTAGTGTGTGTCGCTGAGTACAGGCTCTCATCTGAGCTTACAGTCTGTAGTATATCACAGATCACAGGGAAGGGGGAACTGTGTTATCTGTGCATGACTGTGTGTCTGCGGTGACAGTACACAGCATAGAGGCTGCTGTGGAACATTTTGAATTTACTGTCAAGTTCAGTGTGGAACGCAATAGCAGGGTGTCAGTTTACAGCTGCCCCCATTTGCAGGGAGCAATGTGTCTCTGGTGGTGCTCTGCCGTTCACACATTCTCTTCTCGGTTTGCACTGCTGACATACACACCCGCTAGAACCCAAATCACCCCCCCCCCCCCCCCCCCCCCACACACACACACACCCCTGAGGGTAAAGAATTGTTTGCTCTTTCGTATCAGTGATTATGTGTGAGTGTTGTGTTTAAAACTGCTTAAAATGATGGTGGCCACACTATGGTGGTGGTTCTGAAAGGTTTTGCCCATGGTTTTGTAGTTTATGTCATTGTAGTATGAACATTGATAGCTGAGATAACTGATGCAAATGTTTGTCTGTTTTTTTGCATATGGGCATTGCACATGAAGACTGATATTCCAGACAGACCTTTGGACACTATGTCCTTGTATTGTTTTTTGTAGAGTTTTGAATTTAATTTGAATTTTGTAAAAACACTGTAGAATAAGTTGTATACGTAGAGAGAGGGACCATTTGTCTTGTCTCCATAGGGAGGTGCAAAAACCCTGATCAGGATAGCACACTCACTCACGCCCTTGCATAAACACACACATAAACACACATACACACGCACACAATGCTTGCTGCGCACTCACTCATCTCCTTACATGGAGGGGAGTTTATAAGAGTGTGTGCAGAGTGGACACATACTCATGTGAGAGAGCCGCTTGGTGTTTACAGCTGCAGTGTCTCACTGATGAACCGCAGATCCAGGCAAGGGCCAGTAAGAAATCTAAATATTTTACCTCGGAGCCTTTAGTCCCCAACCCACCTCATCCTCTCTCCACCAGCACCTCCACACACACACACACGCACACACACACACATACACACACACACACACACACACACACACACACACACCACCTCCCTCCTCAGGCTCTTCCAGAAAACGCCGTCTGAATGCAGACAGGTCTGAGCACAGCCTCCGTGAACAATGCATGGCACTGACACACCTTCCTGCTCACTGCAGTCTCAGCTGCTCTCTCTGTGTGTTTGTGTGCAGCAGCTCACATCACCAAGGAGAGTGAGTGGAGGAGCAGGATTTATGAGTGTTTACAGAAATCAGCTCCATCAGGACGTCCACTCAGTGCGGCGCATGCAAACAGTGATGTAATGTCTGAAAGGTATCCAGAGTCCACAGAATCGGGTGCTATGGAGATGGATTGTGTCATTTCGTTACAAGCTGAGATGTAGCACATCAGATGGTAATAGAATGCCACAGTATGAAATGGCCACACGTTGTTTTGGACTCTCTAATTCTAGAGAAGAGTGAGCCGGGAATCTCCCCCAGTGAGGCCCTAAGTTGGTCCAGCCAATGGGTCCGGCCGGCCTGTCCGCCTGAAGCCAGTAACATAAATACCCCACCACAGCCACGTCAGCCAGACAGGAGGCCAGCCACAGGTCACCCCGAGCCTGCTGGCCATGGGATATTTCAGGGCCTGCGACGAGGGTCTGCCCTGTGCCGTGGGTCTGGTGGGACTGAGGGGACGATCTGGAGGAGGCCTTCTGAGCACGAGGTGGGTGAGAATGACGCTCACAGTCTAGTGTGAGGGAGGCAGGCAGGCGGGCCTGACTAAATAAGGGCTGCAGCACAATCAGCTGGGAATGCAACAGCTGATAGCTCTCCGTCTCCGCTCGCCAGGCGGTCCGGCACGGGGAGGAGAGGGTCTGGAGACCTGAGTGGCTCACTCACCGCAGCAGGACAGCAGGACAATTAATATAATATATGGGTGTGAAAAAAAACAAAAACCTAAACATAACATGGATGTAAAGAAGATGAAACCTTAGATATCATATGTAAAACCAAATGAAATAATGAACCTTGCTGTAGTGGCTTTGGTGTTTACTGAAGATGTGTTGCATACAGAGGTCAGTTAAGCTCTGTTTCTGGGGCCTGTGCTCCTGGCCTGTGTGGCCTGTGTGGTAATGTGACTGAAAGGCTTGTAGTGATGCAAAGAGAATAAGGCAAACCACAGTCTCAATACAACTGCCACAGAGATAGTCCCAAAGCGGATAAACGTGGCCAGTTTCGCTCCTAAAAACAAACATGCCCTATCTGCTATTAATAGGACCTGGTTTGGAGTTTCTGCATTGCCCATAAAGTCTTTATTTAAACCTGTCTGTGCCTCTACAACTTCACACACTTTAGCTATTTAACATGTGGTCTAAAACCGGCTAGTGTTTAGCCTGACAAATTGGGAGAAAGTTTTGGTAAAGGCCAGCCAAAAGTGTCTAAAGTTGATGAGCGTGCTGATGTTGTGATGGGTGATCTGCTAAGAGTCATGGCCTAGGTCAGGCCAATTCATCTGGAACCCACCTGTCCAGTAAGGACCATGGAGACATCCCTCGGTTTCATAGCCTTCACTTTCGACACACATGGTCCACAATTTCAGCACAACACAGTCAAACCCCAACATGTTAATAACATCACATGCTTTTTAAGTGGATTCAAGTTTTTTAGAGGACCATTAACAATGTACACTGCTTTAGGACATTTTCTTTTTGAGGAACCAGGCTTACAGTAAAGCTCCCAGACACAAGTACAGATGATCTCTTGTCAGGAGACAGGGGGCTGTGCTGTGACATGAAGCAGGACAGACCAGGATGAGCTCAGATACAGAGAGGGAGAGAGAGAGAGAGAGAGAGAGAGAGCCGCTCATCCGCCCATCCGCCCTCCCCACCCTCAAACAAAGCATAGACCAGAGAGACCAGACCATATACAGAGATTTAAGACTGAAACCCACCAAGTAGTTGCGTTATCTATCTGTGGATCGCTTTGTCCTGAATGCTGTAGTCAAGTAGAACCCCCGTGTTTACTGAGAGGGAATGTGACTCAGGACTCTGTGTTTTCACTCCCATACTGTACTGCAGGTCTTGGGCATCGGAGTTAAAAGGCCGAGGGGAACACAGATATCAAATGCCATGTGAAGAGAGAGTTCAGTGTGGAGTGTGTTTGAAGTGAGCGGATCAGAGAGAGTGGACTCAGAGGGGTGTTGAGTGCCATGGTTGACTAATTCGTGTGTGTGTGCGCTCGCGCGCGCGCGCGCGCGCGTGTGTGTGTGCTAGCGCACGGTCCAGGCTGGCCGGCCGAAGCATCTCGGCGGGCTACAGATTGTCAGCAGGAAATGCCATCTGTCACAAAAAGCCCCTCCTCTCACTCCTCCCGGACACCTCAACGGCAGGCAACCCACCCACTCATCCACCCACTCAAGCCAGCCGTGTCAGGCTTTGTTAGCCAGATCAATACCTCTGAATCTTTCAGTAAAGGTTTGCCCATCACTGGTGTTGGTGTGTCTCAGTTCTACCTCATATTCAGCTCAAGGCCAGAGCAATCAAGTGTGATAGAGCATAAGGAGATGCAGGCCATCAGACACAACAGAGGGAAGCACTGGCATAAATCAATTGTGACTATTGTACAACTGGCAACTGAGAAAAGGTTGTATTGTACTCACACATATGGTCTAGTAGATCTGTAAATGTGTGCAAAGATTTGTATGCCGTGTTCTAGAAATCTCTATGTGCTCTGTCCTATCAGAGTAACCCTGATATGTTTATCAAGAGAAAATGTAAAAATAGGAAGTTAAAGATAAAACGGGTGAACGTCCAATGCTTGAGGTTCGCAGCATGGCCCTCAGTCATCAGTTTGACCAACCCCCACTACCACCCCTGTCCAGCACCCAGACCCCAGTATCAGTTCCTGGGTCCAGGGGACCCCAGGGGGGCCAGAGGGCGAGCCCCTGAGGGTGTGTGTTGACTCAGCGTGGACAGGTGCCAGTCTAGGATGTACAGCAGCAAGGGCTTGGAGATGCTCTAATTGTTCCACTTAGAGGTGCCTCCCTACCCCCCCCCCCCCCCCTCCCTTGCACCCCTCTCTGGACTCTTCAAGTGGAGGCAGCTATTTCCAGCCGAGCGGCTAGCGTTTCAGCATGCCAGGCATTCAGGAGGTAATCTCAATCAGGAATAAAGCTGGCCTGGACATTCAGAGAGTAATCTTAATCAGGGACATCTACTGCTGTGTCAGACATTAAGGGTGTTTTATCAATGAGAAATACTGCTGCCCCTAGACGTTCAGATTCATTTCAGTCAGGAACTCGACGGGCACAGGGAGCAGTCCGTCAGGAATATTGGAGTATTTCTTTTACTGTCTATGGGAATATGAACTACTGGCCCTGACACGCACACAGACAAACATAAGCTGGCCCAGATAGGGAAATAAGGAAAATAAGGAATCAGGAAAATAAGCTGAAATCAGGAAAATAAGCTGGTCCAGATATCCACCAATGTGATATGAGATCGCTTACACCCAGTGGCTAGATACAGTGCAAGGGATGATATTCAATGAATATAGACATGTTAGATCAGAAGACATAAATCTGACTACTTTGTAGCGTTGCTTCTCTCCCTGATTGCAGTGACTAGCAGTAGTAGAGGTGGTAAAAGTGGGTACCTGTATGCCCTGCACACTGTACACAGTAAGTTACTGCGGTCATGTTGGACTGCAGCAGTCGGATGGAATGTTTATGTCTCCATGGTAATCTGTTCCTTTAGATTAGATGTATCATTAAGGAAAGCTTTGTCTGTCTTCATTGTAGCAAAACAGTGCGTCTGTCTTAATGTCATTATAAGTAGTGGTATGGAAGTCTTTGTCTCAGTTACACTCAGCAGCAGTATATCAAGCTAGCCCTTGGTTGCTGTGAGAGAAAGAGGTTGGCCAGGAATGACAGGGCATTTGTACCCTGTGTCAGTATATATACAACTTTGGGTGTGTTAGTTTGAGTGAGGGTATGATAGAAGTAGTAGAGTCACTGTCAATGAGAGGACTTCGGTTTGTGGATTGCAAGAGTAAGGTAGTCTTCCAACAGATGCAGTAAAAACCCTTTCTCAGCCAACATCCAGGGTCAGTAGCCACACGATGGGCTCTTCTTTCTGTGTCAGTCACTGTAAGAGCAGCTCTCTCACTCTCTCTTGTGTCAGGGTGGCCTTTAGCGGCCGCTGGGATCCTGTTGGTGTCGCTTACAGACCCGGGTCCTCAGGAGCGCTGTGGACGCTCGCCGGGCTTTTTATAGAGCAGACAACTGCTGAGGTATCTTTCCACATGGAGAGCAGTAGCGGGCACATCTTGAAGTTTGGGTGGAGCCCTGCCAAAGGAACAGCTGTGGACAGGAGCATCTTTGGCCTTCAAAGAAAATCATTAGTGGACCTCACGGGGTGAGGCAATGATCGTTCATCTCTTAATTACAGCCGAATGTGCCATTCATAAAAGTCTGCCCCTAAAGAAGTCTTTGTCAGGGACATGAGAGGTGTGTTTTATGTGCAGTGTACAGTTATATTCTGGTTAATTCGTGGTCTGTGTAGTCTTAAGGACCAAACAGTGATGCTCCTTGAGAGATTTGCTTTCTTTCTCTCTTTCTGCTCAACCCTTCTGGGTGTTATTTAATCATTTTTTTATGCGTTGTGCGTTGCATTTTTTATTCAACGACAATTTACCGTCCCCTAGAGACGTCACTTACTGTATGCCAATGATGTCAGTGTTTTCCTGTGACGTCACTCTGGTTGGGGTGCCAGTTGTTATATAACTGTGCCATTGCTCATCGTCTGCCAGTAATGTTCTGTACCAGTGAATGAGGGACTGCAGACACCTGTTTGCGTGACACAAGGCCTGTGCTATAACTTGGACATGGCAACACAGAAGAATCAAACAGAAAAGACAACACTGTGCTCATTGAAATGGGCATGGTGTGATGGGAATTTAGTTGTTCACTTTTTTTAGTTGTGACTTAGAATTCTCTAGAACTCTTTAGAACTCCTGTTAACTTTGTTTTTCATTTGTTTTGTTTCATTTTTTCTGAGTTGTGTCTGATTGTATCTTAACCTTGAGACAGTGGGAGACTCAGGTTGCTGCAGCACATAGGGGTTTCATCAACTAGTCAACTAGTCAACAATTAAAACAATAGTCTGTGCTATAGGTAGCGGTCAACTCCTTGTGGACAACATGGCTAATGTCTAAACAGTCTAGACATCCTTATGCATGGAATTACTTTATCGAAGAAAAAAAAATGACAACTGGTCCACAGTGACATGGCGTGACATGAGGCTAGCCATTTCTATGCATGGAATTACTTCATCGAAACTGTTCCACAGTGGCCCGTTTAGCCAGGGAGCGCACCTATGTTCCACAGTGGCCCGTTTAGCCAGGGAGCGCACCTATGTTCCACAGTGGCCCGTTTAGCCAGGGAGCGCACCTATGTTCCACAGTGGCCCGTTTGTTTTTGTATATCTGCCCAAAATATACGTGCTTATATGTATACATGGACAAATACACTTGTGTTTATAAATGCAGGACCAACCATGCAAAGTCCAAGGGTGAGGCAGCTGACCAGTCTGCTCAGGCTGCCAACCAGGAGTCCAGCATCGCCAGGGTGGTTGCCAGGGAACTGTCCCCATCCTTCTACCAGCCAGGTGGGTCTAGCCTCATAACTCATAAACACATACAAACACATGCACACAGTAAACACCTGCTCACACATCAGACACATGTATACAGGTCCCCATATAACATACTCCCCGGACATCAACACTTGAAGAGTGTGAACAGTCAGCCAGTAGTAATCCGTGTGGTCCTACTGCCATAACTGAATATGAACGTACGTACTGTATGTCACTGTGGCTGTGTATTGAAAGAAATCGAAATATGAACTGAACACCATTGGGGTTAAACATTGAACAGCACAGGGGCTGGCTAGGTGTTGACTGCCCCACCTTGATACTGCTGGATATATCTGCTGCTGACTCAGGGCTGGGGTGCTGGGGTGGAGCTCACCCCCAAGGGTACTCACCTTCTCAGGGGCTAAAAAAGGGCCCCTCTCACCGGGGTAAAGGATCGGATCTCTGCCTCTGGGTCCTCAGCGCCAGATCTCCTCACTAGACCCCCTGACCCCCATTCACACATTATCCCCCCCCCCGCGCCAGTTCTGGGATCAGCTCTCATCATTAAGGTTCTAGAAAGCACCACGGTGTGGATCATGCATGAGGTTGGTGCGAATGTTCCAGGA
Organism: Alosa sapidissima; assembly: GCF_018492685.1. Lineage (NCBI taxonomy): Eukaryota > Metazoa > Chordata > Actinopteri > Clupeiformes > Clupeidae > Alosa > Alosa sapidissima. The sequence continues at coordinate 31,800,492 of NC_055963.1, forward strand.
ACAGTCGTCAGGGACAGCATGTAACCAGAGCTCCTCCGAGAGCCACATAGCTGAAGCCAGAGGATCCAAATAGAAACAACCAGAAAATAATCACTCAAGAGTGTGAGGCTTACCAGAACCAAAGAAGAGGTACACAAACACACACACACACACACACACACACACACACACACACACACACACACACACACACACACACACACACACACACCACGCATAGTGTGGCGAAGTTCCATTGAAAACAACTCAAAAAAGCAAACATTGACACACAGCCACAAATAGAGTTGAGTTTTTTTAAACCTTCAGTGAGAGAATTATTCACTGGAAAACACAAGGACCATTCATCATATGTGACTCACATATCTCACCTTTCTATTGGTTTTGGTAGCAAGGTTTTATGTGTCATTATTAGAAATCCAGAGTAATGTATTCATACTGTGTTTCACTTGATATTTGTTGATTTAAGTGACCAATTATGTCCATATAGCCCTACAAGGAAACACGTACAAGAGACGAGAGTGTACCGGTATGTGGCGCAAAGATAGTCAGCGAACCAGCTCAATTATAATTAGTCTGCACAAATCCAACACTGTCTGCACATCCTAATGGCCTGAAACATACTGAGCCACCACCACTTCTAATCAGTTAGAAACATCTCCAATCTCATGCCCTTTGCAACCAGTCATCTCTGATATTGCCACGGGATCAGTGTCATGAGAAAAGCATCCGTGTCAATAATGAGGGTATTAGTGTCTGAGTCGGATCGCTGTTATATTCAGAGTTTAGCACACAGTGTTCATAATTATCACTTCCTATGTTGGAGCGTTCAGACATGTATAAATATATAAGTGCATTCTATCTGTAGTTGATGTTTAAAGTTGAATACATTTTTACGCACGCCCACACTAATATCCCTTGGATAAATGACAGAAACTGAACAAACTATGTGAAATCTAGCAGTAACATATACAACGTCCACTTACTGTATAGATTATGTGACCTAATATAAGTCAAATGTCCATTTAGCACATTAGTCAGCATTCAGAATCCTGTTTTGTCCATAGGTCCTGAATACCTAAAGAAGTGTGCACTTCAAGAGTCTGTACACTCATGTGAATCCTGTTTTGTCCATAGGTCCTGAATACCTAAAGAAGTGTGCACTTCAAGAGTCTGTACACTCATGTGAATCCTGTTTTGTCCATAGGTCCTGAATACCTAAAGAAGCGTGCGCTGCAAGAGATTGCAGAGAGGAACGAGCATGCTGACCCCATGCTGCATGAGCCACTCCTGTCTGAGGAGTCTCCCCCCACACCGCCAGAAAGTCCAATGGACAGCCTGCGGCCGAGCTCAGCCCCTGTCCGCACTCGCACCCCGTCCCCCTGCCCAGCGGAGCTGGCGGCCGCCCGCGAGGACCCTAACCTGCTGGGGCCCGGGGCCTGGAATGGAGAAAAGGCCAAAGCAGGGTCCGGGAGCCGGGGGAGCAGCAGACAGGGCAGCAGGCCCACCACCCCTGTGGCCGCCCCTGCAGCGGAGGAGCGTCCAGCCAGCAGCCAAGGTCCCTCACGCACCCCCAGCCGCCAGAGCAACAAGGCTGAACAGGGCTCGGACATGGAGATCCAGCCCCTGCAGAAGATGGCCACTGGGGCCAAAGCGGCAGAAACTGCTCCCGCTGCAGCGACTGTCGCTCCAGCGCCTACACCCTCTCCGGTCCCCACGCCCTCCTCTGCTCCAGCAGCTGCCCCGACTCCATCGCCCACCCCCCATGCCGCTGCGGCCCCAACACCGTCACGCTCCCCTGCTCCCCCTGCCCCTGCAGAGGAGGAAGAGGAGGCCCCAGCTCCTGGACCGTCCTCTCGGCCCGCCTCCAAAGTCTCCCTCAAAGCACCCACGCCAGAGCCCCGTCCGTCTTCGTCAGACCTCAGGCCGCGAGCTCCATCCGTCACCGAGAGCAGGCCCTCGCCCAAGCCCTCGCCCAAGCCCTCTCCGAGACGCGATCGCAGTCCTGCGCCCAAAGCCGAGCCCAAGCCCTCGCCCAAAGCTGTGGCCCGCGCCACGGCGAAAGCTCCTGCCAAGCCCGAGCCCAAGGTTGAGGTCCGACAGAAGGTTGTGGTCAAAACCCCCAGCGAGGTGGCAGAGCTCTTACAGCAGGATGAGGTAGGAGGCAGCACACAGCTCAAGCCTACACACACATCCAAAGAACACACATGTTTGCTTGTCTGAAATTACATACAATAGAATGGTGTATGCAATGGAGAAAGCTTATGTCACACTTTCCATTGAAAGTAAGAATGAGTCTTAAGATATCTTCATGTATGAATTTATATAACGGGGATTCCATCTTACAGAGCAGACAGCCAGTGAAGGGTGGAAGTGTCACCTCCACCCTTCACTGGCTGTCTGCTCTGTAAGATGGAATCCCCGTTATATGACAGCTGAGTAAATTGCCTTGTTAGTTGTTACATAATTATGTATTTAGACAGAACTGTTTCACCACTTCTACACAAGCTGAACACAACCTATCGGGTCTTAGTCTGCATTCTCTGTTGTGCAGTTGCATAATGTCAGTTCCTAAAAACATATTCATGCTTTTAATTCATGCTGTACAAGTCAGGTATGAATATGTCTTTAAGGAAGTTCCTTGCCTATGCTCATACATGCACACACTCACAAACACTCAATCACTCAGACATTCCATGCCCCCCACCCACCCATATATCCTGAAACCCTATCAGATGGTGTGTCTTGGTGTGTGTGTGAGGTACAGACAGGTCCAGAGCTTAGCTGCCCCTGGGCGCTTTAGATCACACACCCACCTGCCCCAGAGCGGAGCAGTGTGGCTGAATCTGAGCCCCCCTGAGAGGGCCAGGGTCTTTCCGCTCACGGCTCGCGGACATGGAGCCGCCTGTGGAATGCTCAGGCTCTAAGATGCCTGGCTCCTTTGGCTCCTGTAAAACTGTGCTAAGGCCACACGCACTGTACATCAGAGGAGCTGAATTTACTGGGCCATTGACATTTCAAATGCATGTGTTACTGTGTTTTCAGTTTTCAGGATCAATTGTTTGATTGATAATTGGATTGTTTGGATTAAAAAAGATTTGTGCAAATGTGTTTTTCTTCACCTTCATTTTCCCCTAGGGCCCAAATACAATAATGATATGTATGGTCATCCTGCTGAACATCGGACTAGCCATACTGTTCGTACACATCCTTTCCTGAAGCCTTGCAAACCCAGGTGAGACTTTGGCCAATAACAAGCTGTCAGTTTTAGTGACTTCACTCTGGGACTGCACAGCAGTGCAGTGCTAATGATGTCATACAATCACATTGATCTTTGATGGATGGGGCTGAAATTTGACTCTGTTTTTTTTTCCTCGCCCCAAGATTCTCCACCCGTGTGGCGCTGGAGGAACAGGAGGAGCATGGCCTCTGCCTTTACACTGGACCATCGTGAACATAGACTCTTCCCTGATGCTCAGAGGGGCTGCAGCCCAGGGATGACGGCCGATCTGCTGGAGCAGTCCACTCTGAGCTCCGTCTGAAAGTGGACGATGCCGCTCTCATCTGCTGCCACTCACGGCAAGACATACAGACAGACAGACAGACAGACAGACAGATAGCTGCTTGGCCTGCCAGACACCAAGAGCAGTTATCCCCTCCACCCCCCACCCCACCCCCAACCCAACGAGGAAGTTCCCCCACTCCCTCACTGCTCTGCTCTCATGTGGAGAGAGGATGTGGCCTCAGGTGTGAAAGGATGCAGTAAGCAGCAGGGAGTTGGTAAAGCCGTGCTGCTGGTCTGGATGAGATGCTGGCTGTAAGGGGGTTTCGGTAAAGTGCTCTTAGTGGATCACAACAGAGATCTAGAAACTACTTCATGATACAGAAAATGGAGCTCTTTACAGAATACCAACCAGAAATTCATCAAGATATTTTAGTAGTCTAAAGTAGTCTAATGAAAATTCATGAAATTAAACAAAATTATGTTATAAAGCCTAAACAAAGATGGCAAATACATCAAAGAAAAAAGTGTATTCTCTATTGATTTATTATTTATGTCACTGGATTGTTTCTGTTTTCAAGTAATATCCAAACATTATCTATCTGTAACTTACATGTACTGAGCAAAATGTCTTAAAGAGTTTGCTAATTTCACTGGTAGGCTGCTCAGAGTGCACGATGAGTGATCTTTGCACGTTGCATTCTAGCGGCAGGAAATCGCTTATTCTTTCACGGTGGCAGAAATCACTTTTTACCATGAATTCAGTTGGTCATGACGGAATGCTGTAGTATTTATGAAATTATTGATTTGTAACGTGACTTGCTTGCACTTGTTTGACTGTGAGCCGAAGTTCCATAAGAAGGATGGGTGTCAGAGCAAATGGAGGAGAGGAAAGAGGTGGAAGGACCTGGCACTGCTTTTGAAACCACTGTGTTATTGGAGATCATGTGAAAAGGTTGTTAAAGTAAGTGCCATGGAATGTGTGTCTGCTGGTTGTATTTTAAGAACACAGCACTACAACTGTAGGAGTTTGTGGTTGGGCAGAAGAAACTGATTTTAATCTCACTGTTCTGTAGATAGTTTTTAAAAATGTCTCGTTTTTTGGGGTGGTTAATTAATCAAATTCAAATCAAAATCAAATTGACTGAGAAAAAAAGAAAAATTAAAAAAGAGATATGAATTCATTTGCTGGAGGCTGTTGTTATGTGTTTTTTTTTGCGCATTTGGTCATTTTACATCTAAAAATATGTGTGTTACACACACCTGTGATAGCAGTAGTCATGTACTGTCCCATATTTCAAATGTGTGCATGTTGTTCTGAGGGAGTGTATTCCTACCTTTTCACAACAATTCAAATAGTGTCATACGTTTGACTTTAGCTGAACTCAATTAGCCTATAAATCTGTGACTTTATGCAGTGTCCCCTGTAGTTTCACTGGATTTGTGAAATTTAGAAAATAAAAGTACTTTGCTAGAACCTCAGGTACTATTGCACTGTAGGAAGTAGGGTGTCAATGGCATGAACATACACAAACACACACTAACACACTCTATCATTATTGATCTCACAAGTCACAAGTAGGTTTTAAAGGCTATCTCTGTGTGCCAGCCGAATTCTACAGTATGTTATAGGTGTGAATGTTCACTCAAACCATTTTATTTCACCTGTTTGTTAACTGCCCTGTTAAAATGTTTATTTATGGACGTTTACTTGTATGTTTTAATCTGCTGGCAGCATCCCAGTGTAGAGATATTTTTGTTTGTTTAGAGAATTATTTTCATGTATTATCTTCATGTAGCCCTGTGGTCACATTGATAAAAGGCCCCAACTTGTAGGTTGGATGTGATTGAGGCCCTCACTGAAGTCTGTCATCTAGATATTTATTTCTGATTCTGCTTTGCATCAGTCAAATTGAAATAAAAACTATTTTTCAGCTCAAACTTAACTGACTTTTGCACTGAACTTTTTTTTGCACTTCAACAACTCCATCACAAGAACCTTTCCAAACAGGACATGTTAAACTTAACTTCAACAGAGGTTCTCATGCCCAGTTCTTTATAACCAATAACGACATGGTTCATTATGTTAAGTATTAAAGGCAATTAGCAGAGGTCTGATTTGTTTGTCTGAGCTTGGGGTGCGTTGCATGGAACAAAGGCAGTATTTTTACAGGCCACCTGTCAGACGGGCCTCTGATGGCCGAGGCAGGAATACCATCCCTATTTTAGACCGATGCGGGAACACCGCTCGCTCGCGGAGCTCTCACCCAGGGACATATTTCACTTACACAACAAATCAGCACATATGAACAGATGCCGTGACAAGCGCGCTATCCCGGACCGAGGGCCACTCGCCACATGCACAGTATGTGCACCTGGCCGGTCACCCAGGCGAGCGTGAAGTAGGGCTGAGCTCTGATAAGGATGAAGTCATCCTCAGCTTTTGCTTGATGAAGGAGATGTTTGGTTAAGACTTGTACAATGCTCACTCTAACATTTTAGTAAATTTGGGATATTCATTATAATACATCATTGACATGCCTCCACAAGCGGTTCATGAACATATGCTTCTACAAGAAGTTCATATGATGCCATGGAACAGCTATAGGTTCTGCTAGATATTTTGGGACATATGAAGACAGATAATATAAGGCTCACTATTAGTGCAAGGCCCTTGGAATTGTCCGAACTTCCCGCTGCCTTAGGGTGCCCTTACCATGGAGATATACCGGTAGTGTGACTATGGCCACCCATGAGGTAAACCGTAGACAGGTGAGCTATGAACTGGTAGAGAAGCCTGCCATCAGCACTGCTAATGAGTAGACTTGCTGTTCCACCCTACAGCACCAGCACCGTGGGCCTCAGTGGGAGTGAGGTCTTAAAGTGGCTCCATACAGCCCTCTGTCTGCCAACTTAGCTCACATAACAGTTAAGTTTGTGGTCACACTGCTAATTATGGCGGTACATAGACCACAGTTGCCAGAAGTACAGCTTGGAGAACTAGAAAAGGCATGTGTTCTTAACCATTTTTGCCTATGTCCTTTAGTCCTAGCATTTGATTAAGCATTTCACCATGTAAGGTGCCTCATTACTGTTTACTGTGCATAGTAATGTTACTGTAAACATTATTCATCACTCTCAGAACACCAGATGGGGCTGCAGTACATGTGCTTTCTCTGAGCACTACAAACATTTGTTTCTCAGAATCCTATTCTTCCACTTTGACAATGGAATGATGCATTGTTCCCACAACAAAGCATCTATGTCCTGTTTGAACAAGCCATGCCTTAATCTCATAAAGCAATGCCTTTCAACACCATGACCCTTAATCTTTTACAGGTCACTCATATCGGTTAGATCTGCCTTCAAGGGATGCTGCATCAAATGTATATTTTAACTATAGGAACATATGAGGAACATAAAGATAGATTCCTGCTGCAGTGAAACATCGCCAACAAACCTATTGCACTGCACACTGTACATTTAGGTTAATCTACCTACCCTACAAAAACTGTTTTCTGTTTTTCTCCCTTTGATAAATGTGAACGCTTTAACAAATCAATTACTCACATCAATAAAACATACTGTACTTTTGTTGCCAATGAATATTTACACATTTTGGAGTATGAAAAAAAAAATGATCACAATTAACTGTAGTTAAGTGTTCCCAGTTAAATTAATGTTGAATACAGGATTTTTATTTATTGAACAAAACAGCCAGGATTTGTCCGAGGCAACACAAGAGCTTTGGCTTCCTGGCAGAACCGGAGTGTATTTATTACATTAACTAATGAAAGCTGCTACTACAGTTGCAGTGGATGGATTTGAGCCTTCACATATATTGGAGAGAACAAGACCACCAGCAGAGGGCATCCACTAGAACACACTAGATTAGAACATGGCTGTATTCAATGAAAGTAAATTATGCCAAATGACTTCACAAATGTTCTTAGGCTTCACACTGCCATCTGTGATCATCTTACAGAATGATCATATAAGTCCTTCTTCATTATAAGCTGTATGTCCATCATTTCAGATGTCCATAGACCCATTCCAGGAATAAAGTAAATGGTGAGCGTGTATGTACTCGGACAGAACATAGCTAATACAGTAGTTCAAGGTTCACATGCGTAGACAGCAGAATAAGGACAAAGGTTGTTTAGACTTCAACTTTATTGTCATTAGACCATTTCAGGTTAAAGTTTCAGTGACAGTGGGACAACACACATATAAAAGAGAATAGGAAAGGAAAGGGAAACCAGACAAAGTTAAAATACGGCTCAGTACTCTTCGCCCTCCTCATCTTCCTCCAAGCTTTCAGCCCCAACCTCCTCATAATCCTTCTCCAGGGCGGCCATGTCCTCTCTGGCCTCAGAGAACTCTCCCTCCTCCATGCCCTCACCTACATACCAGTGCACAAAGGCACGCTTGGCGTACATCAGATCAAACTTGTGATCCAGCCGGGCCCAAGCCTCAGCAATAGCAGTGGTGTTGCTCAACATGCACACAGCCCTCTGCACCTTGGCCAGGTCTCCACCTGGGACAACAGTAGGGGGCTGGTAGTTGATGCCAACCTTGAAACCAGTGGGACACCAATCCACAAACTGGATGGAGCGCTTGGTTTTGATGGTGGCAATGGCAGCATTAACATCTTTGGGCACCACGTCACCACGGTACAGCAGACAGCAGGCCATGTACTTGCCGTGACGGGGGTCACATTTCACCATCTGATTGGCTGGCTCAAAGCAAGCATTGGTGATCTCAGACACTGAGAGCTGCTCATGGTAGGCCTTCTCAGCAGAGATCACTGGGGCATACGTGGCCAGAGGGAAGTGGATACGAGGGTAGGGCACCAAGTTGGTCTGGAACTCTGTCAGATCAACATTGAGGGCACCGTCAAATCGAAGGGAGGCTGTGATGGAGGACACAATCTGGCTGATAAGCCTGTTGAGGTTTGTGTAGGTAGGGCGCTCGATATCAAGGTTTCTACGGCAAATGTCATAGATGGCCTCATTGTCTACCATGAAGGCACAGTCAGAGTGCTCAAGGGTGGTGTGGGTGGTCAGAATGGAGTTGTAGGGCTCCACCACGGCAGTAGACACCTGGGGGGCTGGGTAGATGGAGAACTCCAGCTTGGACTTCTTGCCATAGTCGACGGAGAGGCGCTCCATCAGCAGGGAGGTGAAGCCAGAACCAGTGCCTCCCCCAAAGCTGTGGAAGACGAGGAAGCCCTGCAGACCTGTGCACTGGTCAGCCTGGAGAATGAATGAGTTTACATTAGGAAGGTTGGACCAACCATCAAAGGCAAACTTATTTGTATAGCACATTATCATACATAATAGTCATTCAATGTGCTTTACACAGACAGAACAAACAAATGAAATGGAAATAGCCCAAGTAAAAGGAATATAAAAAAGGGAAATAAATTAATCAAATTAATTAAAAGGAATACATACACATATGAATAAACATATGAAAAAATAGTGCAGTCTCTTTAAAACAGGCTACCATTTGATCTCCATGGGGAGGGTTAAACCAACATGGTTCAAATTCAGGGCATCTGGAGAACAGGGCCCTTACCAGTTTGCGGATACGGTCCAGCACCAAGTCAATAAGCTCCTTTCCAATGGTGTAATGACCACGGGCATAGTTATTGGCAGCATCCTCTTTGCCAGTGATGAGCTGCTCTGGGTGGAACAGCTGTCGGTAGGTCCCAGTGCGTACCTCATCTGTAAAAAGCATACTAGGTTATAAAAGCATTGCAACTACGGGAGTGAGAACCCTGAAAATTCCAACAACTCGCCTAAATACTACTATGCTTTTATTTTTTCATGCCTTTTTTGTGAAGCACTTTTGTGATCCTATCTGTGAAAAATGCTATAGAAATAAAATTGTACTTACTTAAATAGATCTGGGCTTACCGATCACAGTGGGCTCCAGGTCCACAAACACAGCCCTGGGTACATGCTTTCCAGCACCAGTCTCACTGAAGAAGGTGTTGAAAGAGTCATCTCCTCCTCCGATGGTCTTGTCGCTGGGCATCTGTCCGTCCGGCTGGATGCCATGTTCAAGGCAGTAGAGTTCCCAGCAGGCATTGCCAATCTGGACGCCAGCCTGACCCACGTGGACTGAGATGCACTCACGCTAAAGAAGAATATATATACGTGGTCTGAGATGCACTCACGCTAAAGAAGAATATATGTTTTAAAATGAAGCTTGGAAACAACACAGTGAGCCACTTGCATGCCACATGTAGTGATTAAGTGAGTTTAGCGCCCCCCTCCATCCATAAAGATAGGCCCAAATATAATTTAAAAGAAGACCAACTTGACTGCCTAACATTAGAAGGGAAAGGGAGGAAACCCACAGGTCTTGTGACCAATCCACCACAGCCATATAGTTTTCTGTTCCCAACAAAACGACATATAACTGTACAATTTACGCAGGCTATAGGCAAGTAGTAGTAATTTGTCAGAAGCTGTGTTTTAAGTTCAAGTTATTAAAAACCCAAACCTGTTTATTTTTAATTATATTATTGATCTCTAGATCAGTCTTATCGGAAACGACATGAGACATGACATCAAGTTCATGGTTCATAAAACTGAACTAGCTGCCTGCCACTGCCAGTCATCACGCTGGAATGCAGCTTACATGTGGAAGTTAGGATCTCAGTAAAGACTGTTCTCCTTTCTTTTCCGTAACTCGTCAATAACCATGAGGTAACTTAACAAATCAATATATAACCTATATGTATATACATGAATTAAATATAAACCTTTTGCTTTAGGAGTTTGGCGTTTGAGGAGTGACCCACATAGTCTCATGACCAGTTTAACTAGTTGCCTTCAGCCGGAAATTAGTCGAGTAGGCTACTTGGCCAGCCTCAGCACCCGTTTTGAATGTCATGACTTTTCTTTCAGAAAATAACCATCCTATATCGGTTAAGGGTCATTTTAGTAGGAAATACGGAAATGTCGTTATTGCTATTAAGCAACGATATTGGGTGGCCTAAATCATTTTAGATAGTTTAGACAGTGAAAAAAAATAGGCTTCTACTTGGATTTGGTAAGTTCAGACTTTCAGTTTGCACACAGGTCTTTCTAAATAGCATTCGACAAAACAGAGTTGTTTTTTTTATATACAATTCCAATATTTTTTATATTTTTAAAGGCTATAAACTGGTCATTGTCCAACGAGTAGGCTACACAAGTATACTTCCAAACTTTTGATGATAAGCTTTTGATTGCGTTGATGATAAATGTAAATTGTATGCCTAGTACTTACCATATTGAAGCTTTTCAAATGTTTAACCTTTTTGATTGGAGTTCTGAAATTGCTGATAAATAACTCTCACACTACGACTTTTAAAGAGTCTTTTGTGAGAAGTTTGAATGACTGTCTGGGGTGGGGCTGTTTTATAGTCTCTCTTGACTTGCGTCACGCAGAGGAGGGATCTGCAGACAGCAGCACGCTGGATTTGTCTGATTGGTTGAGGATAGACGCGACACCGCAGATTATTGGTTCGTTCAAACTTTCGAAGTATAACTTGCCGGTTGGCCATTTAGTGTAGGCTAGTGTACTATCAGGCAGGCAGCTTGAGGACGGACGTACATGAGCATGCGTTAAACAGTAATGTTAAATATCAGTATAGGCTACTTTTGGTTTGCCATCCATCATGCGGAATCAATCAGCCTATAGTCGCTAAGCCGAGAACATCCAGTTCTAACATACAAATCTGCTATCAAGCGGACAGCTATCAATTAATGTCTATCATTGTATCTTTAGCGAATAATCAACACTGTCACCACCTTGAACAGTTATTTATTGATTTAAAAACCATTCAATCGAATACCTTGAGAGGACGTTCCCAGAACGTCTTTTAAAGGTTGAATTCGTGTGACCTTTAGGGAACGTTCATAGAACGTTGTGTAGCCTATTTTGCTGGAGTAGCCTACTTCATGAAATAACTGGCTGTGCTGGTAATCCCTATCCAGTGTTGGGAGTAATGCATTAAAAAAGTAATGTAATTACAGTAATGCATTGCTTTTTGCTGTAATGCAGTAATGTAAGGCATTACCAATACAATTTCAGTAATATTTTACTCGGTACAATTCTCAGTAACTGAAGTTACTTTGCTTTTTAATCCAAAATTGAGAAATGCTCAATTGGCACCAGAGAAGATTATCCAAGAATTAAAAAGTCATCTATGCTGGTCCTGGAATTTGATTGCCTTGATTAGATGACTGTAGAAAGGGAATTTGAGTTATCTCTGCCATTCATGCACAGATGACATGGTTAGGCTATACTTCTCATTTCAAGCAGTGAGAATAACTAAAATGTTGCTTTTACAGACAAAGATCATAGCCATTATTCTCAAACTATTTGCATTAAGTCTACACCACTGTAAGTGGAAGGAAAGGCAACCAGCAATGATGAGAACCATTTAAAGTCAACATACAATTTTACTATGGCTATATTTTACTATATTAAGTTGTGAGTGACCTTTGGCCTTTGGGGCCTACCTACATTGTCCAATGAGCCATTACTGCAACCATTATATTGTTCTTTTGTTAGCCTTAAGCCTATCTCAGTCATTATGCCATACCACATCACCTCCTGCCGTGTAATGAGCTGCATTGAACACATGAAGATCTATTGAGAACACCAAATTCATATTTCCTGTTATTTTGGTGAAGTAATGTAAACGTAATGCCTTACAATTCAAAGACAGTAATATTATAATGTAACAAATTACTTTGAGATGACTGTAACAAGTAATAAATAATGCATTACACTTTTGAAGTAACTTGCCCAACACTGTCCCTATCTGTTGAGATCTTTGGTTCGACCATAATGTTGATGGGGAGCTAGAGTATGTCCTATAGTCATACCAGTGAAACTGGATAAGAAAGCTGTGCATCTGTGGAGGGTACGCCTTCAGGAGACTGTCAGTAGGCTATGATTCAGCACACACAAGATAACAGCTGTTGCCGAGAGGGACAGTGATGCCAGCTGACTAGGTCTAGCCTGAGTGTGATCTCAGTTACATTCTGCGGAAGTCCCCGACAGCTTTACATAGCGGAAACTTGAAGACCAAACATAGAGCTAAACAATCCACAGCGTTGGTTCACCTGATGCGCCGGGGCCGCCTGAAACTTGGATCAAACATCCACACGCACGTCACACATAGGCCTAGCAGCAGGACAATTGCTGTAGTATTTAAGCCTGCTGTCTGTATGTGTAGGCCTATGTAATATGTAAAATCCTTTGAATGTAATATTACTCATCATGTTCAAAACACAACACAATGCATTTTATTATGAAGGATTTAACTGTTCTCTGTGAACAGTTTTAGTTGTACAAGCACTGTCATGGTTTGCAGGGGAATTGACCCAAATGGAAGGCAGATCAAGGCTAGGCAAGATATGCTTGGAATAAACAGGAAACTTTACTGAGAAACTGAGCAACACACAAACCAAACTACGCGTATAAGACAAAAAAGACCAACAAAGAACAGAGGGTACACAAGGAAGAAATACTCTGGGGAACACGACACAGGTGAAGACACTGAAACAATAATCAGGTACAGGAGAGAGGCAGAGACACAGGTATGAGGAAAACCAGGAACAGGAAGCACATGACTCATAGGAGCACATGGCACAGGAAGTAAACAAAGGAGACACAAAGGAGTACCAATCCCCCCCCCCCCCCCCCACACACACACACACACACACACTTCCTAAAGGGAAAAAAAGAGAAGTCAAAGCAGGGTGGGTGGAGGGGACCAAAGGCAGGAGGGTCAGGCAGGCGGCCGGGTGGACCGCTGGATAGGGACGGCGGGTCAGGCGGGCGGCCAGGTGATAGGCGACAGGGCTGCAGGAATTGAAGCATTGAATCTACATAGCATGCGAGAATACCCCCAACTATCGGATGTGCATGGAAACTGTTCCGTTCTGTTTGTCATATAGTGTATTTGTGCAACACAGTCTTTTCCAAACTGGCAGTGCCCAAAACACAACACAATAGAACACAACATAACACATTTTATTATGAAGGATTTAACCGTTTTCTTTGAACAGTTTTAGTGGTACTTGGTTATAATGTATTAAGTACATGGGTTATAATAATGACTAAAAGAGATTGTGGATAACTGCTAAATACAATCTATATTAAATCATTCTTAATCATTCATGATAATTGCAATTAAAAATGTTAATTTATTAAACTTGATAGAGGTCTTTATTACTGGATATGTTTGGGTGAGTCCATAAAAGCCTAAATCTGCTTATGATCTAAAATGCAGTCACTGATTGATTTTATTTGTTTATTTTCAAGTATGCCAATATTTGGCTCACTCTAAACATTAACATTCCATTTTGGATAGGGCAGTAGATTGATACTGTGGTAAGGTGGCACAATGTATCCTAACCCACATAATAAAAACAGGCTAAATGAGTAGTTTTTAAAATTAGTAGTAGTTTTTAGTACATTTACTGAGGCCAGTGAAACGTAGCCTATGCTGCACTTCAAAGTGACATGTTCCCACTGTAAGGTCATGTGTTCAAATCATGTGAGAAATCTATTTACATCTCCTCTTAATCTCCGGATCACATGTTGCCACAGGTTATTTACAACACTTTGTAAAATGTGAATAAAAAATAATGCTATGATTTACAATTCATGCCAACCCTATATGTAATTGAGAATAGTTCAAAGACAACATATGAATTGTTGAAGGAGAGAGAAATGGTACTATTTTGTTGAAAATATAAGCAAATTTTGAATTTGATGCCAGCAACACATTTCAAAAAAGTTTCAAAAAGAGGGAGGGGTCAAGAAAAGGCTAGAAAACTAATTAGGTGAACTGGAACCATGAATAAGGATAAAAAAAAGAACATCAGAGACTAAATCTCTCAGAATAAAGAGGTATTCATCACTGTGTAAACCTGTGTGGGTAAATGATGAAGATTAATGTTTCTTAAGATAAATTATGAAGATTAATGTTTCTTAACATGAAATTGAGAAGGATTTACTGTAAGGATGTCATCCTCTACAGTACATAATGTCATTAAAATATTCAGAGAATCCAGAGAAATCTTTAAACAAAGGGACAGGGCTGAAAAAAAATATTGGATGACAATGGTCTTTTGGACCTCAGATGGCACTGTGTTAAAAACAGACCTTTTCTGTAAAGAAAATCATTGTATGGGCTCAGGAAAACTTCTGATGACCATCGTCTATGAGCACATTTTAATGCTCCATTCACACATGCTGGTGTAAACTACCATGCAAAGAAGACATTTTATTTAGATATGATACCGAAATGCTACCATCTTATCTGGATCTGAGCTCATTTCAAATGGATTGATATAAAGTGGAGGAAGGTCCTGTGGTTAGACCAATCAAAATTTGCAATTCTTTTTGGAAATCATAGACAACTCTGAGCTAAAGAGGAGAGTGCTCAGTTCAAAACCCAGTATCCATGATGGTGTAGAGATGCATCAGTGCCTATGGCAAGGCACAATCAATTCTGAATTATGACACAGGTTTTGAGCAACATAGTCCACTGTATACTGTCATCCAGACAATTTCTTTTCAGGAAAAATCTTGAATATTTCAGGAAAACAATGCCCAAATTAATTCTGCCCATATTTAAACAGTATTTCTCCATAGAGGAAGAGTCCAGGAGCTAAAATGGCTTATCTGAAATGGCTTATCTGTAGTCCAGACCTGTCAAATTGGGTGCATTCTGGAATGAAAAACATGACTAAGAAGACCCCAGAGTGTTGAGCTGAAATCCTATATCAGACTAGCCTAGAAATTTAGACGCGCCCCTAGCGGCAGGAAATTACATTTGCTGTCAGGGCTAGTCTAGCAACTCTCCGTTGGCTTGTGAGCTCCAGAAATCGAAACTCAATCAGGCCAATGAAATCGTGTATAGAGTCGTTAGGTGGGCTTAACATAATGATTGATGGCAGAGTTGCAACGGTTTGGCTTGAATTCCCTGCTACTTGAAAACAAATAAGATGGATGTTGCTGTTGGCGAACAGTGTGACACGAGTTAAGCTTTTATTAAGTTGGCAAATGTTTGAACTAGCCAACTAGCTCCGCTGGTGGGAAACGCATGGGACTCATAGCGCTGCCATTGTCCTATTGCGTGCAGAGGGAATTTGAAAGACAACTGATTATCCCGCCCCTCGGACTGAGCACTGCGAACGGTGAGTGCCCAGACACTACATTTTAATGTGGGTCTGGCTTGTCAGGCTAATATCGGACAGGAATGGGACAACATTTCATTCTCAAAACAAAACTCAGTCTCCTCAGTTCTTACATTTTTACAGAATGTTGTTAAATGAAGAGATGAAGCAACAGTGGTAAAAATGCCCATGCAGGTCCCAACTTTTTTGAGACATGTTGCTGGCATTAAACTCTAAATTAACATATTTTTTTCCAAATAACAATACGATTTCTCTCCTTCAAAAGGTGATATGTTGTCTTTCAACTATTCTCAATTAAATATAGGTTTGACATGATTTGTAAATCATAGCATTCTATTTTTATTCACATTTCACAAAGCATCCCAACTTTTTCGGAATTCAGGTTATAAGAAAAGACCCCATACAAACAGAACATTTTTTAAGACCAGGAATTTTATTTGTTATCCGACCATGACCTGCAAAATAACAATGCTTGGTGCATGGGCTTATTCCAAGGCTTGGTAAACATTTGTTGTAGCTTCTCATTGATTGGGTACCTGGTGTTGCAGTTTAGTACTCCTCTCCCTCTTCCTCGCCCTCTCCTTCAATGGAGTCAACTCCAACCTCCTCATAATCCTTCTCCAGGGCGGCCATGTCCTCTCTGGCCTCAGAGAACTCTCCCTCCTCCATGCCCTCACCTACATACCAGTGCACAAAGGCACGCTTGGCGTACATCAGATCAAACTTGTGATCCAGCCGGGCCCAAGCCTCAGCAATAGCAGTGGTGTTGCTCAACATGCACACAGCCCTCTGCACCTTGGCCAGGTCTCCACCTGGGACAACAGTAGGGGGCTGGTAGTTGATGCCAACCTTGAAACCAGTGGGACACCAATCCACAAACTGGATGGTGCGCTTGGTTTTGATGGTGGCAATGGCAGCATTAACATCTTTGGGCACCACGTCACCACGGTACAGCAGACAGCAGGCCATGTACTTGCCGTGACGGGGGTCACATTTCACCATCTGATTGGCTGGCTCAAAGCAAGCATTGGTGATCTCAGACACTGAGAGCTGCTCATGGTAGGCCTTCTCAGCAGAGATCACTGGGGCATACGTGGCCAGAGGGAAGTGGATACGAGGGTAGGGCACCAAGTTGGTCTGGAACTCTGTCAGATCAACATTGAGGGCACCGTCAAATCGGAGGGAGGCTGTGATGGAGGACACAATCTGACCAATGAGCCTGTTGAGGTTTGTGTAGGTAGGGCGCTCAATATCAAGGTTTCTACGGCAAATGTCATAGATGGCCTCATTGTCTACCATGAAGGCACAGTCAGAGTGCTCAAGGGTGGTGTGGGTGGTCAGAATGGAGTTGTAGGGCTCCACCACGGCAGTAGACACCTGGGGGGCTGGGTAGATGGAGAACTCCAGCTTGGACTTCTTGCCATAGTCGACGGAGAGGCGCTCCATCAGCAGGGAGGTGAAGCCAGAGCCAGTGCCTCCCCCAAAGCTGTGGAAGACGAGGAAGCCCTGCAGACCTGTGCACTGGTCAGCCTAAGGATAGAGAAAATAAAAAAAAGTGAGAGTAAGTACCTGACAAAAGTGAGTGAAAATAGATTTTGTGATTGTTAAACATTGAAATATTATGTTTTATATATTTCTTAAACACTCAGGGCTCAAAGATATCACTGATGACAAAAAACATGATCACTAATTCTGATATGATTCTCATAAGACCATAATGACAAGCATCCGACCTTGAATACCCACCAGTTTGCGAATCCTGTCCAGTACAAGGTCAATGATTTCCTTGCCAATGGTGTAGTGACCACGGGCATAGTTGTTGGCAGCATCCTCTTTGCCAGTGATGAGCTGCTCTGGGTGGAACAGCTGGCGATAGGTCCCAGTGCGTACCTCATCTGAGTAAGCAAGAGTAGTTAATCAGAGTAATCAGTTAAAATCCTACCGTTTCTACAATAATGTAATATTTCTGATTTGAGGTGTTCTTACCGATCACAGTGGGCTCCAGGTCCACAAACACAGCCCTGGGTACATGTTTTCCAGCACCAGTCTCACTGAAGAAGGTGTTGAAAGAGTCATCTCCTCCTCCGATGGTCTTGTCGCTGGGCATCTGTCCGTCCGGCTGGATGCCGTGTTCAAGGCAGTAGAGTTCCCAGCAGGCATTGCCAATCTGGACGCCAGCTTGACCCACGTGGATGGAGATGCACTCACGCTGTAAAGAAAGGGAGAAATACATTTACAATTGAATTCACAGATATTCAGAAATACAATTGAATTCACAGGTATTCAGAAATACAATTGAATTCACAGATATTCAGAAATACAATTGAATTCACAGGTATTCAGAAATACAATTGAATTCACAGGTATTCAGAAATACAATTGAATTCACAGATATTCAGAAATACAATTGAATTCACAGATATTCAGAAGCAACATATTTTTTAACCCCAACTGAAGGGTTGTCTGTTTTTTTTTCCTCAAGTGCTGTGCTCTTGAAACTATGACTTTTGAAGTCTCTCTGGGCTGGGTTCACAGTGCTGCTATAGCATAAATCCCTCTGTAAGCATCTATTGGTGCATATACCTTTGGGGGCAGCCGTGGCCTACTGGTTAGTGCTTCGGGCTTGTAACCAGAGGGTTGCTGGTTCGAACCCCGACCAGTAAGTGCCCTTGAGCCTTCCCCTCAACCCCTCACTGCTCCCTGAGCGCCGCTGTTGTTGCAGGCAGCTCACTGTGCCGGGATTAGTGTGTGCTTCACCTCACTGTGTGCTGAGTGTGTTTCACTAATTCACAGATTGGGATAAATGCAGACCAAATTTCCCTCACGGGATCAAAAGAGTATAGCCTACTTACTTATACTCTACCACTTAGTAGTATTTGGCTCTTTCCTCACATTAGGCTATCTACTTTGTGGGGGTTGTCACCTACCCTATTAATATTTTATGATTTGCGCAGTAAGTGATACTTTCATTCACACACTGAAATGGGAAACCATAGGGCTAAGGTTTCCCTGACATTTTTTTAAGGATTAATTCTAAAATAAATTAGTGTACGATGTTATGCGCCAAACGCCTGATATGTGGTATGCACGCAAGCAGCAATGCATGCAGGAAGCAGAGGGATGGACATGTCATCAGCATCAGCATCGTAACGTTTGATAGGACATGCTGACCGTATAGCCTACAGACCGGCTACAACCAGATAATTTATTCACATCACATTTGTGCAGACTCTGCCTCAGACCGTTCCACAAGCCACGTATAGGCTACTGTACACGGCAAAAAGGAATTGCGCCTTGAAATAACTGAAGCTGCATTTTCATCGTACTGATATAGCTAATGACCTGAGAGATGTATTATTTTCTATCATTACGCATAAATGACACGCATCTTTGCCTTCTGTCTCATTTACCAGTCTCCATAGCTTACCATTTCTATGAAATATGGTGGGGTCGAAATACCAAACATCGTTCAAATAATAAGATGAACAATATTCTTACCATTTTTGACTCTGGTGTTGTTCTTAAATAAGGGTGGGCTGAATCTCTTGTCTGGTTTCTTACAGTTCGACAGTGAGGGGTCGATGTAAGAAGAATAGATGTCTGGGACACGAAGCCGGTGTATATATACTGGGGTCGCCCTGGCGACTGCGTCTCTCACACTTTTATTGGTCAGATGGTGGAAGATCTTCCTGCCAATAAAATCTAAAAAATCCTATTGGATGCAGTCGGGTTTCTTTGTTAAGGACCGCCTAGACAGCCTCACCCAAATGTCCTGTCTGCAACTTCAGCTATGGTTGTAATACAGTAGTTACATGGTTATTTCTTTCATAGTTATTTAACTGTTTGGCCTTTTGTATGGTATACTGTTTAAATTATGTGTTGATATATAGGATTAATGAGGGATAGCACATATAGGCTAGAAAAAATGATGATATTGAAGGGACCAGTGCTGCACAGTGCTAACCACCCCACACACACACACACACACACACACATACACACACACACCTCCAAGCTTTCCTCTTACTGCAGCTGCAGCTTCCTTTGCCATAATAGAAACAAGGAAGTCATCCATCAGCAAATCTGACTGAAATACTTATCACCAGATGAGCACTTATCAGAATTGTACAGCTAAAAATATTTATCTTATATGGATCAAATAAAAATATGGCCTGTCATGAGGGAAATACACAGTTGATTCTTGTTTTCAGATCAGATTAGCTGCAGTGTGACCTCATCCAACTTTGGGCATGGTGTGTGTATCAGGAAACCTAAGCCTATATCTTTACACAAGAGAGACCTGTATATCCATCTAGGCAAGTGGTGGTTTGAATTAAACTTGAGGCTAAGGAGGGTGATTCAGCATATGGGAGATAGCAAAGGGTCAGGTGACCCAGTCTTGGATGGTAAATTCGGGCAGCAGTTTACAGACACCCAACCCCCTAACCCTCCGCTTGGGCTGCTGCTGTTGCTAGGCGATGAATAGCAGAGTTGCTTGGACACCCATCGGCCTCCTAGAGGTTTAACACAAGCCTGCCTCAATTGCCTTTATCTGGAGGGCACGTGACCAAGCCTGGATGACCGCATGGGGGCTGGGCAAAGGGGGCTGCAGAGAGATGGGTTTGGGTGGGGCAGGCAGGGGGGTTGGTTGAGTATGATGAATCCCTTCCTCAGGGTCTCATCTGTCCTGCTACAAATCCCTATATGTCCCGTTAACCAGTGGGAGAGTTCCACTGCTGCGGCTCCACGTTGCTAATTAAAGATAGTGCTGTTGTCCTATCTTGACCATTCACAAGGAAAAAATCAGAGACAATGTTAAAAATATAACCACATCAAAGTATGAAGGTGATGAAAGGCAGCAGTTGTATTTTGACTGACAGATGAGAAATGAACCTGGGTAGTAATTAGCTATGGAGAGTAGGCTAAGTGTGTCATTGTGATACCACAAATATTGTAAGTTAGGCCTGCAAGCTGACACTGCTGTAGACCCCAAGGGTTCACACCAACAGAGGACGGATTTCATGTCTAAGTGCGCCATGGTTACAGGCTTTGTTTGTATACTGTATGTACTTGGAAGGCTTTGTTATGGTTTCCATAACGCTGTGTCAAACATTCCACTGTGTTGCACATGCGCTTCATCAAGCATAATTTTGCTGGAAATAGTTCTCTCTGTCCCATTCCTTTGGGATAGTCAGGACTAATGTACTGCACTTCAGTTCACTTTGTGTGCAATATGGCTTCCAGCATCATGTGGGCTATGTTACTAAAATGCTGCAGCACATGCAGGGGAAATGGAGTTGCTGTACATCATGTAGCTTTGTGCCCTTATTCCCATACATGACAGCTATCTGTTTTCTCTTCAGTATAACAGGAAATATGGTAAATGTAGAGAAACATGAGAGGCAACATTGCTGAAGCAGATCTTCAGATCTTCCTCAGTAATGCGGTGTGTGTGCCTATTTAACACACGCCCACTATGCTTCATCAGTCCTTCTCTTTGTTCTGTAATGCACTTCTAATTGTGTTAAGGCCAGAACAAATCAATACTGACCATAAAATATGCATGCAGAGAGTCCAACTGATAAATTCAGTGAGAGCCTTTGTCAGTGGCAAAGCAACAATGTAACTTTAAGCAAATAAGATGAAACGGAGGAAAATGCATTAGGAGAAGAGATACACAATAGATGACTGAGGGGAATTAGTTCATGCTTTTCCAAGACAAGGATGACATCAGCGATGACAGACAAACCTTTTCTACAAATCACAAATCATCTTCATGATGTCTTTTGTTATGTCCTAAATCCCCACCTTACTAAACACTGAAGAAACTTGACCAAAAATCAGCTCAAGGAGCACATCCTGATAAAAATACAGTCATCTACTGAGTTCCTTTTACATTAGACAAATAGTCACCGGGAGATGTGGCTCTCCTTGGGGATCTGTTCTTTATCCCTGTGTAACCTCCAATCCTGGGCCCAGCTGCAGTGCTGGAATGATCGGTAGGGGTCTTCTCCAGGGTGCTCTGACTTCCAAACACTGGAAACAGAACCTGCAGCTCACAAACACAGGGGAGATGCATGCAAAGAATGAGCTTTGTTTTGGATTTTTCACCATGGCAACAAGGCAACGTTCCTTTGCGTCTTTTACTATGGTAATGCTCTGTGTTCGTTTGAACTTTTATGCACACATTAAAGCTGCAGGGGTCATAAATCCAGCTCAGAGTTTATTGATCCTTGAGTTCCAGATCAGGTAGTTGATGGTGGACTCAGTAGCATGAAATCTCAGGCCAGCAGGTTCTGAACAGTTCTCTGTTTATTTATTTCCATTTGTGTGTAATGTTAAAGAAAAGAAGCAGTCCTCAAACTGAAGTCAGACACTTAAAATAGATTTAAAAACACACCACTACTGGGATGTTATAAAAATAGTATCAGGCCTGTGGCAAAAACTCCAGCTGTAGGCTTGATTATAGGATCCAGAGAGTGCAGCATGACAGCTTATCCCTGGATGCCAGAGATGGTTGTGTGAGCAACAGAGAGAACTCAGACATCTCTTTGTGCTTCATCATCCCCTCCCCACTAGCAGATTACTCCCATAATGTCTCTTTCTCTCTCTCTCTCTCTCTGTGTGTGTGTGTGTGTGAGAGAGAGAGAGAGACAGAGAGACACATGCAGTGGCATGGAGAGGGAGAGATAATCATGGGTGCTGAATTTGACAGTGGGAGAACAGTCCCACAGACTCTGAGCCATTCTGTATCACTGACAGGACAAAACACAGGACATGCTGGTCACGTGACCTGCTCTGGCTAGATTACATCACAGCACTCAAATCTAGGGCAGAGAGAGGGGGAAATGCATGTGTGTGTGTGTTTGTGTGTGTGTATGTGTGTGTGCGCTTTGTGTGTATTTTTTTGTGTGTGTGTGTTTGTCTGTGTGTGTGTGTGTGTGTGTGTGTGTGTTCTGTGTAAGTATGACTGAAAGACTAAGTGGTCTGGAGACGAAAAGAAGGACAGAGATAGCGGAAGGATCTGGAACGCTCTTCTTGCTAAACACTGCCTGTCCTAAGAGGGTTAGCCATCGGAAAAAAACAGAGAAAGAAAGTGTACAGTTTGTCATTGTGTTGAATGCTTGTTGCTAAAATAATGTCATGGTCACTATGCCCACCACCCATGGGACTGGGTGGGAATGTTTCCTCTTATTGTGCGTGAAATTGATATGTAAACTCTCATTAGCTGTTTTGTTTGATATCTTTATATCTTCATTCTGTTTCATTTTCCTGTTGGGTTTTATCACTTTTCTACCATAAATAGACTTTGTATTCACCCATATCAAGACTATACTATATATTGAGGACATACCTCAAATTAGTAATTGTGTTGTGAGATATTTTCACAAATGCTGTTCAAAATGCGTGTGGAACACCACAATGGGTGGGAGGCAGTCAAAGCCCCCATATGAGGAAGGAGTTCTCTTGTTGAGCAAGATAAAGAAGAATTCCAACTTCCCCTTATTCTACCGAGAACTGATGAGTAGATTTAACTTCAGTCATTTTAAGACAAGGTCTTTTACAAGGTATTTTCAGTAAAGAGCTAAAAGAATGCTGTTTTGAACAGCCACCCTTTCCTTCTGTGTTTCCTCCAACTCTTCAAAGGCACATGCTGGCATCTTGACTGACTACAGCACTTGACTGAACAGCAGTGGTATTGTGTACATGTAACACACATGGGGCCAGGTGGAGGGTGAAAAGAGTGTGAAAAAGTCAGGCGACTGCAGACGCAATATTGACCAAGGTTAAAGGGACACCCGGCAAGCCTGATGCTTTTTCTCTACGAAACTCCCCCTCGCTCGGTCTGAAGCTCTTTTCCTTTTCTTTGCATCTTCCGTCAAGGGTTTTCGCTGCTTCTTCGCCGGCTCTGCCATTATACACATGTTTGCAACAATCGCTAGCGTTTCGTTAGCCTGCCTCTGTGCTGTGGATGCAGGATGTAAACTGATCCTTCTTCGGTCGGCGGGTACGATACACTGAACTTGCAAGCGGGATATTCTTCCTACAGGCATAGGGGCGGGCGAGAGAGTCTTCATTCGCCCTGTTACAAAGATGAGTAATTAACACGAAAACGTTGCCTGGTGTCCCTTTAAACCAAATCTCAGCATCTGTGCTCTGAGCGGGATACAGATTATCATGTTGGTGGACTGAGTTATGGTGACCCTCTGGCTTGTGTACAAATTTGAAGTACATCGGACAAATACTTGAGTAAGTGAGTGGACTCAGACGGATATGGATAGGCAGACAGGCCTCATTACAGTAACCTCCCACAGAGTATCTGCTGTGTTGAGAGTGGCTGGAACATAAAGAATATTTAACCAGATACTACTTATACCATTCTGAACCCATGGCTGATAAACCTCTGGTTCTGACACCGCCTTCGCTTGCGCATGAAAGCTAGCGAAGAGCCTAGCACACCTCCCCATGTAGTGCCATCACAGACCTCCCCCATGTAGTGCCACCGCAGACCTCCCCCATGTAGTGCCATCACAGACCTCCCCCATGTAGTGCCACCGCAGACCTGCCCCATGTAGTGCCACCGCAGACCTGCCCCATGTAGTGCCACCGCAGACCTGCCCCATGTAGTGCCACCGCAGGGGGCTGGATCAGCGAGCTGACTCTCATTCTCTGGGGGCTCAGGCTGGGCGTGACACAAGCGAGCGGCAGCCGGTGACAGCTGTGTGCTGGACCTCCCCCCCCTCCCTCTCCCTCTCCCTCTCCCTCTCCCTCCCCTTCTCTCCCTCTCCCTCTCTCTCTCTCTCCCTCTCTCTCCCTCTCTCTCTCTCTCTCCCCCCTCTCTCTCTCTCTCTCCCTCTCTCTCTCTCCCTCTCCCTCACCCTCTCTCTTTCTCGTTCCCTCTCCTGCCTCCTGTTTCAGGGACATGTGGCAGCTGCACTTCACCTCAGGGCCTTCCTCTCTGTCCTCTTCTTCTCAGCTTCCTCTCTGTCACCTACTCCTGGTGAAGATGTCATGCTCTGGGGCTTCATAGGGGGGGCCATGCTTAACTCAATGGCTGCTGTCCTGCTGTAATCTGGTCCTTCATTGTAACAGGTCACTTTGTGTTTTTTTAAAAACAAGGTGAGGGCTTGCCAAACAAATATGTCCTTGCCTTCATCAACCTCTTTAGATGCATACAACCATTTTGATGTGTTTTATTTGTTTAGGTCTACAGCTGAACAGTTCTACAGTTTGTACGCCACAGCTGATGGATGAGTTAGCACGTTCTACTCTTTCAGTGTTACTACAGCATGTATACTGCTATGTAACTAAGAACCCTCTACCGAGATGGAGATTCACAATAATCAGTCATGCGTCTCCAAATTGGTCTCTCAGCTGAGGCTCTACAGTATCTGACATCTTCGTATCCACTGACCTTAAAGCCGCTCTGTTGAAGGCCTTGCTCATAAACATACCTCAACAACTCTCTCATCAGACTGTGCCCTCAATTGCACACCCTCTCTGATTGGACACATCCTTGATGCTGTCTCATCCACACTCAAGGCTAAGTTGGTGCTCCACCTTCAGTAGTGCCCTGTTATGTGTGCTCTAGTTATCTCTGAGCGGTGAATAAGGTCTGATTCAAATGCACATTCATATACTTTACAGGACAGGACATTATTTTGCGTCAAACCTGAACACCATATTCAAAACTGCATAACTCCCTCTGCTTCTCTTACTGATTGTGATGTTCCTAAGATTTGGGACTAGCAAATTAAGTGTTGTATGAACAGCAGGGTGCGACTTATGGGCCGTTTTAGGCATGATTTCTTAATGATTTTTGTAAAACAGATTACACATCTCCATCATGGGCATCCTCTCTCTTTCAGTCTGCCTCTGAGAAGATTCATAACATGAGTCCAGAGTAGATTAATCAATCTTTAAAGGAACATGCATGGGTGTCAATGGGTGCCACAGTGATGGTAATATGAAAAAGTAGTATAATGTGTTTGTGATACACAATTTTAAATGCAAAGCATTGCAATTGATCATAGTATTCAACATTTTATTACATGTAAACCTTTTATTAATACATCAACAAACAGATAACCAAATATGAGAGATTAAGGCCTTGGGGACAACATAGAATCTACAATGTCTTCTTTCAGTACTGTCACACTTACATGTATAAAAAGTCTAAAAAATAATCCATAAACAGCAAAATGGTCTGTAAAAAACTGATGTTGATTAAAACATTCATTATAAAAAGGCCAATACAGCAAATGCCAAGAACCTCTGTAAAAAGCAAAGTAAAAAATCTTTAAAATGCGTAAAAACAATAAAAAAAAAGATTCTATTTAGACTTTTTTAAGGGATACAACATGCCTAGACCCTTGTAACAGATCTCATATATGGCAACGTGCCACGGACCATACCACTCTGCACAGGGGGATGGGGGGTGATGAGATTATACCACTCTGCGGAGGAGGGTGCGGTTGTCTCCAGGCCCATGGCCACTCAGGAGGCTCCAGATGAGGGCAGGGAAGGAGCTCAGCCCACCACTAGCCTGTTGGTCTGCGGCCGGCAGCTCTGTCAGAGGCCTGTAGCCCTTAAGACGCCTGGTGGACAGAGACAAGTCGCGTGTAAGGAAAGCAGTCCCCCAGCAGGAGTTTCAGTGTGGTACATTCCAGTCATTCCACTGGAGCTGGTTAACACTTCCATGCCATAGTAAAACCAGGTCAGATCAGACTAGAATCTGACAGTTACTAGGGAGACTAAAAGATGCCAATGTCCATCCAATAGCACTTAACAGATTAGTGACAAAAATATATCAATGTCAAATATCTAAGTACCATTCGCATTCAGGTAAGATTAATATTGGACTGCCAGAAAGTGTTTTCAGAGTTGGCCTCTTTGAGGGGATTGAAATATTTTTTGTGAAATGTTGATTTGAATACATTTTGTCGTATGAAAGGATCATATGAGCATAGGCCGGTCTGACTCACCTGTAGGTAAATGCCACTGTTCCGACCGCTGAGGCCACTATGAGAACACCAAGGACCATGGCAACTGTTCCCGTGGATGTCATCTTGGAGCCTGTGAATTAGATATTCCTTCAGTCAACATATAGCTTAATGTTAATGTGATCTTAGTCTTCTGTCAAATATGAAGAAGGGGGTCATTTAAATACTATGCTGATAACATTTTGAACCACAGCTATTGAGAAAACCAACTTATGTCCAAATCTTCTAGTGCAAATTGTCTCATGCAACCTACAAAGACCCACAACGAGTATACAATACTCTTTAAGGACTGCTTATCTCTGGCTTGGGGTAACAGAGTGGGGTGGTTACAGTTCTTCTAGAAAGCTGCTCATTTGCAGTATACACAGCTTTAGTATAGTGACATGGACCTGCACTGCTCAGCTGAAGTGGGGTGCCCCCTTGTGTTCCATACTGGTAATGCACAGTAATACACAATGTGAACTCGGGGAAACAGTTCTATGGAAATGAAAGCTGAGCGATGACTGGTGGAATCCACTTATACATACCCATATTCACGCTGACCCTAGTACTGGTGACAGCAAGGCTGACGTCGTTTGTCATGGACACGTTGACACAGAAGATTCCGGAGTCGTTGAAGAACTGGCGCAAGACCAGCTGACAGTCTGGAGTTGTTGGCACAGGGTTGCAGATGGTCTTGACTGGCATGACACAGTTGGCGTCTGACACCACGGTGCACACCTCCGTGGGAAGGCTGCTGAGAGAGACTGGTGGTTAAGGTCCACTGAACACACAACAAGCAGAGTTTTACATTGCGAGTGTGTGTGTGTGTGTGTGTGTGTGTGTGTGTGTGTGTGTGTGTGTGTGTGTGTGGTGCCTTTTTAAGTGCTGTGCCAGAGTGTGTCCCACTCACCTGCCCCGGCAGGTGATGGTGAAGTCCACAGCATTTGGTTCTGTCTCGGTCATCAGCACAGCATTGGACACCTGCACAATCTCCACACTCTCGATTCCCTCTGAAGACAAATAGATAAATAGATGATAGATAGATACTTTATTGATCCCCAGGGGAAATTCAAGAATGTCTGAGGTTAAAACACTGTCACTTGTCACTGTCACATCACACCTGATCCTATAGAGGGCTTACCCTACAACCCATTTCCTCAAAACAATATATGGAAACTCACCAACGATTTCAATGCCGGTGGAGAAGGAACCGTAGCGGTAGATCAAGCAGTCATCATTATGGGCGTACCTCTTGGTGATCACCACAGCAACCTGCTGTGGGTCAGTGTCCTCATCCTCCTGGGGCGCCCCATCAGTTGGGGCAGCTACAGACACACAGGGGCGACTCAGTGACCAGGGCTACTGACTGCTCATGAGAGGATGAGGGCGTTTGTGACTTTGCTGACTAATATTCATATTCACAGTTTTGTTCACATGTAATTAATGGTATAAATATATTTAGCTGTGCCTGTATTTCGTAATCTTAATTTTGGTCTTATTGGGCAATGTTGTGAAGCACTTCACTGTATGTATACTGGCTGATGAGTTTCAAAATAAACAGAATTGCCTGGTACAGTCATTCTTTAATGACTAGTTTGTCATTGAGGTATATAATAAGCTGTACAGTTTAATGATCATTTTCAATAAGTAATGTCTCAGTGTATAGTTTAGTAATACGTTTCAATAAGCGTGTTCCTTATAAATAAATAAAGAATATAAATGAGGTGTTGCTGGGGACTTACTAGTGGCAGCGTCCATGACAGAGTTGACCCCCGTCTCCTCCTCCTCCGCCACGCGCCTCTCTGTGCCCACTCTCACCACGGCTGCTGGGATGACAGTGGTGACGCTGTCCACCGCAGGGTTGATGGACGCGGCACGGTCATTCATGTCCTCGACTGAGTCTGCAGGGCCTGTGGTCACCTCCAGCTCCACAGCCACAGGGACAGAAGGGGGGTCGTCCTCACCCTCGTCCCCAGCAGCAGAGGCCTCCGAGGGGGGACTGGTCGCGCCGAGGTCGGAGGAAAGCTGGAAGGCCGGGACGGTAACGTCCTCTTTTGGCTCTGCTGGTGTGTCAGCTGAGTTGCAGAAGGAGGGTGATATATTATGGTTGGACATCTTACCAGTTTGACTCATTCATGGATGTTAATGTTAATTTTAATGTTATTGTTAATTTGTTTGAAATTGAAACACTCAAGACCATCAGATTTGACATCCTGAGATCCTAACTATTTGTTATGCAATTCTGAGGAGACTTGTCTCTGTTAGGAAACTGAAAGCAACCAAAGGAAAATCAAAAGGTGCTCAAATGAGTTAAAGAATTAAAATAGTATATTTCTAACTTATTTCTGGATTTTTTACTTGGTATACCTTAAACTGTCCATTTCTCTGAGGGCTTAGACTGACCTGTGGTGAAGTCCTGTGCGGGAGGAGCCGGGATCTTGGTGGTCGGACTCCGCATGGTAGGGGCATTGGCAGGAGTGGCACACGATGGATCTGGAATGGCGGCCTGTACCACCATCTTGGGACGGAAGCTGCCAGACTGTATGTAGGTGTGTGTAACCGTGGTTTCCCTGGAGATCACAGTGCCACTGCCATCCCCGAAGTCCCAGTTGAACGTGACGTCCGAGGTGCTGAGGTACTCGCTGGGGTCGTGCAGGGAGATGCTGAAGACCACGGCTCGGTTTTGCACAAAGCGCTGGTCATCCTCCTGAATGTCATTCACCTGGGACAGCACCACCTCAAAGGGAATCTGATCTAGGGGTGGTCAAATAGTCACAAACAGGATTAAACACAATATCAGGTGCTATTAGTTATTTTAAGAATACACATTATGGATATAATTTAAAAATGGGTCACCCATTTAAAGTCACTGTCATCACATGACTCCTGTCGCTGTAAAGTAACATGTCTGTGTGCAGTATCAGTCTAACTATAATGCCAGTCCTCTTTGTTACTGACCTGTGATGCAGAACTGTGTGGAGGCATAGCCGATGGGGATGAACTTGTCCCTCTTGCGGTAGTGGTAGATGACGACATCCATGGTGTAGGATCCCAGTGGGATGTTGTCCGTAGTTATGGTCAAAGAGGAGGAGGGCCCGTCACTTACCTGCCAGTACTGACCTGCAGAGGATACACACATCCTAAAGGTCAGAGGTCGCCAGAGCTTGACCTCGTCAGAGCTTGGTCGTGAGAACTTGACCTCCACCTAATTATTAATATTATTTATAATAATAATAGCAATAATTATCCTCCTGACCTAATTATTGAGAGGTTATACATGTCATATGCTCCTGTATGAAATTATGTTCACTTTAGCTTTAACAGTGGAGGCCGCTATTAGGACATACATATGTACATATAGAACATTATAGGACATTATATATACATATAGAGAAAATGCCAGAGGAGAGGATCATACCCCAGGTCTTCCACACAAACACATAGGGAGGTTTCTTATCTCCATCTTTCCTCAGGGGAACACCATCAGGGAACACAGCGTTCAAGTCCTCAGATGACCTGTGGTGCTCAGGGTACACAGGCTGTCCCTCATAGTACTGTTTGCCTGCAGAAAACAAACAAATACACAAAAATGCTGGATCTCCTGAAAATGGATCATTATACCTCTTGTCCAAAATATGGATAGATTCCTAAGACTGTTTATAGATGTGTAGTCTGGCCTCAGAAGTGCATTTTAAATTGGGTTTGGTGGTTTATAGCATCTGCCATGCCAGTCATAATGTTTGCTTGCTGTGGTTGGTGCTTCTCATTGCTTTGGCATATGTGTAGCTTACCATCCACCGTGCAGTTCTCCGCCCACACTACCTCTCCGTCTGGCAGCACCTTCTGGTTGGCAGGGAAACGGATACCGATGGTGAAGGTGATCTTGGCTCCGGTCAGCGTGGGGGCGTCGTTACTGACATCAAACGTTACATCCCCACCTGAGGAGTACACAGCACGGACGATACAATACATACTACAGCAAGTAATAGCACAATTATACAAATAGAATAAAGCGTCCAAAGTATTTGTATATGTTTGTTGTTTGTGTATGTTTATGGTTATTGCTATTATTCAGTTAAATTCTGTTTAATCTATAAAGAATGTATATGTATGTATATAACAATTATCTATAGACTTATCATTAATCAAAATGTTAGGCTATTTGTTTGATAAACTGTTCATTTTAATGGTAATGTAATGTTCATTGATGTCATTGTAAGTCACTTTGGACAAAAGTATCTGCTAAATATCATAAAGATAAATCTGAACAATAGTCTGAACGAGAGGGAGAGTCCCAGTGTGGGGGCACACTGCAGCTGTCCTGCTCTTCAGGCCTCACTCACTCACCTATCCAACTATTTCTGTAGCGGGCATCGCCATGTTTCCACACGGGGTACATCTTTGTGTTCCATGAATGATAACGGACATATCTGGCTTGAGTGTCGCTCTTTTGAACTTGTCCTGTACATGAACACATTTAAAATAAAAAAGATAATAAATGTCCACAGAAGAAGATGTGTAGGATGTGTAGCATTTATATTATATGTAAAAATATATGTCAATATATAAAGAATATCTCAATATATTTCAGGGGTGAAAGCAAAGGTTATGCTGGTTTTGGATCAATTTTAGTTTTTGGCGTTCGGCGCGGCAGAAGGCTGAGTGGTACAATAGGCTTTGTGTCGAAGAAACAGTATTACATCTGAGTGGTTCCTTTAGTCTGACTCTCGTGCCCTGTTAGGCCAAAAACAAAGGCCAGCCTGTTATCTGTGATGCATGCTGACCAGTTGGCACTCGCACTGGCATGGGGGAGGGGTGTGTGTGAGTGTGTGGGGGGGGGGGGGGGGGGGGGTCTGGTGGAGGAGTGTGACCTGATGGCATATTTGGCACACTTCACACCTAACAGCAGACCTCCTCAAATCCCCCAATCCCACACATGTGAGGGTCAGCTGACCAGCTGAGTTACCCAACTGCTCCTGAATGGTGGTGTGTTTCCTATGGGGTGCGAGGTAGGCTGTAGTATTAAAGCCAGGGTCAGGGGGGCATAAAGGGCCGCCCACACCAGGAACGATAGCTATAACCATAAAGATAAAAGCGTCCACACTGACCAACGATAAGAAAAGTTTCTCTTTGTGTTGATGAATGTGATGGCTAAACTTTCATGATTTCTGTCAGTTTTCTCAAACTTTCGCAAACTTTCTCAAAATCGCTCTGAAAGTGATCCTTATCCTTGTTAATTGATTGGCTAATGGGTGTGCTCCCAATTATTGTGGATATGTTGTTATAGTTATAGTTTTTGTGTGGATGTTGTCATTCATATTAGCTTGAACAATTTTATTTTTTGCCGTTATCATTACAGTTATTGTTCTTGGTGTAAACGGCCCCTAATCCCCACCCACCCTCACACACACACACACACACACACACACACACACACACACACACACACACACACACACACACACACACACCCCACACCCCACACCCTGCTGTCCGCATCCATGGCTAACTTTTTACCTCTCCCTGCCCCTGACTTGGTCATTGAGGCATAAATAAAGGGATAAATGCAGCTTATGTCCCCTCAGCCACACGCAGCCACTCGCACTCTGTACTCAGAGAAGTGGATTGGAGTGACCTTTTAACACCCCCGGTTCACTGAACTTTAAATGACCAATGTGAACAAAGTGGTAGTGATATTCTGTGAGGACAGCTGCCGAACGTTTTTCAAGACTTTACACCTTGAAAGGACCTCACATGGACATTTTTGATAAGTCCAATGATTGCCTCCGTCTAATTGATTGGAAACCCTACACACCATTAAGCAACTCCACAAAGAGCCTTCAATGCAACATGGTACTTTAAGTATAAGTTTTAACTGGACAGGCAAGCTCTAGTTGCAATGGAATGGTCTAGACACCAAAATGAAAAATAAGGAAAGCTTTTCATTCAGTCATTGTCCACTAATTTATCCATTCATTCATTCATTCATTCATTCATTCATTCATTCATTCGTTCGTTCATTCATTCATTCATGCCTGCATGTTCAAAATTGTGACATTTATTCTTATCAAACAGAGCAAAGTTCTGTATTATGGCTACTATTTTATCTAATGACATCACATAACATAACACAGTAAGTAGACTCAAGAGTTCTCTGTAACACCTGAGATACCTGTGCCCTACAAATGGACACAGCAACACACACATAGAGTGATACTTACTTGCAAATGCTGTTGTCGCCAACACTGCTAGTACCAATGGGGCTATGAGGGTCTTCATTGTGGAAGTGCTGTGGGAGACCCCTTGGTCAGTAAATTCCCAAATTGTAACAGATTGTGTTGTTTCGGACATTCAGCTTATATACAACATCAGACTCCCTCAGGTCTGACCTCACAGCCGGACCAAGCAGGCCCCTCCCCGCATGCGGCAGAAACTTCATCTCTCTCTTTTACTCTTTCACTCACTCACACACACACAGACACACACACACACACACACACACACTCGCACGCATTAATACTGTCCATGAATTAGCTTGAAATATGAAATGTCTATGAGAGAAATATCTTTTGCATTATAGAGCTGCATATTTAAATGTACCCTCGCACTCATTCTGAGGTGTTAAGACAGGAAGCTGTCCTCTAAGTGCAGTGATTATTTCTGACATTAATAACATGATAATAACACTGACATACCTCCTCAGCCCTTCGGCCCCTCTGACCCTACCACTAAGATGGCGACGCATGTGACTATCATTTTGACATTTCAGAGGCTTTTGCTTCCCAAGTGGGTCAACATATTATAATCAGCTTAAGTGTGATTAGTGACATGTTTGAATATGTAAAAGCATATGAGGGGACCTGTGTCGGCCCCTCCCCTTTGTTTTACATTTCTTCATTTCACAGACGCCTTTATCCAAAGTGACTTACACAAATGAACTATAACATTTAAGCAGGAGAGACCTGTAGTGGTTAATACTACAACAATCAATACTATTACCAGAGGATGAGAGTACAAAAGTTTAGACGTACTGTACTACTCAAAGTGTAGTCGAAGGAGACAGTGGTAGAAGAAGAAGGAGGTATAGGGAAGAACTTAAATGGTAAATGCAATGAATGTTAGGAGTGCTGGGTTGTTCGAAGTATTAGGAGAGAGGAGGTATTTTGATGGGATGTAATGCTGAAGGGGAAGATAGAATGCTAGTGGACTTTGTGAAATAAGTCGCCTGTGGCCCAAATGATTAATTACAATTAATCTCATGTGTTTGTTGATATGGTTGCGTGGTCAATTTTGGGCTGATGGAACAATGGAGTCGTTTCTGATGGAGAGAAATTCGGGAGTGACGTGCTGATCAGAGGTGTGCGGCTCAGACACAAAGCACTGTCTTGGGGCTGATTTGAGGTCAGCTGACGGGATTATTTGAGATATGCTGAATATAAGTGGCTCGGGACCAGAATGGGCTTCTATGCCAGGTCAGCTGGAGCTGGTGACTGCTAAGGGTACAAAGTTCACTCGCTCTCTCCAAAAAAAAGTTTCAATTGGAGAATAGCAATGCATGTAGTTGTGTGTTTTTACAGTTATATATTATATAAATCTACAAAAACTGTGTGTGTGTGTGTGTGTGTGTGTGTGTGTGTGTGTGTGTGTGTGTGTGTCTTTGGCAAATCGTAAAGTCATGGGTGGTTTTGGCATTCTTCCACAATACTACTACAGTATACTGTATGTAACTGGTCCCATTTAAAGAGCTTATTGAGAGTGTTTGCTATTATATTATTACATCTACCACTATGCTGTGGGTGTGCTTGATACACGGTGTGGTTGGTGCTCAAGGCCGTAGCCATAGAGTCAACATTGGGGAGGGACCATGTCATATATACAAATTCATGAACAGGTGGAGTGATATATTTAAATATGATTTCTTTTTAAAATAGTGTCTAATAGTATTACATAGCCCTGTACTTCCCCTTTTCATGTTGTTCTATCGAATGGCATTGATTATGGATAAATTACAACCATAACTATTATGATATAAACAAAAATGTATGCATTGTTATAGGAAAATCAGTCCAGATATTGTGGCCAAAGTTCAGTTAATTGTAGGTTTTTCTATTTTAGAACTTTGTCATGCAACATTCGCATGTATGTTCTGCTTTCTTCTAATTTGGCCTACAGTATGTGTGGCCAGATTACCATGATTCAATGTGATCATGTAAACAGTATTGAAACCAAAACAACTGCACCCTAGACTAAGCTATGACACTTTTTAACTGGATATGTCCTTATTTCCTCCTTGCTCATGTCTTCGTTGCTCCTTTCCACCTTCTATCCCTGCCCACTTGGCATCATCAGGCGCTCTGTCTCTCTAGTCTATTCTGAATGCACCTGATTGAAAACATTAGAACATTTTATCAGTAAAAAAGTTGATGTTCAGGATTGGACAACTAGCCATTTCTGATCTGAATGGGAAATCAAGAAATATTGACTAATCTCTTGGAGACCCTGTACATAGTGTAGTGTTTTACACATTGTCTTGCTTTCACCAAAAGTGTTTGTTTTGTCTTCATGCAATTACAAATGGACACATTTAGCAAAATATTGTTTGTTAACCATGAAAACGGACATGCAAGGCTTTATGCCATCCATATGCCACACACTGCCTGCATGAAAACATTTAGTGACATGAATATGGGACGTGGACGTCACCATACACTACCGTTCAAAAGTTTGGAAATGTCCTTTTTTTCATCATTAATGTAGTAAATGACTGTTGTAGAAAGAAATGGCTGATCTTTAATGCAATATTTACATAAGTATACAGATGCCCATTATCAGCAATCATTCATCCAATGTTCCAAAGACATATTCTGTTTACTAATCTGATACTAATCTGATTATCATATCACTGAGAAAACATTGGAGAAGCCTTTTGCAATTATGTAAGCACATAATGTAATCTGGAAACTGCTGCCCTGAAAAACAATGCAACTGATCTCATCTGGTATTCTGTCTATAATGGAGTGGAATGGCAATTTCTAAGTGACCCCAAACTTTTGAACGGTAGTGTTAACGGTAGGTTAATCTGTGATAAACCTGCATACCATTTTGTGTGGGTTCTTCTCAGATATGGCAACACCCAATGTGTGTAAATGTGTGTGTGTGGGTTAGTTACAATTGAATCCCATTCAAGCCACATAATTCCTATCAAGAACAAAACGTGTTTCACCACAGTTTTATAAAATATTCCCCCACTAATGTCTTTGCTTCCTCTTATGTAATGAGTTGAACTGTCAATGGAATCCATTTTTTTTTTTTTGCCCACCACCACCCTCCCTCTTCGGAGGACAACTTTATTTTTATTTAAGTAACATATTTTTCAAAGTGGAAATACAATTGTCCTACCTCACCACGTGAATTGAAACATAAAAACACATGAAACGCAATAAGGTAACATAGACAAGTGAGACAGATAGACAGACAGATAGACAGACAAACAAACAGACAGACATACAGACAGATAGACACGCAGAGGGACAGGACGATGACAGAGCTGACAGGATGGGACTCAGTTTTTTTGTAATTGAATGGAAAGGTCTGTGAGTGGAATCCATTCATTTTGTATACATGTAGTTTGCATAGACTGTATAAATGGTTTGGTGTGGTGTGGTGTGGTGTGTGCATGTGTAAATCCTGTGTGGTGAGCGGATGGACTTGACTTACAGTTCTGCATGAGAACTATCATGTGGTCCTACTGTACATTGAGCCACTTAAATCTCTCACAAAAAACACTGAGCACAACCTTTCAACTAACTTCTTAAACCCTACAAACACCCTTCAACAAATGTCCCCTTCAAAACACTACAAACGTGATAACAGACTGCTGCCAGTCATTTACACTATGTGACTAAAATATAATATTCTCAGTTTAGGACATATGAGGCATAAAACATCTATGAGATCATTATAACAAAATACACACACAGAGCCTTTAGTTTGTGTGTATATGAATTGTGAATGCAATATGTAAACAATATACCTACAGTCTTATAAAGCAACACTGAATTAAATTGGGGGGAGGGGGGGGTGCAGTTGCAGTAAAAATTATTTTGTGTGTCAGTTTAATTTAGATTTGTGTGAATTTCACAAGTCACACGCTGTGGATAAATGTGGAATTCCTGGTATGTAGATTGCAGGATTACTGTTGTTCTTGTGACTCCCCTGTTCAACCGGATTTAGACCACCATATCCGCAAAATCATTTTATCACACTTTCAGCATTATAACCATATTATTTATGCATAGAACCCTATGGATGCCACATTGATAGTATGCTTTCTTTTCAGTTGATCTATTTTGCAAAACCCTTAGAGGTACATATTAGTGTGTTAAAATATCTTAGTTCCACCCAATTTCTATGTGTGTTCAATCACAGGTCAGTAAATCTGCTGTAAGAGTTTAGAGGCCAACGTTTCAGGCTGGGTCAGCACACTCCGTCTCAACTCTTTGGCCCACAGGTCTGCCTGAGCTTGTTGGCACTGTGACCGGTGAAACATGCTCTTTCTGCTTAAAAGCTTGGAGAAGATGAAGAGAGGTGAAAATCATGGGGAGCTCAGTCTGTTGAACAAAAGACGATCTGTAATGTCAAGACACAGGTGCCTGTTTGGCCTGTAATGTGCACCATACATTTTTATACAGTGACCTGGGTATTTAAAAATGGCCATGCCAATCTAACATACAAACATACAAATAATAGCAATTCAGATGATGAATTGAGGAATATAGGGTAAAAAACCAAATACAAATCCTCAGTTTTATGTTCCTCCAGTCTCATAATGTTTGATATGATTATGATGAAATCAATCAACAATAGTAAATAAAACCGTTTTTATATAGCCTATTTGGAGTCAGTGGCGTGCTCAGTCCTCTTTGTTCTTTCGTATGTTTTGTCGTTGGGTGCTCTTTGGTCCAAGGTTAGTAGTTTCATATGAGAAAAAGAGAAAAAAATCTATCCGACCAAGGCAAGATAAAAATGTATTTAATACAAATTGGACATGTCCAAAAAGGACCTAAAAATGCCCACGCGTAGCAGCTTGGGCCTTCTTCAGGGCATGAACCAGTAGTAGCCTACAGTAGGCCTAAATTAAGAGAAACTGTTAAGATAACAGTTTGAGTTATGTGAAATTATAAATACAGATTATAAGTACAGACACAAGTCTATGCTTAGGCCTATTTCAGTTTCTTATTTGTGCTTATTAAAATATGTACCTTACATACAAAGAATTACCTTAGAAGTATTAATATGGCGCACACACTCACACCACATCTCCCTGACTAACTACAGAGGGAGGGAACGGCAGATGTTAACTTGGCCAATGAGTTCGTTGTAAAACGTCACATCTCGGTAGCATTTCTGTCAGCAGTGTCACTATCCGATAGCTGTTCGAAGTTCGTCCTCAGTGTAGGTCAACAGGTGAGATTTGCTTGTTATTAATTATTTTGATCGATTATTTAGATTTTTAGATTTAGACCTTTAATTTGCCCGTAGGCTAGTAATTGTACGCTATCAGTTAAAATTGTTTCGATTTTGAGTTTGATTTCGAGTTTGTAGGCTACTTTGAATTATGGAAATGGGAAATAATTGCTGCATTCAAACTTGCCCATAAATGTGTGATTGTACAGAGATAATACATTAAATGTGTTGAGCAGACAAATCGGCTGATAGATGGGCGCTTTTGGTTACAATCGTTCGACCTGAAGATTACCCCTAATCACAAAAACAAACCGCAGGTCGAGATATCTCTCGACCGCAAAATAATGAGACACATTGCACTGCACATTCAGGCATTGGGGGGAATTGGAGTCAACAGTAGACCTAGCATCAGTGACAGTTGAAGTAATGATGGAATACATAAATGGTTTTTTTTTTTGTGTGTGCATTATTAAATAATTAGACTGTAACGTAAAATGTATCGTAGAGAACAGTTATCAACACCCATTACGAATTATGCTGTTTAAAGTGGTGTAAGAAAAGTTTTGCATTATTATTGAACAATTAGGCCTACTATTACTTCACGAATTTTCTCGAACTTTCGCCTGCATTTTTACTGAATTTACCATCAAATCGTTGTTAATCGCGGACCTCCTATAGTGTGACGTGCATTCACAACTTCAGAACTACAGAGCATGGACAGCGCCAGCTGCGTGCACAAGATAAGCGCTATCAGGCACGCCCACTACAGTGGCGCGCCCATGTGGCAATACAGGGCTATCGGAATCATTCGGAATTTTGGTCCACAAGACGAACTCAGGTCAAAGTCGGACCCTACTAAACACACATTGTATGTTTAGGCCCACCAGCTGAATGTTCTTAGTTCTTTTATCACTTTTTAACCACTTGCTACTTATATTTCTTACATCTATATATTGTCTGGATAACTCATTCAGATCATATTTTGTAGCCTATTACTGTCATTTGTTTACTTTTAAGAGTTTGCAGCTACCTGTTGATGTCCTGTTTACATCAAGGAATACTAATTGGGTTAGTTAACGTTGTATTTGAGTAAAGTTTAGTGCAGCAAATACCTACAGTTAAATGTGACAGGTAGGCTAGTTAACCACAACCAGTAGCTGAGATTTAGGGCTACTGAACAGGGGCATGTTTCCCAAAACCATAGTTGCTAACTAAGTTAACTACTTTGTTGGTTGCAATAAAATTTCCAATTGGCAGCCAACAGGTTAGCAACTGGTTTTGGGAAACGCACCCCAGACAGGTGATTATTAGCTAGTATTAGTTTGTGCATATGGGAGTGTACCTATGTTCCCCGCTTTGTATGGGACCGGGGAACATAGGAACATTAAACAAAAAAAAACAAAAAAAAAACCTAACCCTAACCCCTAGCGGGGAACATAGGACCCGGGGAATATAGCCGCACATATAACTTACATTCTAGAGATGGTCTAAACAAGTTGAAATATTTTTGTTTTGTTAAGTGCCTTGCTCAGGGGCACAATGGTAGCAAATTCACAACCTTTCAGTGACCCATGAGGAAGCCCAGATCAGCAACCACAAGACAACCACCACCTTGTGTACTGGCATAAAAAGACAGCCAACTGTACTAACTAACAAACTAACTCTAAATTCAATCAATCTAAAATGTATTACATAATTTTGTAACATCATCTGTTTTGCAGACGGGCACAGAAATCATGTCTGCGTTTCTGCATCACTGTCCCTTCCTGAAAACGGCCTCGCGGCCCTTCATGCGTAGTGCGGGCACAGCTCTTTTCTCCCTGGCCGACCGATGCCCCATCATCACGCGTCATATTAGCACCACGACTGTCCTGCCCACCTCACTCAGATCACCTGAGAAAGGTACTTGTCTAACTTTATATACTGATCACTGAATTCACCTGAGGACGTGCCAAGAAAGTGTAATAAGTCTAAGTGGGTTGGATACAGTGTCTCCAAATGCTCTCACCGACTGCAGTGGAACACCTATTACGGGTCTAGCATGGAAAGCTGCAGCATACAATCACGTTGTATTCTTGGCAATTGGCATGATATCCCAAGTGCATTATACATGTGAAATTTACAGAGGAGCACATACAACAGCAATGCATACAGAACATACATTGACCATAGACAGAAATGACACCACAACAGCACAGTAACAAAACAATGAAAGACAACATTAAATGTATACTGTAACTGTATGTGCTTGTGTATGTAGTAGGGTATGAAGTGTGCGTATGTGTTATTTAGCTCAGTCTCCAGTCCTAATGGCCCAAAAGCGGCACCTGTCCCAGGCTGCCACCCAGGTTGCTGAGTCTGTGGCCAAAGGCTGCCCCTTTGTGTCGTCCCAGCTGAGCGTGGTCAAGGCCAGTAAAGAGGTGCAGGAGGACGTCTTTGGCAACGCTTCGAAAAACACAGGTATCACACACACACACACACACACACACACACACACACACACACACACACACACACACACACACTAACTACAGGTGCATTTTAACAGGGTATAAATGATGTTCAAACGTAGAAAACCCTAGTAAATGTCACTCCCATTGACTAGATGGTCTCCATCATGTGTAGTTTAACAGCATGTCACTGGGAAAGTGAATGGAGAGAAATAGTGTTTTGGTTTTCATAGGTCATAGGTCATGGGTCCACCCTGAAATCTGAGAGACTCAGTCATGTGTTATTTTTTTCTTGAGACCATTACCACAACAATATGATGTCAACACTGACCAGTCTCGCTCTCTCTTTCTCTCTTTTTGTGTATGTGTGTGCTGAACAGAGTTGGTGGGCACTCTTCAGGCCGGTGTGGAGGTCACCTCCCCTCTGGGGCTGGCTCCCTCCCACCTCCTCAAAGATAACATGGGTGAGTTGACGTGTGCAGCACCACAGATAGCTTTCCTAATGAAAGACAGATACACACGATCCCTCCCATTTATAAGAACATCTACCCAAACTTTCTTCAATATTAACTCAGTAGGTATTGGCTCCATTACATGTTAAATGTTAAATGTTGGACCTTACTTTTGTTTGAGAAGTTCTGGAAGACATGCACTGAAAGCATAATTATTACTTGTATTTATATTATATACATAGTATTTATATAAATATACATTGTGGTTGTCTTAAACAAAGATTTTACCATGGTTTCTGAATGTTTGGTAGAGGGCCCCAGCTTTGACTATGATACATTCTTTGAGAAGAGGATCCATGAGAAGAAGAGTGATCACACCTACCGCATCTTTAAAACCGTGAACCGCCATGCTGATATCTTCCCCTTTGCGGATGACTACTCTGTTACTGGGCGGGAAGGGAACCAGGTGTCTGTGTGGTGTAGCAATGACTATCTGGGCATGAGTCGCCACCCAAGAGTCGTCGGGGCCATACAGTATGTGTTTCCAGGAAAACTTTTCTAGAACTTAAACAAAATTTAGCCCATGCAGTCTTAAAAGTCACAGAAAAATAAACAGTTCCACTCCAAAACCGACTGCATTAAACACCATGATAACATGTGCAATATGAATGTACTGTGACTTTTTTATTTTCAGTTTATTATTTATCATTGTTTATTTATTTTAGAGGCCCTTAATGTTTTTTTAAGATTACTATTTTTTTCATTCTTCTTTTATTGAACTCTCTGCACCGATAAAGGTATTCACTTTCAAGATATATTCATTCATATTAATTCATTCTGTCAGGGATGCTCTGCAGAAGCATGGCGCAGGCGCAGG
Source organism: Alosa sapidissima (assembly GCF_018492685.1). Classification (NCBI taxonomy): domain Eukaryota; kingdom Metazoa; phylum Chordata; class Actinopteri; order Clupeiformes; family Clupeidae; genus Alosa; species Alosa sapidissima. The sequence goes on from NC_055963.1 coordinate 31,842,439, forward strand.
AGGCACTAGGAACATCTCTGGCACCAGTAACTACCACGTGATGCTGGAGCAGGAGCTGGCTCGCCTCCACCAGAAAGATGGCGCGCTTGTGTTCTCCTCCTGCTTCGTGGCCAATGACTCGACTCTTTTCACTCTTGCCAAAATGCTTCCTGGTAAGAAAAGTTGATGAAATAGCTTTTCTGAATGACTGGCAAAGATATTTGGAAAGGTTTCGCTGACTTACGGTTAGGTTTAGATACTAGAAAATACAGCATTGGATTAGCTCTTCTAATTTAGCTTGTTACATTAGATGTTTCCTATTGTGCTGAGTATTAATAATTGTGTGTCTATCACACAGGTTGTGAGATCTATTCAGACATGGGGAACCATGCCTCCATGATCCAGGGCATCAGGAACAGCGGAGCCAAGCGCTTCATCTTCCGCCATAATGACCCCCGCCATCTGGAGGAACTGCTGAGCAAATCAGACCCTAAGACCCCCAAGATTGTGGCCTTTGAGACTGTGCATTCTATGGATGGTGAGTCCATATTCATGTGAACAGTCTTTTAACATACCAACCTAGATAGTATTTTTGGATGACAACAAACTGAAAACTTTTGTTGGGGACCAAAACAACATCAATCAGTGGATTGTGGGCTTACTCAAAATTACTCAGATAAATGTAATTCTGACCCCCAAAGAAAGTCTATGATCATTATCATCCAAAAACAGACCCTAGGTTGTTCTTCCACTAGAGTTATCCTATACATGCTGTAGACAATGATAACCTTATTAACTGACATGAAACTTAACCGATATTCTGTGTGCATGGATAAAAATTGGCTGGAAGGGATAGTTTAATCTCAGGAAGTCTTTGAGTTGAAAGTAAAGTTAAACTATGCCGAATCTCTCATTTAGCCTAAGCCAACTTTAACACACAATGACATGTTATTTTACAGGAATTGTATATTCATAATCTTGTGTTTATGTTTACAGTTCTTAGCAGACACTGTTAAGTTGTCTTAGTAACACACTGAATAAAATAACAGTAACAAATAGAATAAAAACAATAACCATGAACATATATAAACCTTGACTCTAAGAATTAATTAATGTATGTTCAATGGTATATTTAAAGGTGCTATATGTAAGATATTTATTGTAATAAATCATAAAATTACCATAATATGCCATAAGAGATATAAGAAACATGTTATTTTCAAATACTGGCTTCACTGACAATAATGGTACAGCCAGGATATTCACAATTCAAACTTACATTCGCAGCCTACAAATACTGTTTTATGTTTTGAGTTTGTGTTTTGGCTTGCTGCGCCAACTTCCGCCAATTTACCAGTCACACAGCTAGATTGCAAGATTAGCCTACTTAATGCGCTGAAATGTTTTGATTTTAGACTGCAATGATCATTTTAAACACTGGTCGTTCTTGCATAAAGCATCTGAAACCTTGTCTAATGTTATGTGTCTGTGTGTTGTTTTTGTGTAGGTGCTATCTGTCCTTTGGAGGAGCTGTGTGATGTAGCCCATAAGTACGGTGCCTTGACGTTTGTGGATGAAGTCCATGCAGTGGGGCTGTATGGGGCACATGGGGCCGGGGTCGGAGAGAGGGACGGTATCATGCACAAGATCGACATTGTCTCTGGAACACTGGGTTAGTACAAACATAATAATATCCCACATTTAACCTCTGAACACACCAAATCAACAAAAGCTAACGCCTCAGACTAAGGCCTCTAAAGTGATTTTGTTAGATGCAAGCTTACAACAAAAACACACTGCATTATATAAGGCTTTTCAAGGCACAGACACTGCTTTTCAGTGAAGGAGGACCTCAAAAACCTCCACCAATGTGTAGCACCCACCCAGGTTTCTTCATACAAGCTCAGTGAAAGTGATTTTGACAAGAAAAAGCCTCACTTATCAGAGCCCCCAGGCTAAGCTAGGGTTGCTTTATCTCGTCCTTTGTTCCCCCGACTACTTCCACAGCAAACGTCACACATTAGTTCAACCCCACACAGCTGCTGATGCTGGGGTGGATGGATAAGCCTGATCTTTGCCACACCAGAGCCATGCTAGTTCCTGGAATAGCTGTACATGTAAGCCCATGCTCATCTGAATGGCTACAGCTCCACTCCACCTACTTTCTCCGTAATGTATGACTCAACAAACACTTTGTCAGTGTTAACATACAGCACTCTGCGTAGCCCAGCCTTAAAGGAGCTGTCTGTAGACTTGAAGTTGTCTTGAACGCAGCCACACAGCACTGTTCCATTTACTTGTATTTGTATTTAATACAGCGACCATTTGTGGTACAATGTGGTATTACAAAAGCCTGGCTAGCTAGCTGGTTTCCATGCTAAAGGAGATATCTGGACAACACAGAGTATTTATACATGTCAAAATGTTTCTTTGCTGTTATTTCTACGTCATTTTTTGATGTTTAAAGTAAAAGAAACATTGCACCTTTATAGAGGCTAACAGGCTAACTGTTTACTCTGTTTTTCCTCTGATGCAGGGAAGGCGTTTGGTTGCGTGGGAGGCTACATAGCTAGTAGTGCCGCCCTAGTGGACACAGTTCGCTCGTTCGCCGCCGGCTTCATCTTCACCACTTCGCTGCCACCGATGGTGCTGGCGGGGGCACTGGAGTCAGTGCGGGTGCTGAGTAGCCCCGAGGGCCTGCTGCTGCGCCGAGCCCACCAGCGCAATGTCAAACACATGCGCCAGCTACTGATGGACGTCGGCCTGCCTGTCATCAACTGCCCCAGCCACATCATCCCCATACGGGTAAGAGGCACCTCTGTAAGGCCTCACCACCATGACAGAACCTATGAGTCCACATGGCTCAGGATATTGGAACTGTAGCAGTTTTTGGAACTGTAATTGGGTAATTGTTATTTACTCAATCAAAACAACACAACTGCACTTTTATTGATATTACCTGAAAAACACAATTAAATAACATGACTTGTTTCACAAAAATGGATTTATAGCGTTTTGGAAAAGAGCTCTTCATATGCTAGGCTATATCGTTTTTAACAAGACAGTCTAGCCTGTCAGCCTTTATACTGGGTAAAAATACTTTGTGCTGCATCCATGTCACCTGAAGCATGCTGGTAGAAACATCTATTCAAAAGCACTGTTGATCTGTGCATGCCATGACCAACTTTTGATTTTTTTATTTTGGAAAGCAAGTTCATTATTCTGGGCTGCTATTACAATATATTAGAATTTCAGCTCAAAGTTGGATAACATGTAGAATTTTGCTGCAATTTCAAAACCAGATTACTCGGGATTCGCTTACTGTACAGAGGAATGCTTAATGCATATCCTCATGTTTGGTAAGGTCTGCTGTTTATTTCGATATATAGTTTGCTATGTTTTGACCAAGGTGTTCATGAGATATATCACCGAGAGTAATGGGTGTGGAGATGGACAAAGCGCTGTGTGAACAATGGAAATATTATTAAATGTCATGTATATCCAACTTTAATTTTTTCGCGAACCGTTTTTCACGACACATAGCCGCTAATATCATTGGAGAGCTCAGGTTCTGCTCTTTCAAGTGATATCTGTGTAATTTATGTGTGACAAGTACTCCGTGAGCAGTTCAACAGAGAATAATGGGTATGAATTTGGACACATTTTGCCTCCATCGGACACATAGCCAGGGGTGGCCAGAGTTTTTGTTGAGGTGCCCCTGTTGCCAATTAGAACTGAAACTGGAATCTGTCACACCATCAATATGTAAGGGATAATATACACTGTATGGAACGGCGATCATTATTCCACTGTCAAGGAATAATAAGTCCCTTCAGGACGAAGCAAGACCCTTCTGCTGGCACGTCAGGGTCCTGTTCACCCTGTCGGGACTTATTTTCCAATAATGACTGGCATATGAAAGATATGAAAGACGTGAATCAGAGGCACAAAATCCATTTTCCTTGACAGCGGAATAATAGTAGCAACGGTCTGTTATACAGAAATATATCAGACCTCCAAACGTAAATGGAGTATTCTGCAGCATTATGAAGAGATGTGTAATAAGCACCATGATGTCCTCATGTCTCAGTTAACTGCTTCTGTTAACGATTACAGAGTGTGATTTGTTTTGAGATTGAGAGGGATTCTTTGAAAATGTTGTCTGTGGTGACTGGAGGTTCTGCCACTGATGTGACATGCTGTTAAGGTTCAAGAAAAACAAACACTTTGAATACCATTCTTGGCAATTGTCCATAGACATAAAAGCCATTCAGTCCAATTGTCCAACATGCATGTTTGGCTTCGAAAATGGAACATTTTTCTTCCATGATGACAAATGTAGCATACCTCATCAAAGGTGGTTTGGGCAGAGCATTTCATCAAGCAAATTCATCATACACTGTTATCTGAATGATAAAGATTATAGATATGTCTTTTGACCATTAACTAATGGAGAGAATTCCGCTGTATGGTTAAAAATGTGTGCTTCCTGATCTGAATGGGATCCCTGAACAGATCTGCTCTGAGGTCAGACTTCCATGTTCCTTTGTGCTGCCCCCACTCTATCACTCAGAGTGCTGTGTTTCCCCCTCAGGTTGGCAACGCAGAGCTGAACTCCAAGGTGTGTGACATCCTGCTGGAGCGTCACAACATCTATGTCCAAGCCATCAACTATCCCACCGTGGCCCGTGGGCAGGAGCTGCTGCGTCTGGCTCCCTCACCCTTCCATGAGCCGGCGATGATGGAATTCTTCACACGTAAGCCTCCAGACAATATACTGTCTAAGAGATAAAGTATAGATTGTCGTCATTATCGGAAAATAAGTCTCGACAGTGCAAACAGGACCCCGACGTTATTTTCCGATAATGACCTGCGCTCTATACATTATCCTGCTTATTACATGGCTACTTGCCAAAACGGAAAAAAATCAACTCCACATGATATGACTCTTTACATTTATTTGTTACCATTTCATTGAGGCTTTTGCTGAGAAACCAATAGTTTGCAACATGCGCTGTCATCACAATGTCTTATGATTTATGTTGTTTATCTATGAATATGCATGTATGCATTCTACTGAAGTGTGTGTAGATTGGGTATGTCATGTGACTCCCCTGTGTGTTGATGTGTGTGTCGGCAGAGAAACTGCTGGAGGTTTGGCAGGAGGTGGGCATGCCTCTGAATGGCCCAGCAATGGCTTCCTGCAACTTCTGCGACCGCCCGCTGCACTTCGACCTCATGAGTGAGTGGGAGAGGTCCTATTTTGGTGGAATGGATCAGTACATCACCATGTCCGCATAGACGCAGACAAGCCGAAGGAAAGGAAGAAGGGACCAAAATGACATGCTGTCATCACAATTGATGCTAGTGTGTTTTGGTGAAGCTGCAGGTCGTCTTACCACTCTGTTCAATCATCCCTCACCATTCCCCCACCTCAAACAGTATAGAGAGTCCTCACCAGTCCTCCACTGTTACAAAATCAGGAGGACAGCTTCACCAAAACATGCAAAACTCCATTAAGAACACATCAATTCACTTAATTTAAGTAACTGCCATTTGTATAGATACATTTACAAGTTCTAGGGCCTGTTAGGAATGCCATTTGCATATGTGAGTAAATGTTTAGCTTTTCTTATTCTTTCATTTGACACATCCTCATACCTGCACATGAGCACTTTTATTGCTCTAGATCATGGAAGATCATGGAAAGTCTAAAATGAATATGTCCTGTCATTAATTGTAAATTGACTTCTGCTAGTCCTACATTTGGCAGTTTCCAAGGAGAATTTGATTCAGAATTATGTTTACATTGATGAAGAGCACAGCTGTCAAAATGTGTTTGTGCTAAAGAGGTATTTGAGGTGTTTGTGTTTGGAGTTATGTTATCTTGTTGCTTAATGTTATTTCATAGATATTACAGAACTGGATGTATACATTGTACTTCTTGAAAGTCTCAATTAACATCTGTACCTTACCATTGCTTACATGTGATGTGTTCTTAATGGAACAGAATCTACTGAATACAATAAAAGGGATTGGACAACTATTTGCTTCTCAGTAAAATTTTAATCGAGTTTCTGTCATCAAGACTGATATTCAGATTAAAAGAAGTCGAAAGAAGGAGAGTTTTTTTAAATCTTGCGTTACAATACAGCAACAGTCAGCAAGTAATACAAACATTACAATCACAGGTTGGACTCGTGTCCTTCTCCCGTACAATGTTGTGCATTGCATCCTCAACCTCTTTGTACTTTTACTAGTGCAGTCTGATGATGCCAACTCAACTATAGGCTCTGCCGCTGGGTCCAGCTTTTGACTAAAAGGTCACATAATGTAAACGTACAACTAATATCTAAAAATGACTCATAAAAATATAAGAGCAAATAATCTGAATGTAGAAAATGGACACACAAATTTCACAATGGGTCTGTTCGACAGAGCAACTTAAGATAAGTGTTTCACTGCCCCCTGCTCCTGTTTATATTATTGTTGGGAGGTTTTCTTCATATTTCAACGAGGTACAAAAAATAATTGTCAACATAATAAGAAAACCACAGAGATGTGTCATTCATATGAAGAAAAAAGTGTCATTCATATGAAGAAAACCTTACTCAACGATAGCATAAAGATTAACAACAACAACAACAACACAAACTACAATTTTGGACAAAAGAACAACTTGCTTGAGACACAGACACAGAGGTTTTCCCTTTTCAGTCCATATCCATTTTTGTGCTTGTACTCTTTCCTCTGTTGCTGTGTTCATAACTACTCTGATTTTCTTGAAAAAGAGGCCAGCTCAAAGTACTGCTACTGCAGCAGAGTTCACTTTTGCCCAAACATGTAAACATAGGGGACAGCGCCCCCTATGAGAAGGTGCAGATATATCATAACTGTAAAGAGGTTGAACTGAGACTGAAGCTCTGCCACTGTTGAATAAACCCTATAGCAGGCCCCTGTCCTCTCCTGAATATATGTGCTCCTTTGAATATTGTACAGTTTGTGCGTTTGCAGTTGTCAGGTCACATGTAGGCTAAATTTAGGTTTTAAAAAATCATAATAAAAACACGTGTCCAAGTAATCTCAGTAAGAAGACCTTCTAGATCTTCAAGTAATTGGTGTCTTTTCACTCAAAACTAACAAGCTGATGCAGACATTTCTAATGAAAAGATGAAGCCTTAAAAATGGCAAACTAAAGATGTTAAACTGTTAGTAATGAGAAATAGACCAAAGCAACACAAGTTAGTATGAGGTCAGCCACAGTATCAACAGAACTTAAATATGGGATTAAAAATGAAGCACCTTGACTGCCTTAGCATTTTCCTTGTGTAAAATGTATGAGGTACATTAATTTCCACAGAAATGTGGATAATCTCCCACAGTTTAGAATGATTGAGAAAGAAGACAGAAGAGGTTGAGGGAGATTCATTGATCTGATTGAATAAAAACAAAAATACCCTGTGAGTTTCTGTGGCTCTCCCCTTGTAAAGGGTTATCCCACCCAGGCACGCCCTGAGCAGGCACTACTCAATGCTCAACCTACCAGCCAAAAATGGTCTCTAGTGCACAAGAAACACTTATGCTTAGAGACATACTAGTCTACAGAGAAGTGCTGTGCTGGCATTCAGCTGTGAATGCAAATGTGTCTACATTTTTAGTTTAGCTCCATGCAGACATCACATCTCTACAGGTACTGGGCCTGAATGGACCAGGGTGACTGGGCTCCAATGTGGGGTTAATTTGTGCAGCTCGGGGGTTAAAGGGGCAATACCGATTTAGGCTGCACCTCGTTACTGAGCATCAGTCACACTGAGTTCTGATACACATTACAAACCGTAGAGACTCCTAACCACAGCAGAGTTTATCTCGTGTGTCTACTGATCGAGGTGTGGTGTGGCTGAAATACTGGATGTCTTCATTACGTGAGAAAAGTAGGAGGAGGACAAAAGAAATGAACAGATTTACCTGAAACCACAGAGACAAACACAATGCCACTTCTCTTTGACTTCAACACAAATATGAAACACAATAGCAAGAACGCAGTCTTGTCGATTGCCCACGTCCTGAGCCCTGATCGGATCACTCTTTCGTATCCCGCTCCTCTGGAACTGCCAAGAAAACCTTCTGGCAGAAAAGAGTGAAGATTTCTGTGGGAAAATCCAGCACATCATCACATTACTCATCTCTGACAATCAATCAATCACCCATTTTATTAATCCCCTCCTCTCAACTTCTTTCTGTTTTCATTTTCAAATAGTTTGATACACTACTGGCTGTGTTTTCTCACTCCTAAAAGGCTCTTGATGAATGTGTTGCCTTTAGTTTCAGAGAAGGCAGATACCCGTAGACCTCATCATTCTTGCATGTAGTACAAACACTATGACAAACATACATTTACAAACCATTACGCTCAACTTTCTTTGTAGTCTCTTCAATCACATATATTTTCCACTGCTTAAATCAGGCACCTGTTTGCAACCAATATCACACTTTTTCAGTTCTTTGCTATCATCAGATCATCTGAGATTCTCACCGAGGACCTTCTGCACTGTGCGAGGCTTCTCCCATTTGTAGCCCAGCAGGTAGAAGGGGATCCCGGAGAGGATGATGCCCGAGCCCACCAAGCACTCGAAGGGGGCTGCCCAGAAGGACACCACCACCATGAAGGCGCAGCCGATCACAAATGCCAGGGGGATCACCAGTGGGATCTGAGCCGACACAATCACACAATCAATCAGCAGAGTTAGAAGCAAATCACCAGCAGACACACTCATATCAACTCATATCAATCTATAAATAGCAACCACCATTGTTTAGCATTCTTTAAACCAATATGAGCAGCTTCAGGAGCTAAGCTGTGGGTGTTTGTTTGGCGGGGTGGTAGAGAGGGTGGGCCATATACCATATAGCCCATCTTGAGAAGAGGGGGGATAATGCAACAGCCCCCCATCCCCCACACGCCCCAACTCCCCAACTCCCCAATCCCCACAGTTGGAGTGTTATGGAGCAGAAGGAGATTAGGCTGACTCTGCCGAGGCCCTCAACAGCTACTGCTGAGCCAGGCATCACCTGCTCAGTGGCGTGGAGTCCAACAGAGGCAAGGTTAGCATGCCTGATTAGGAAGACGCTCCACCTCCAAGTGCAATTAGGTAGCCTAGAACAGGTGGGAATGCCCAGGTAGAGTTAGCGTTAAGGTTCGTTTGAGAAGTGCGGTGACTGACCTTGATAGGCCTGCGGAGGTCAGGTTTGGTCCAGCGTAGCCACAGCATCCCAGCGATGGCCATGCCGACACACAGCCACGTGAAGAAACTGAAGAGGTTGATGACGGAGAAGATGTCCTTAGACAGTGCATAGAACATGGACAGGCAGCACTGAGGTGGAGGGAAAGAGAGAGAGAGAGAGAGAGAGAGAGAGAGAGAGAGGGTGGGAAGAGAGAGAGAGAGAGAGAGAGAGAGACACAAGTGAGGTGTGGCAGGAGGTCCCTGTGACAGCGATGGGATTCCTTTTGTTAGTAAAATGGCGAGACTGAGAGGCAGAGTGGCCATCTCACAGCAGGGACTTACTGTGAAGATGAGGGAGGGCACTGGGGTGAAGAGGTCGGTGTGAACCAATCCAAGTGCAGCAGGCAGCTGTCCCTCACGAGCACCCGCATAAAACAGCCTGATAACACAGCATTGTCTAATTTTATCCCAGTTTATTAATAACTGCTTCTAAAAGAACTCACGCTCTGATGGGTGAACAAGGCTGTCTTGACTGAAACGCTCCATGGCACTAGCACCTCATCTCACTTGTATGGTGATATTGCTAGCAAAATATAACAGTTGGTTTGGCTGACTATGGCTAAGTTTGTATGGCTACAGTAAAGCCTCAATTAACTACAGTATGTTAACCATCCCAAAGTGTGGGAAACTCACTAAGTTAACTGTACTGTAGGTCTATTATGCAGGGTAGATGTCTTGGAGTGAGTGGGCTTACCTGGCTGATGTGAACAAACTGCCATTCACTGCACCAAAACAGGACAGCCCCACAAAGACTGGGATGATCCAGGACATCACACCCAGATGGTACTCCCCGAAAGACTGTAAAATGTTGAAAAGGCTCGGAATTCAGTTACTATCTCCAGACACAGGCCAAAGGTTCATCAACATCACCTAGCATAATCTAAATACGTATACACCATATATCTTAAAATAAATACATTTTACGTGTCAAAATAGATATTTGTATATTTATTAATCCAGCTTTACCCCAAACAATTCCCCCCGTGAGTCAAACCTACCACAGCAACCGCTTCAGACTCCACCATGACTTGTGGAGGGATGGTGGTGAGGTACGCCATATTGGTCAGCACGTACACCACAGTTACGATGGGCATGCTGATGATGATTGACAGCGGTAGGTTCCTGTAGGAGACACCAGATGTTAAGAGTCAAACGGACGTCCTACACACATTTGTAATTCTCAGCGTGTCTTTCTTAAGATATTTACCTCTCTGGATTGATCATTTCCTCTGTGACATAGTTCAGATAATTCCTGCAGACATAAAACATAAAAATTAAAATCCACTTGCACATGCAGTTAATGTGACCATGTGATCTTGCACAATGTACATGAAACCATTCAGAATGATTGTGTGAGCCATGTAGCTTATCAGTTGGATCGTTCATTCTGCTAATGTGAGGCCAGCCAATAGCCCCTCAGTGCCTCTTCCCCTCTGTCCCACCTTACCATCCACCGTAGGCAAACAAGCCACTGTACAGGGCCAGCACTATGTTGTCTACTCCCATTTTGCTCCCCTCAAACGCCAGCTTTGGAGACAGGTAAGAGACATCACCTGTTTTGACAAAAAAGACCCATATTATATATGCATCATCTTGTGCAACACCAGATAGTTGGCAACAGATCACGTAGCTTTTGGTATTTCATATTTAGGAAAGACAGTGTCATGGCCAGGAATTACGTCATATGGCACCATTGTTTCCCTTTGAGAATTCATCATGCCATTGTGATATTGGTGGGAAACTCATTTCCCGTTGCCCACAGTTTCTATGACAACTATCTGGCAAGGGTTAGAGCACAGGAATCTCTTTTGTTTTCACAGAGCAGATCTGAGGTGTCCTTATTACTCAACACAACAACAACACCAACTGTCTGCCCGCCAAGACAGAAGCAAATTCAAATTCTAATACATCTAGTTGATATGAGGTAGATTATGTCAAAGAGATGAGCTTAAAGAAGAGTACCTGTTGCAATCTGAACAAAGCCAAAGAAAATGATGATTATAAGCGCGAGGAGCTTCGATGCTGTGAAGACATCCTGGACTTTGGTTGCCGCTCTGACACTGATGCAATTCACAAAGGTCAGCGAAGCTGCAGAGACAGAGAGTTTAGTCATCATCAGATGAGAATCCAAATGGGTTTAAAAGCATTCAAATACATATCTACAGCATGGTGCATTTACAAAGGGAGGGACTCGTCAGGTTGGCATTTTCAAATTATACGTATTTAATTATTTTAAATGTCAGCATTTGGCAGTCCTCTCCTTGAGCAGTTTTGAACATCTTATCATCTACTTAACAGGTACTATGATATTTATGATTCTTTCTGAAGTGGATGGCAGTCAGTTTTGCGGAAAAAACTGCACAAATCAGAACAATTCACTTTCAGACTAGTATGATTCATTATTCAGAAGTCCTCACTCTTCATCAATATGTGGGTGAGTATGTGTGTGCTTTCTGGAACGTTTCAAACTGATCCTTGTGACGATTAAGGATGAGAGATTCTGGAAGCTCTCTCTAGGTGTCTTCTTGGTCAAGTATCTCTGACCTGATTGCTGATGGGATGGAAACATCTACACGGTGCTGATTTTGAAACCTTGGCTGACATGGCATGTTTTTAGCGTGGCAGGATGTGAGTGGGATCAGGACCCATTGGGCACTTAGACCTAACCAAACCCCCCCCCCCCCCCCCCCCCGACGCTGCAAGTCTGACAGCTCTCTGCAGCCTCAGATACCGTCATGAGAGCTCTAGCCCTTATCCACTCACTCAGTCTGTCTTAGGATCACCCCAAAGAATACAGGAGACTCAGAGGCCCTGAAAGACACACTCACTCCGACATGAGCATGTATCTCTGAGGACATTCGTTGAAAAGATGTGCCAAAGGGTGTTCACCGAGATGTCCCTAAGGATACTCACTTAGACAGAGGCAAGCAATGAGCTTGGCAGGAGCCTCCGGAACAGGGCAGACTGGGAAGAACGGCTTGAGCAGGTACGTGGCGAACACCAGGGAGACAACGTATTGGGAGGACGGCCGGATGATCAGCATCTCCACCCACAGTTTGAGGAACGCCGCCAGCTCGCCATACACCACCAGGATGTAGGTGTAGTCGCCGCCCGACTTGGTGATGGTAGTGCCCAGCTCGGCGTAGCACAGGGCACCCATGGTGGACACTATGCCGCACACGGCCCAGACGATCAGCGACAGGCCCACCGAGCCCACCTCCTTCACCACGCCTGTGGGCGACACGAAGATGCCCGACCCGATGATGGTGCCGATGATCATTCCCACGCCATTGAAGAGCGTGATGCTCCTCTTCAGCTCTATCTTGCTTTTGGGGGCGTCCTCCTTGGGAGACTCTGCCATGGGCTGTTCCTCCACCACACTGCCCTCGTCTGCCGGGCCTTTGGTACCCAAAGAAGTCAGATTATCAATTGGTCTGATGTAGCAACAAAAATACCTTCATAATTGACCGTTAAGGAAGTGTCCAAGCCTTTAAAGTACTCCTGATGAGAACATACATATTAGTACACACAGTTTTAAGAGGGTGCTATGTATTTGTGATGCTCAAAATACAGAAAAGCTTTTAGATAAACAATAATGATGCAACATGCATGAAAAATATGTACATTCTATATGCATTTGTTCTTTATCTGAATTTTATACATGACAATATTGAGATAGAAACTGTTGCAGGATGTCATTTTTCCTCATCATTAACATCAATACACTACTACAAAGCATAATGTATATATTTCATTGTATTCTATCGCTAACAATGAAATAGTAACAAAAAACAGCCACTTTTCAGCTCCCTGTTGCTTATATGTTGAAATATCTTATTAACTGTCTGACCAAATATAGGCTACAGTTGTAAAATGACTCCTTGTAGAGATTGTACTTACTTTGTGATATTTCTTATTCAAATATGGACAATCACAAGTAAATTCTCTTCCCGTTATGATAAGATCCTCATCTCACTCAATGTCTCCACTTCATACTATCCTCCCAGTTACAAGCTGAGTAATGGACATAAATATACTTTCTGGTCCTGCAGTTTACCATCAGCATGTAAATTAATTCATAAATATTGTGTACTCAGTGATTTACACACATACTTGTTTATTAAATATTTTTACACAAGATATATCATCCTTTGACTACAGTACATGAGCCAGTCTCGAACCTGATCAGCTCACCCAATCTGTGCTCATAATATATGGTTTATCTACGGCTTGGACATTTTATTATCTTTTCACAATTTCAACTTATTTGACATATATTGCTAAATTGAGCAGAATATTGGGCAGCTTTCGTGCCTTTGATGCATTTTCAGTCGCCGGCACCTCTCAGCATGTGCTCAGGCAACGTTGCTACTACAACTTCAAGCAAAGCCACTTGAATAGAGCCTCACTGAGCTTAATTCCTTTCTGCCTGAGCCAAAGGAGCATGTGGCTCCATGCCTCTCACTGCCCCCGAGCAGCCAGAGCTACACAAGAGGCACGCGCCGAAGCAGCTGAGATGCACCTGTGACTGAAAGAGGGAATTAGACTGCACCTACCCTCCATCTTTTCCTCCGTCACCTTGTTCACGCTCTCCCGGCTGCGAGATTTCAGCTCCGCCATCCTTTTTTTCTCTAATGCTGTGTTCTGGCTCCTCCCTGGATTGCTTACACACAAACCACACACCAGGGCCACACACATGCGCATGCGGTCATGCGCACGCAGACACACACACACACGCACAAACACACACGTGCGCGCGCCCTCTTACTCACACACAAAGGAGACACTGGCGCCCCTCCTCCTCCTCCCTCTGTCTCTCTCCCCCTCTCCCTCCTCCTCCTCCTCCTCCCTCTGTCTCTCTCCCCTTCTCCCTCCTCCTCCTCCTCCCTCTGTCTCTCTCCCCCTCTCCCTCCTCCTCCTCCTCCTCCTTCCATGCGTCAGAGCAGAGGGATGCTCTGTCTGCATATAGGCTGTATAACACTGGAGTCATTCAGTTGAACACTTTTAACTTCTCAGTAAAATCTCTTATATATAAGATAACATATATGCAAATATCTGAGAATAAAGAAGACTGTATTTTCTACATATTTCTGTGCTGTTATGACACAGATTTTTATGAGCAGACATTTTGTTGTAATACTAACATTTGTATGCTTGATATCTCCCCTAGTGGGCTATTAGAGGAATGTTAGAAATGGTTCATGTCTTTCATGAGGACACATAACAAATACCACGTGACCAAATCAGGCTATCTAATCATTATCATAAAAACTGCTCTACCACCAGAACACACATCTTTTCACTATGCCTGTCATAGCGGAACTGTATGTTACATTCCTAGTGCTATATAGGCAGGGGATTTCCCACAGGGTCTAATCAACAACCAAGCCTATTTACCATCAAAAACAAAATCACCAACAAAGCAACTTTTGTGGGCAAAAAACATCACCAACAGAACAACCTTCGAGAGCATTTCACTAGGGTTATCAAGCAGGGACTGGAAACTGCCAAAACAAAATCTCAATGCCATCAAAGATTATATATCGAAAACGGTTAAAGGGTCTACAATGTAACCGATAATAACAATACTTAGTTCACTGTTGTTCTTTTTTTTAAAAAAGAGCTTATAGTAAAAATGTACTTACTTATATTTAAAATATTTCAAATGTTCTATTATTTTATTTAGTACACTATTATGTTTTGCATATATTCATGTAAAATACACATAATAAAATTACTAAATTGGAAGTTTATATTTCCTGTGCATATAGATTATTAAAAATATTTCATAAAATGGAAAGCACTCCATAATTCAACTGTTTGGGCTGCACATTTTTGCACATTTTTGGCTGCACATCATGGGATTTATAGCTTCTCTCTATCAAACAATACAATGTATTGGCAGATATTTATAAACATATTGAGTACATTGATAGGTCTCTAATATGGAAATTCATTAGAAAATTGTTTTTCTTTATAAAGATATCTGAGATATATTTTGTATTTGAAATACATATAATGTTATTTTCACCGGCACAACTGACAGAACAGTGAAATTAAACCTTCTGCCTTCTGGAGGTGTCGTGGGCCTAATTCAATGAAACGCCATGAGTGAAATGCTATTGAAGGTTGTTCTGTTGGTGATGTTTTTGTTAGTGATTTGTAATTTGTTAGTGATTTTGGTTTTGATGGTAAAAAGGCTTGGTTGTAGATTGGCCGCTATGTGAAATCCCCTATAGCACAAAAAAACAAAACAAGCAAAAAATAAATAAATAACATTTGCCTTCCAAAAGACTAATAGTGCACGTATCATAATACTTTGGGAATGAAAATAAACAACCAACATCATTAAAATAGCCTTGTAGTGAGCTGGTTATTATTATTTTGTGGTGGTTGGATGTTAAAGGAACCATATGTAAGATTGTGGCCAAAACTGGTACTGCAATCACTTTCAAAATACTGAAGAGCGATGTATCCCCTCCCCCTCCCCGCTGACTCGAGGTTGCCAACCCTGATGGCAAAACACTACTGACTTCGTGATTAGTAGATAGGTGGAGGGTGGCACATCAGGCCAAAACACAACATGACAATTACAAAACACAACATCAACATCAGTTGAGGGCTGCAACTTCACTTTTTAAATGACCTAATGAAATATCCTGGCCGGACTACTGTTGTCAGTGATATAAGTATTTGAAATGAACATGATTTCTTAATGTCTAGTGACATATCAGGGCCATTTTATGATTAATTGAAATATTTTTCTTACACACGGTTCCTTTAACTTTCATTTTGATTATATAAATCAAACCCTCTTGTATAAGGTTGTCTCAGGCGAAAAAGCAAATCAGTACATCTGTAAACACAGGTATTTGATCTAGCCTCCTGAGAACCAAGAAAAAAGTTGTTGTGACTTTATGTATAGGGTGAAAAAAAAACATATTACATTTTTTAAAAAATAAATTCTTTACATTTTAATTGTATAGCATGTCCACTATGGTGGATGAAAGGACTGTTTTAGTATGAAAAGGTAACCACAAAAATAGATAAAAATGAACAAATCATGCTTATAGTGGTATTAAATGAAGGGTAAACTTAACCAAATCTTGGGGAAAAGGCTATTTATTCTTCTAGAATTTGTCTTTTTGGATAGTTGTATGTCTTTTTTTCTGAATTGTTTTTCATTTTAATTAAATATAAATATGTATTAGCAGTAGCCTAAAAAGAACAGAATAGATATGGATATGCAGTAAGAACAGTGCATGAACAACATGTACAGATATGTACAGTGTGGTAGCAGTAACATTATAGTTTTATTATAGTATAAAAGTAGTAACAAATAATATAGATATATGTAGTGTATTAACAGTAAAAAAAATGTTTATTTTAAAAACAGAATAAAGTTGGTTGGTTGTCACCGACTCACCAGGGTGCAGAGCTAGAGTTCAGTAGGGTGACAGCCACAGGGAAGAAGCTTCCTCTGAGCCTGCTGGTTCGAGTGCGGAAAGACCTGTAATGTCTCCTGGAAGGGAGTGGGGTGAACAGTTTGTGGTTGGGGTGCAATATTTTTTTTGTTTGGTCCTACTCTTCTTCTCCATCTTCTTGAGGCACAGGTTCATAGTCCTCATCTCTGTCTCATAACATGTCTCCAATCACATGACATATCATTGGAAAGCCTGGGATGTCCTCTTTAAAAGACGTCATGAATTGATAAAGTAGCTCAAAAGGGTAAAGGGCTATGCATGTACAACCCATGTCCACTACAAAGGACACAAGGTTGGGTCTCAGGAGTTCATTTTTAAAAGTAGTAAACAGGCAGTCAAAAGTGAAGAAGTTAGCTGTGAGGTTTTGGGATTGGTCTAAAAGTTTAAATAGACAAGTTCTGAAGTAGGAATCCCGAATCGACAAGTTGAAATGTCCAAGGTAATGCAGGGTCCCCTGTTGGACGGAGTTTATAGCTAGAGGTGTTTAGTTTCCTGGGTTCTACAGTAAAACTATTTTCTTTCATTATATTTTTGTGTTCTTCCTGGCTCAACTACTATACCAATAAAATCTCTAATTTTTGTACTGGACTTTCTCCTTGCACCATGTCCTTCACTTTCTTCTCTCTCCACCACCTCATCCAGTGGTGCATCACCCTAAACAAGGGATGACTGCGTCAGTCCCTCACTACCTGAATAACTGCACATAAATAAGTATAAAAGGCATAATCACCTTGTCATTCTTTGCACCTGTTGCACACATAATACCACAGTGAAGCATGGTGGTGGAAATGTGGACGTGTGGGGCTGCCTTTCTTAGCCTGGAGACTAATGCAATGGCCGAACTCGAGGGGCGGCACTAAGCATGCATTTGAAAATCTCACTGCAGGCAATTGTATAACACTACGACCAATGTTTACTGACTGATTCTGGAATTTCGACGCAATTGGATAACACTAGGACCAATGTTTACTGACTGATTCGTTGCAGCGCTGTCGTCATCTGTTTAGCTCGCCTCTGTCCTGCCTATATCAAATACACCGATGTGAT
Source organism: Alosa sapidissima (assembly GCF_018492685.1). Lineage (NCBI taxonomy): Eukaryota > Metazoa > Chordata > Actinopteri > Clupeiformes > Clupeidae > Alosa > Alosa sapidissima. Next base: position 31,860,230 of record NC_055963.1, read on the forward strand.
CGGTTCCTCGCGATGCAAGGGGTTAACCAGTTCAATTGTATGCAACATATTGCTATGTAGCATAATAATGTTATACACCATTTCAAAGCTTTGGCTCTTGGGAATCCAAAAATGACAACTTTTTTCATGTACAATCTGTATAGTGCTTTACATTTTCAGATTAATTTTATTATGTCTCAATTAAATTTGATCCAAAATGCCCCCCTCCCCCTCCTCCGCTTTTGGTGCTACCCTGACTTCTGGCTGCAGTGTAGCTGCAGCACCTAGATGCAACATATTGGGTACTGAAATATTCACAAGAATCCATAGAAATTGAATCTTCATTAGTTGTACAGATGTATAGTTTATCTTATACACACTCATCGAACCAACAAAGTAAATGCAAAAATAGAGACTTTTTTGTAATTGTTCCATATTTTGTGTAGTCAGTCTATATCAGAACACCTGACATACAATCTAAATAGTTCACAAGAAACCTCAAAGTGTTACCTTTCATTTGAGACCAGGATTGTGCTTCTACACAAAGAGGTTCATGTGCAGTAAGCATTTGAGTGTCAGTATGCACTTTGGATAACAAAAGTCCTATGGGGAGTTTCCATAGGCATTTTACAAAACGCATGAGCATACCTTGGCAAATAATGGTCTAAAGCACTCATATTTTCATTCTATATTGATCTACTTTTGCACACAGCCTCACAAGACCTGGTGCTAGGGCTCAGTTGTGTTTCTAAGGGATATCAAGTGACCCAGAGGGCTGAAATGTGGTCAGTTCAGAGATGCTTGTAATACGGCAGAAAGAAAAAAATATATTCTAGCCTCTGTAACTCTGTGTGAGTACATCACACAGTTATTTTGACTGTTTCTTACGAAAACTACAGGTTCTCAGCTTTCTAGAGGTCCAACACTTGATGGTAGGCCCCAAAAGAGGTGGGAACAATGCCCTTGTAAATAGGCACAGTGCAATTTCAGGCAAAAACTTGAAATTTGTATTGAGATCTATGTTAGGCCCACGACACCTTATGAAGGCTTAACAGTGAAACAGTGTTCACTGAAGGTCACAAAAAATAAACCTTTTAAAGATGTTCTGGGAACGTCCTAAAAGGTTTTGTGTTGTGTTGTGTTGTTATGTGTTGTTTATCCTTTAACTGACCCGAAGTTTGGTGGATATTGACCTAAAGTGTGTTGAAACATGATACCGAGTGTGAACTTTGTTGTAAATAATTCCATGGAAATGCATGGATTCCAGTTGCTGGAAGCGTGTTGCATGTTGCAAACATGTTGACCAACTTCTACAGACAGCGGCAACAGACAGTGGCGACAGCCATCAAACTCCCTTAAGTGGACCAGTGGACACAAGTAACCAAATCTCACCACCTAGCAACCAAATCTTGGCACCCCTATTTCTGAGGTGTCTGTTCCTGACTCTCCGCCATAGATGGTGGGGCCTGCGCCTATTTATGGTGGTTGCTATGCAAACTAAAGTGGTTGCTATGCTGGTTGCTAGGGTAATAATGTTGGTTGCTATGGTGGTTGCTAGGTTGACATTATATTGGTGGTTGCTAGGTTGTTGCTAGGGTGTTGCTAGGGTACATATGGTGGCTGCTATGCAAAATAAAGAGATTGCTATGTTGGTTGCTATGCTGGTTGCTAGGGTAATCATGTTGGTTGCTATGGTGGTTGCTAGGTTGACATTATAGTGGTGGTTGCTAGGTTGTTGCTAGGGTAATTAATATGGTTGCTAGGCTGTTGCTATTTGTGGTGGTTGCTATAGTAACTCAAGTGGTTCATCCTAATCATGTTGGCTGCTATGTTGGTTGCTAGGTTGTCATCATGGAAGTGGTTGATAAGTTGTTGCTAGGGTACTGGAGGTGGTTGCTAGGCTGTTGCTAAATTAGTTGTAGTGGTTGCTATGCTGGTTGCTAGGTTAATCTCATTGGTTGCTATATTGGTTGCTAGGTTGTAACTGTGGAAGTGGTTGCTAGGCTGTTGCTAGGGTACTTGAGGTGGTTGCTAGGCTGTTGCAAGGGTAGTTATGGTGGTTGCTATGATGGTTGCTAGGTTTATCATGTTGGTTGCTATGTTGGTTGCTGGGTTTTAACTGTGGAATTGGTTGCTAGGCTGTTGCTAGGGTACTTGAGGTCATTGTTAGGTTGTTGCTAGGGTATCCATGGTGGCTACTATCAGAAATAAGGGAGTTACTATAGTGGTTTGCTAGTATAATCATGTTGGTTGCTATGGAAACTGACATAGATGCTTAATTTCAATGGTTGCTATGTTGGTTGCTGTACAGTAGGTGGTAGTTTAATGTAGTTGGCTGGAGGCATAGTTGATGATAAAGGACAGTTGGAATGGCTGAACAGTAAATAGTTGAGTAGTTTAAATGGTTAAATTGTTTAACAGTGAATTATTGTAGTGAGGACTTTTATTTTGAAATACACCGTGTTACAAATTATTATGCAAATTGGATGTAAGTGTCATAAACATTTTTTTTTTTTTTTTAATCCCAATTAAACTCATGGATGGCATTAGTCTGGTTAACGTCAGACCTCATCTCATTGAGATGGGGTCTGGGAACTAGGCATTCAATTTCTCGTATTTGAAACATGGTTTACGAATGCCCAGAGCCGTTTATTGGGCGCTACGAATGTCTATCAAATTAGCTGTACGTAGCTCATAACGGCTTCAGTGTGTCGTCATCGTCTTGCTGCCCTCCCTCTGTTCTGTGATTGGTCCCCTAACTGAGGCGAAAATTTGCTCCATGGTATCCAGGCTGCCTAGCAGCGTGAATAAAATTGCGCGCGTAAGGCAGCATGGGAAAACCCAGGCTAGGATGGCATTGTGTCTCAGGGTTCTTTGGATCATTGAAATCAATCTCAGACACCTGCGATAATTAGTTTGCCAGGTGAGCCCAATCAAGGGAAAACTACTTAAGAAGGTTGTTCCACATTATTAAGCATGCCACAGGTTTCAAGCAATATGGGAAAGAAAAAGGTTCTCTCTGCTTGTGCAGGACCTTTGACAAGGCATGAAAACATTTCCCGAAAACTAATGCATGATCATCCTACTGTGAAGAAATTTGTCGCTCATTCAGAGCACAGGTGGGTTTGTGCAGACAAAGTCATAATAAGGAAGTTTTCTGCCAGACAAATTCATAGCCTGATGCTATTTCTCCACGAAACTCCCCCTCGCTCGATCTGAAGCTCTTTTCCTTTTCTTTGCATCTTCCGTCAAGGGTTTTCGTTGCTTCTTTGCCGGCTCTGCCATTATACACACATTTGCAACAATCGCTAGCGTTTCGTTAGCCTGCCTCTGTGCTGTGGATGCAGGATGTAAACTGATCCTGCTTCGGTCGGCGGGTACGATACACTGAACTTGCAAGCGGGATATTCTTCCTACAGGCAGTAGGGGCGGGCGAGAGAGTCTTCATTCGTCCTGTAATGAGTCACTTAACCATATACCGAAGATGAGTAATTAACATGAAAACGTTGCCTGGTGTCCCTTTAAGAGAGCAGCTGCTAAAATGCCATTGCAAAGCAGCAAAAAGGTATTTGAAGCCGCTGGTGCCTCTGGAGTCCCGCGAACCTCAAGGTGTAGGATCCTCAATAAGTTTGCAAGTGTGCATAAACCTACTATAAGGCCACCCCTAAACAATGCTCCCAAGCAGAAACGGTTGCAGTGGGCTCAGGAATACATGAAGACTCATTTTCAAATAGTTTTCTTTACGGATGAGTGCTGTGCAACCCTAGATGGTCCAGAATCCAGATGGATGGAGTAATGGATGGTTAGTGAATGGCCATCATGTCTCAACAAGGCTGAGACGTCAGCAAGGAGGTGGCGGAGTCATGTTTTGGGCCGGAATCATGGAGAGGGAGCTGGTAGGCCCCTGACGGTGTTAAAATGACCTTGGCAAAGTATGTAGAGTTTCTGACTGACCACTTTCTTCCTTGGTACAAAAAGAAGAACCGTGCCTTCAGTAGCAAAATCATCTTTATGCATGACAATGCACCATCTCATGCTGCAAAGAATACCTCTGGGTCATTGGCTGCTATGGGCATAAAAGGAGAGAAACTCATGGTGTGGCCCCCATCTTCCCCTGACCTCAACCCTATTGAGAACCTTTGGAGCATCATCAAGCAAAAGATCTGAGGGTGGGAGGCAGTTCACATCCAAGCAGCAGCTCTGGGAGGCTATTCTGACATTCTGGCAGCTCTGGGAGGCTATTCTGCAAAGACATTAAAGCAGAAACTCCAAGAACTCACAAGTTCAATGGATGCAAGAATTGTGAAGGTCAATCAATGAAGGGGTCCTGTGTTAACATGTAACTTGGCTTGTTAAGATGTTTTTGATTGAAATAACTTTTGATTTAATTTATATCACCTCCTAATGCTGCAAATTCAACAAATGACCATTTTTAGTTCTTTATAACCTATAAAATGTCTTGAAACTCTGATGCATAATAATTTGGAACAGTGCATTTTGAGTTTTTTATTTTTGAAAAAAAAAAAAATACTGTTGTCATTGGGAGGTTTGTTCAATAAAATTCAAATTATACTCTTATAACGGTTGATGACATGAAAATTATACTGACTGTCATTTGCAGCAACTATTTAGGAAAATCTGAGAAAAATGTAATTTGCATAATAATTTGGAACGCAGTTTTGGGCAGAGGAAACAGTTGAACAGGATGTGTAGTCTTGAGAGAGCCAGATTGTATGCTTAAAGCCTGAGACATGGGCAGTTGGTGCAGGGGGCTTGAACACCTGGCACAGGATTCTAATTGCTTAATGGCCCAACTGTGAATCGCCAAAGTTAAGTCTGGGGAAATATTTAATAGTTTTAATTCATAGTTTAAAAAGCAAAAAAGTTACAAAGATGAAAAATACATAGCTGTCCTTTAAAAGACCTACGTTACAAAGTTTGAACGAAGTTTCTATGTTAAACGGTTCAAGCTGAATAGTCACAGAAAAAGTGGTGGTTTATGGCTTTATGAACATCAACGGGTTCCCCTGCTGCTCCATTGAGGGTGTCCTCACATACGCCATCCAGGTGTGGTACAGCAGCAGCTCTGAAGCAAACAAAAAGTCCCTACAGAGAATAATCAAGACTGCACAGAACATCACAAAACAACAGGTACGTGCCCTGGACCACATCTTCACCTCACGCTGCCTATACAAAAGACAACATACTGAAAGACTCATTCCACGCTGCCCATCACCTGTTTTAGGAAATGCTACGGTCCATAAAAACACACACGAACAGTTGAATGAACCCATGAACAGTTCTTATCCCAAAACCATCACCATGAACTCTGAGCTAAAAGCAAACCTTAACACATCACAATTTGATAAAGTGCAATTATAGGCCTATGCAATAATTCTCTTTACTACATACATGTAAAAATGTTATGTAGTTACATGTAGTATGTAGGCTACACAGTCTTGTACCTTTGGCATTTTTAGTTTTTCTGTTAGTTTTTTTTTTTTTTGCTGTACGTGAAATGTATAATTACGGGTCGCGTCATATGGGTCTATCCATTTGTAGGCTATCGGAAATCCCCCACCCGAGTTGGAAGTTGGAAATCTCCCAGCTATTTCGATGAGACACACTCCGTTTTGGTCGGAATTCCGACTGTCCACATCGAGGTTCTTGAGTCTTGCTGTGCGTGCCCAGTCTTGCTGTGCATGCATTAGCGCCCAGCACTACCGAGACAACTGCTGCCCTGGTGGTGTCCATGTTCTTTCCAAAGACAAACTAAAGAAAAGCTAAAAGTGCTACAAGCCAGGCAATTATGTTTGCGCGTACAACTCGGGCGGTACGATACAAATAGAGCCAAAAGTCAGGGTCTAAAACTCTTTATATATGGATTTTTCCAGACATCAATTGGAGAAATAAACCTACATCCGGAAACTAAACTCTTTCGGAGGAGGGGCTGGACTGTTGAGCTCTATGCCCGTGGGTGCCATTTGCTGCCATTAGATGTCCAATGCATTTCACAATATTAGTCCTCCAGACCTTATAGCCTACAGCAGGCTAAGGTCTCCACAAAAACATCACCAAAGACAAAGGACTGGAGATACCATAGCCCAGTGTTTTTCAACCACTGTGCCAGGGCACACTAGTGTGCCGTGAGAGATCATCAGGTGTGCCGCAGAAAATTACCCAAATGTCACTCACTGGTCCAGAAAAGCAACTGTTGCATCAAAGAATTTATAACCACATGCTCTCATTGATTATATGATTGCACTATTTGTGGTATGGAGGCATTGTACAACGGGGGCCCTATATCCAGTATTCACAGAATCATCACATATCCAGTTCATAACATCAATTAAATTAGATACAGTCACCTACAAATGAAACAGAGGGCACTTGTTTTATTGAGCAGGTCTTGCATAGAAGCCATAATAAGGCCATATATGTGTATTATTTGAAGTTTTAGGCTATGGTATGTTTATTTTTTCTTCACACAGGATGTTAGTGTGCCGTGGGACATTTTAAGTGTCAAAAGTGTGCCGTGGCACAAAAAAGGTTGAAAAACACTGCCATAGCCTATCAATTCGCGTCATCACAGCTGACTGGTGAGCTGGTAAACAATTATAGTGGTAGTTATGGCTGTAGCACCTTATAAGGCATTTGGCCTATGATCATACTTGAGTCAGAAGTTCGCCGTTATGCCCATTTTCATTTTTTCTAGACTCCCCGCCATGAAGGGCGAGTAGAACCGGAAAAGGAAATCTAGTAGACCCGGAAACGATCACAGTAGATTTTTCTATCTACATCCAGGTGAAACAAAGCGTACTCTTATGGCTGTTTGTGTTGACTTTGGGTTTTGTAAAGAAGTCTAAATAACGAAGTAGGAAATGGAGGGGTGAGTAAAGTATAATGGCTATGTGTTTATTTAAGAATGAACATTTCGAAACACATAAATGGCTCTATCTGTTTTGGGTGTTCAAGCATTGTAAAGATGGCGTTCGTCGGTAGCCTACACTTCGTTGATGGGCAATTTCAGTGAAGTTAGGCAGGGATGTTGTAGCCTACGTCGTTTAGGCCTACCACTTTCGCTACCCAGTGTCATTGTAACTAACTTAGCCTACCGTTACCGTGTAATGATGGCTAATATATTGTCTGTGAATGACCAGCAATGGGCAGGTAGCATAACTTCTTACAGGTTGTCCCAACGAACTGATTGAGACAGCTTTCTTGCTCATTGAATAACTAGGGCAACAACATCTAACGTTAACGTAATGTTGAACGGTAACGTTATTTTCGGAATGTTAATTTCTCCAGATGGAGAACCGGCTGACGAGATCAGATAGGGTTAACGTGTTAGTTATGTTATTGGTTCTCTCACGATATTCAAAAATAACGTTAACGTTATAAGTTTGGGTGTGATTGTTTAGTATCCGTAATAACACATTAATATGTAGGCAATGCCATCCTAACTAATAAATGCCTGCTTAGGTAGGCTGCCACCAACATTGTGCGCAGCTGAGATGGTTTGTTGAAACGGGGTAACTCAATTAGCCTAATGTGCATTTCAGAATTTAGCAGTGGCTACTTGCACGAATGGCTTTAATAGTGCTACGTTGTTTTCCGGTGGAGCCAGGTGTGTTTGAACCACTATGGTTTGAACCTACTGCTATTGTTAATGTAATTAGTGTCTACACGGACCCTAAATTTCTGACTTAAAAAAAACGGTTTGAATGCATACTAGACACATTCTATGTAGGCCTGTGGTAGCACTCCCATAGGCCTATTTGAACCACTTCTTCTTTTTTCTTTTTTTAAAAAAAAAATCATAAGGTATTTCTCATATTTCTGTTATGTAAAGTGTCGAAATATTATGTGGTGTGACCATGTGCCTACATGTATGGCTGCTGTTAGGGAGATTCCTTTCAGATGAAAAATCTATTCTAATTTGTTTTCTGTCCTTTTTGGTTATCTTTGTTAATGTCCTCTCATTAACTTTGAAGTGTCCGGACATTTATGATTGACCTTCCCAACACTAGCATGGTGATGGGTGTAAAAGCAGATGTCTGAAAGCATATAATCTGTAGATAAAATATAGCACAATTTAAAACATGTCCCATCTTCCTCCATGAATGCACAATACAATGCCCTCTATTCTGTATAGGCGAATCTAGTGTAAAGAGGATATATGTTGGCATGTTAAGTCCAGGGAAAACAAATCAAACACCCTAAACTACATATTTTCTGAAAGCATATAACCTGCAGATGAGATATAACACCAGTTAAGACATGTCCCATCTTCCTCCATGCCATGAACAATGCATTGCCCTCTATTCTGTATAGGCGAATCTAGTGTAAAGGGGATACATTTAGCCTATATTGTCCAGGCAAAACAGATTAAACACCCCAAACCATATATTTTCTAAAAGCATATAACCTCTAGATGAGATGTTATATGAGACATGTCTTATCTTCCTCCATGCCATGGAGATGGTTAATAATCCTGTATTGCATTTGCTCTGTATTAAAACGCATTGATTTTAATTTATGGCTGAAAAAGGTAGAGCATTGAAACATTTTCAATTTTAACATTTAAAATCCTATTCTTGTTTAATTTGACCATCAGGCCATCCTTAAAAATATTTTCGTTTGCCGTAACCCGACCGACCCTGTCAATTTAGAACCGACCCAAATATTTATTTTTTTCCCCTTTTAGTCCGACCGACTTGCCGGTTGTAAACTTGCGTTAATACCGACCGATTGTTTTTTTTACTCTAAACAACCAATACAAACGCAATAAAATAATATTTCTTTTAGCAGGCCCAAGTATTGTGAATATAAATTGCCTACATGCAAACGTGGCTCACTTAAAAAAAACCTGTGGCGTCATCTCTACACCATTGGTTTTACGCATGTCACACTATGGCCTACGCTTCGTTTCATTCACACAAACTGATAACGCTTTTACTTGGCACGAAGTTCTGGAAGAACTGTGGCCAGATCTTTTCTCATCCCTTCTCCCCCTAGTCTAACGGTGACCGTGTCGGAGTATTGAAATTTGTTGTGGTCTATTCAGCATTTCTCAAAATATGGGTCCGCAACATGGAGACTGCTGGTCCGCGGAGTCGTGGAGTGAAATTAGGCCCGGTGCTTCATCTGATAATTTGCTGCGCAGTTGATCAAGAAACCGCGGATCGACGAAAAAAGAAAACAAACGTTTCTGCTATCGATGTCATTAAACATGGAGCCCTACAATTAAGTGGTGGTATGAGCATTCATTCAATGCGCGTCTGCGCGAGAGAAACTGAAACTAATCGATAACATTGGTATCAAAGCTCCGCTTCAACCTGTTGGAAGGCTATTTATTTATTTAACGAAACTTAATAGAACGACGTTGTTTTTTAGAACTTCCTTAGAAACAGAGCAGAGACTGTATAATACACTGTATAGCATTGAGTATTGTATAGTCAAATTTCAATATAACGTGGCCAAGAGCTATTGTAGCCTTCTTTCTGGGTACATGTAGATGAGCCTTATGACCCAAAAGTCTGCCATGACCGGGCCTCAGGTCAAAGAAGTTTGAGAAAGGCTGGTCTATATAACCTGCATCAGAATGAGGTTTGCAATGGTGCGCCTGAAGGCACGGGTTGAAGACCCAGTCAGTTACGTCACGATATGCACATTTGTGTAAATTCATTCCTACGTAATCACCATGACCAAAATTGTACTTTTTTTTTTACTTTGAATCTTGAAAAAAAAAAATATTGACCTACCTACCGACCCATTTTTATTTTTTTTTGGCTGTTACTGCAAACAAAAATATTTTTAAGGATGGCCTCATAGCTGAATAGTAATTGAGATATAGCCATTCTAACTAGAGCCCGACCGATAAAGGATTTTGAAGGTCGATACCGATAAATATTTGTTGATTTAAAAATCCGATATATCGGCCGATATATATATTTTTCAGATACGCGCAACAAAACATTAACAGATTTCCCTAACATTAGTTATTTGTAGTTATTTAGAGTAGTTAGTTAGAGTATTGACTAAAATAATATGATAATGCATTTTAAAAACAAACAAATATTATTTTTAAATAATATTGTCACAGTGGAACAGAGGAACATCGAAATATATTAAAGTTCTGATAAATAAAATGTATAAAAATAGAAACTTAAGATATGAAACTTAGTCTTTTGAACAAAAACACAATAACAACAACAATCAAATCACCAGTATTAAAATACTTGGTAAGCTTCATAAATATAACTTTGGACTAAGACTTAATAATTACAAAAAATAATGATGACATTATTACCATCATCGTCATTTGTATTATCCTTAAACAAGACTAGATGTACCGCATAGCGGTACAAAATATGACCGCCGCTCAGTCCTGTACATCCGTTCCGCGAAAATAAATCACACTTCAATTTGTCTCCATATTTTACTCCATCCCCCACTCTTGAAACTTTTGTGTATGCTTGTTTGGCATGCCTGGTCCCCGGGGACAAAATTAAATTTTTCCGTAAAAGTCTAGTGGGGCTACATACCCACCAAATTTCATGTACCCCGGTGGTTCGGTGTCCCGGGTATCAATGACTAAAAATTCAGGGAGTAGATGATGGGAAAAATTCTTGAATTGTGTGCGTGTACAAATTTGTGTTTATGTGTGTGGGTGTGTGTGTGTGTGTATGTGCGTGCTTGTGTGTTTGCCTGCGTATGTGTGTTTGTGCATGTGCATGCATGCGTACATATGTCTACTGTGTGAGTATGTGTCATACGTATGATTACTGTAAATGTATGTGTGTGCGTGTGTATCTGTTTATGCACATGTGTGCACATGGAATGGGTTAACATGACCCCTGGAGGCAAACATACGGAAAAAAATGGTCATCCTAGGCCCTACAGTTCTCAAGATATTCACAGAGAACTGTGTCTGCCCTATCCTCCTTTCGGGGGGTCCAGTCCAGTGGGGGAGGGCTACAGATCAAAACGAAGAATGACGGTTCCATGCTATCCATGTGGGGGTACATGCCCACCAAGTTTTGTGTACCCCGGTCTGTCAGTGTCCCGGGAATCCTTGTTGGTGTACGTCACTAAATGTACACATAAATTATTTTATTGTAAGGCCCCCCATGAACGAAAGTACACAAAACTTGGCATGCATTCGGAGGGTGTCATAATGATCCTACACTTTTAATTTCGTGCAGTTTTGACCTTGTCAGCCAGAGATATTGTGATGAAAACACCTAATTTTTTGCTTTTTAATTTTTAACTAGGTGGCGCTATACATGAAATAAGTGGTAATGGGATGGGTTGACATGCCCCCTTAAGACCAACATACATAAAAAAGGTGGACCTCCTAGGCCCTACGGTTCTCGAGATATTCACAGAAAACTGTCTCCGGCCACCTACAGGCCAGTTGGTGTATAGTAACATAAATTAATTTATTGTGTGGCCCCCCATGAACGGAATTCCACAAAACTTGGCGTGCATACAGAGGGTGTCATAATGATCCTACACTTCCAATTTCGTGCAGTTTTGACTATGTTAGATCACAGATACCTTCAATTACAACACCTCATTTTTACTTTTTTGTGTTTAACTAGGTGGCGCTATACATGAAATGAGTGGTTATGGAATGGGTTGACATGGCCCCTTGAGATCAACATACAAAAAAAAAATGGTCCTCCCAAACCCTACGGTTTTCGAGATATTCACAGAAAACTGTGTCTGCCCTACCCTCCTTTGGGGGGTCCAGTCCAGCGGGGGGCTACAGATCAAAACGAAAAACGATGGTTCCATGCTATCCATGTGGGGTTACATGCCCACCAAGTTTCGTGTACCCCCGTCTTTCAGTGTCCCGGGAATCATTGACGGAAATTTGGGCATGCGAAAAAGAAAAAAAAAAAATCTGACTAAACCTATATGACTGCCGCTTCGCTGCGCGGCGGTCATAATAAAGGTCACTCCTAATTGTTTGAGTGTGCGTGTGTAATAGTCCCTATTGCCTTGTAAGCTACCTAATAATTACAATGTCAGCTTGCTTATCCCTTTACCTGCACTTTTAAAATTATTTCCATCAAGCTACACCAACCTACTATTTAGTGATCTAAATCCATTATGTAACTCGTTAATGCTGCGGCTGAACGACAGTATGAAACGCACACTTGGCGTCATTGGATTTCACACACGTGTTAAAGAAAAGCTAACGTTTATGCACAAGCTACGTTTTGCACAAGCTACGTTTGATACTTTTTCTCTATGTCTAAATGTTCACTCCTCGCACGTCTAACTTACATTTTACAATGCAGGCAATGTAACTACAGATATACTAGTTTTAAATACAGTAATCATTACTTTATTTAGGCAGAATAAGTTCGTTGTGGTTTCCAAGCTCATTAATGTTAACGTTAGCGGTCTTCCACTGATATTCATGGCATTAGCTAGCTTTGTGGTTAGCTAGTCTATGATGAGCCATAATTTAGCAATGGATAATGTCATACTGCAAATTGTAAAACATACGCTTTCAAAATAACAGGCCGGGGAAAGATAATACGTCTCACTGCTGTAACTGTCACGCTATTAAAGAAATACATCTTCAGTCACATTGTCAAAAGTTAAAAGGACAGACAGTCAACTACACTGTAACAACGTAACATAATTACTAGCTAATTCCGCTTCACTCTCGGCTTATTTACCAGCAGCAAAACTGGACATTGTTTTCACGAATTTTGTCATGCTTATTTGAGTTAAAAGAACTGATGGGGATGTTCTTTTAATTGTTATTCAAGCAATGTATGTCTCGTCACCAAATCACCATGAACACACTTCACTGATGATCTCACTCGCGGATAACTGGTTCTCTCTGCTCGACTCTGGCTGGATCAGCAGGTTGCAGGATGTGTGGGTTATACACGAGTGTTGCCAGCAGGGACGGTGTAGAGTGTCCTCTGGTGGACAAACTATAAAACGCCAACACTCATGACATGGTTGAAGGGTGTTTCGTCCGTTTTTATTTTATTTTTAAAATATTAATTTATCGGCCATTATAAATGCCGATGCGGAAAATTTGTTTGGATGTTTGGAAAATGCCTAATATCGGCCCGCCAATAAATCGGTCGGGCTCTAATTCTAACCTGTTGACAGCCATTTTGGCGGCCATTTTGAAAATGACCCCTTTCCCAAGGTCAGATTTTACTAGATTTTTAGTATGTTGTTTAGCATGTCCAACAGTACCAGAATCCATAAAAAAACTTTTGTATCAATTCTTTTGACGTTGAACCCTATATTGACCCGCCTAATAGGCTACCTTCTGATCCTATAATGAACGAAAGAAATTGTTTATTTTAACACAGAAGAGAAGGACTCATTTAGCGCTCGCTGTAGCCTTGCAAAAATATTTGAGCGCTAGAATGTCCTAGTCGTAGCCTAACAATAATAAATCTATATTTTCTGCATTAGGCTACCTATTACGTCCAATGTAGGCTATAGGCCTGCGAGACATGTAGCTACAAAAAGACAATTAGGCTACACATTCACATCACAGTCAGGAATTATTTGAATAAGAAGGTAGACTAATAAGTCTTTTATTTTACAAGACGGTAGACTAATACGTGATAACTGTTTGGTTGACAGCCTTTAAAGTAGGCTCAATTTCATTTTCAGGGAAAGGTTTTTTTATGTTTTGGCCTTACAGCAGGAATTAGTGACTGGCATGTGGGGGCGTGGTATCACGATGGTTGCTTTCCATCACGATCCATCGGCACAACCCTAATTGTGTGTTGTTGTTTTTTTACTTCGTTACTTTATAAATTGAGGTGCATCTTTTAAGGTATGTTTTTGAATGCAATTACTCTGACATTCAATCACATTAGATCATTTTTAAATGAAATTTGAGCAGTGGGCACAGTCTTAGGGTCTGACCATTTTCATAAAAGTTCTTCACATTGCTTAAGCTAATTTTGGTTATTGTTGCTGTAGATATCTTGTACCAAAATGTAGTTTATTATCAAAGTGAAATGGTCGCTGGCAAAAGTCAGCGGCATTAGTTTAAGCACATTTTCGAAGTATTGTTTTGATGGAAGTCTGGATGAAATCTCAGAATAGCAGTGATGACCAAAGAATATTTCTCTGGATAGAGTGACAGATATCAATGACACGTCCAGCATGCATGCCAAAAGGGGAAAAAACACACATGCGTGTTGAAGTTCGGCAGGAACAGTATCTCCTGAAACTTGACCCCCCCCCCCCCCCCCCCCCTTCTCTGACAGGTGTGGAAATATTTTGAGGTTCATTCATTCACATCAGTGAACACTAAGTCCCCCAAAACATAACTGGAATAGACCTCTGAAGTTCGCCTACAAAAAAACTGCCATCTTTGACATCCTTTATTTGGTGATTTTTCCTATGGGAAAATAACATAGGGATTTTGAATTATCGCACCTGTTAAACTCTCGCGGGGATGAAAAAGTCTGAAATGCAGACGTTTTCCTGAACACACTTTTGTCCTCTGCCTTCGAGTGGATACTGTGATCTCCGGTATGTGAAGGTGGCACACTTAGATTTTTGCTACCCCAGAGCTAACTTGCAATGCAACTTGCTGTAGGTAGTTAGCTTCAATTAACAACCGGATCTCCTTATATGGGCAAAGATGGCCGTTTTGGTTCTTTTTTGTAGGCGAACTTCAGTGGTCTATTGAGGCAAAAAAGTAAACAACATAAATACGACAACACGATACCTCCCATCAACGTTAGCAGTTTCGCGTTCTGACTCGCTAGTAGTCGCTTCTGTCAAATCTAAGAGCGCGCAGAAAAAGCGGAAAGTTAGACTAGCCAGCCAAGATGCAAAGATTGAAGAAATTAGTTCTTCTATCCACCGAATTCATTGGATATAGGAGGAACAGGGTGAGATTCTGAGAATGCAGTGAGAGAAGGAAAGGTAACCTAACATGCCTTTTAGCCCAGTTGACATATTTGCTGCAATATGCAAAATTGCTGATTGCGGACACATTTGCCTAGATCTAGGAAAATTGGAACGTGATTCTGAACAAACATGTAAGGGGTACCTATGTGATATCTGCAACAGTGGTAGGCTACTGAAAACGGTTTGATATTCTGTTCATTTATAGGCCTACAGTAGCTGGACACGTAGCCGACAAAAAACACATAGGCTACTTTTGAATTGGTGTGCTATGCGAGCATAACTTGAATGCTACACTTCAGTGTTTGCCTTGAAACAATTCCGGCATAATTGCTGTGAACGTTTCAGTCACTCGTCCCCCATTCCTGCTTTATATGTCCCGGTCAGCCAGAAAGGACGAATGAAACAAAATACTCGTTTGAACGTGAACGGTTTTGTTCAGAGCTGCTGTTCAGAATTGTATTTGACATAGGGCAGATGTAAATTGCTAGTGACAAAATATTAGCTTTCAGTGTGGCACGATGTCTTTGTAAATTAGCCTACGTTTTATTAAAAAGTGGTTAATTCTTCCTGCTTCTCCCTACAACCAGACAGTGTTGCAAATTGTGTGTTTCCGTCACTCTGTCTCTTTCGTTGCTCTGATTGGTTTTTGGCCTCTCCTATTGCGTCCGAGGCATTTTGACCGTCCGTTTGGGAATGCCCTTTGGAAATGGGCTGTGAACGAACTATCCCCAGACCCACTCTCAGTTACGACTGAGAAGGGTCTGGTTTCAACCGGGCTAGAAATGGTGTAGCACAGGACAAGGAAAACCCATTCATTTCTGAAGCTGATCGTATAAAGTATTTCCCATATCGTAGTCTATAGGCCTAAGCTCGCTCGCAACAACAGCAAAAATGAAACCGGAGAGAGGGTGCCTCCACGAAGACACTGCTGTTACATTAGATGCGCACTCAATCGCAAATCTACGCAGTGAAAAAGCAACGACTGCTGGTAGTAACGAAGGTAAATTGCAAAACATTGTGAATCGCGGACTGTAAAATAAAGGAGATTTGCACCAAATAAAGTGCAAATTCTTGATTCTTCTTGCCTATACACTGACGCTTTTATGCGTTCACTAAACAAAGGTTATGGAAATTTAACACCACTTTTCCATCAAAAAGCTTGTTGTAAAAGGCATAACTTGTTAGATTTAAGACCTAAGTTCGCTAGCTCTGTGCCTGCCAACTCTGGCCAAGAGATGTGACTTAGCACGTCCCCCGATGGGCTAGTCAAACGCCGTCAAGACTAAAATTTGCTGATTGGCTCTTAAGAAACGACGACAAAACACTGCCAAAATTCGAGAGGGAGTTAAGTCATTTAGAGACGAGTGACCGTCGCAGGAAGTGCATCATAACAAAGGGACGCCAGACCCTCTTGTAACAGCTGTACTCGGTGATACTGCAGACTCGTAAAATTAGTTAGAAAATAAGGCAGAAAAATGACAAGTTTCCTCATGCTGTTTTCTTGTGTTGGAATGTGCAAAAATACACAAACAATCAAGAGGATGCCTTCTTGTATGTGATTTCTGCAACAGTGATACTGCAAACATGTTGATAGCCTATTGTTGATTTTTATGCTGTAGTGTAAAGCATGTCACACAGTAGCCTAGCCTACAGAAAACACTTAATTGATGTGATATAATGATAACTTGTTAAATGTATGCCTACAATGGTTTATTAAACATCATATTCATTTATTTTGTCAGTCATCATGTTCATGTTAATGAATAGGAAGGACATTTAAACCATAGCCATAAACCAAAATTTCACGCAATATCTTCCGTGAGTCACAAGCTCCTCCCAGCTGACTCTGGCAGATCACGTGGACAGTCAGTTGCGATCGATTATTTAGTAAATAAATGTGAATTATGAATAATAATAAAAAGCTTCTACCTAATGTGACTATTTTTTCCATGAACTGTAAAAGAAAACACGTTTTTTCCTGCTGTATTCTCCATAAAGAGTAAAGTAAATTATGTACTTATTTCCGGAATTGACGTCACTTCCTAGACTCGTCTGAGGTCTCTAAATGACTTAAAGGAGAATTCCGGTGTGAGATTGACCTAAAGTGTGTTGTAACATGATACCGAGTGTGAACGTATGTCTCATAGCCCATCTCGGCTTGTCCCCTGCACTACTGAAATCTGGTGCTAGTTAGCCGATGCTACCAACAGCTTTTTCTATGGAGGGGCATCGGCCTAGCCTTGCAAATAAATGACTCTCTTCCAACCTTCCCCCATTCAAACTAAATCCCTGTGGACAAATTATTTTCACAAGTGCACAAAATATTTCTGCATTTTTTTTGCACACAGACAAATTAAATCCACAGGTACAAAACGGTTCTACACTTGTGCAAATTATATCCTCAAAGACTTACACTTGTGCAAATTATATCCTCAAATTTTTTTTCACACATGCACAAAATATTTCTACAAGTACAAAATTTCTGTGCACAAGCACACATTTTTTATACAGCTGCAAAACTCTTTACACTTGTGAATATCTTTTCATGGGCACAAAATACCCAAAAATTGACTCCATAGTCTTTAAGCTTACACAAGCCAACTTGTGACGTTAACAACATTTATTTGACAGCCATCTTGAATTTTGTCCAAAACGGGAAAACATTTTCACAGGTCACACACGTTCGGCATGAAGCTTGGCACAGACAATCTTCAGATTAAGCCTTGCATATGTCTTGATTATAGTGTTAATTTTGTCACCTATTTTTAATTTAGTCTTAGTCTTAGTCTTGTGATGAAATTTCCTTTTTAGTCTTTGTCATATTTAGTCATTCAAATATCATTTTTGTTAGTCAAGTTTTAGTCGACTAGAGGTCTCGTCATTTTAGTCTAGTTTTAGTCAAAAGAAAACTAAAGGTATCTTAGTCTTAGTCAGTTTTAGTCAACACATTTTAGTCTTTTTTTTTATAACAAATTATTTCTGATTTGAGTCAAATAGTGTTTCACACATCTCAATTTTCCAACAATATTGTGTGTCCACAGGGCTACTCGTCTGTTATAATTACTCATTCTGATTTTTTGTCAGTCAGTATGTTTACATGCACAGGTAAGTCGAGCTACAGTTATAGCTCGGCTGGGATTTGACCATAGACAGTAAAAGATTTGACTGGACCACTGTCATATTCGTAGACCAGTGTTTCTCAAAGTGTGGTCCGGGGATCACTGGTGGTCCGCAAGCTAGCCCAAGTGGTCCGTGAGCAGACGTGGTAAAATATAATATAGATGAGTTGTTTGCAATATTGAACCAACTTGTATGTAAAAACAGTTCTGCAACACTGCCTATGTAAGATATGCCAGTTTAAATCATACAATATGAATCCACACAATAAGCAAAGTGCAAAGACAATAAGCAAGGTGGTTCAGTGAGTAGGCCTATTGTGTAGACTAATTATAGGCTACTGTTGAAGTAGGTCTAATCTTTTTTTTTTTTTAGCTAGGGTTAGTTATGTGGTCCTGAAACTGAAAAAGTTTGAGAAACACTGTCGTAGGCCAAAATATTAATGTTTTACTCCGCCTCGCTAGATGGCGATATGCCCCAAACACAACACATTCCCCAAACAGACTCT
The DNA here is from genome assembly GCF_018492685.1 of Alosa sapidissima. Classification (NCBI taxonomy): domain Eukaryota; kingdom Metazoa; phylum Chordata; class Actinopteri; order Clupeiformes; family Clupeidae; genus Alosa; species Alosa sapidissima. The sequence continues at coordinate 31,878,756 of NC_055963.1, forward strand.
CCATCTTAGCCATAGCTAACTTGCTAGCGAACTTTCCATATTAGCTTACTTGCTAGCAAACTTTGCATCATCAGTCCAACTAGTTAAATAGTTGACATTACATGATGAACATTTTCGTATGGACATTCTGGGGGATGTTAATTTGTATGAGAGAAGCTTCAACTTCTGGGTATGTAGCTTTGTGGCATAAAGCTTAGGTAGTTAGCTTGCTAACTCTGGCAGAAATCTCCAGTGTTCTTGTTCCATGTAGTTTCGTGTTGCAGCCACAGGGTTGCAGCAACAGCATGTAGACTAGCCTACAGGAAAGCTGTTGCGTATTAACTCATTCGGAATATTTTGAACACGTAACAGCTAGATATTCTGTCTTCTCATTTTGTAGACGAAAATGAAGAGAGATTTTATCTTAGTTTTTATTTCATGCAAAACATTTTAGTCTCGTCTTTTTTCGTCAACAATAATGCATCTTAAGATAGTCTTAGTCAGTGTTTCAGGACATTACTGCCGTCTCGTCATCGTCTCGTCTTAGTCATGAAAAAAAAGGTTGTTGACGAACATATTTCCTCTCGTCTCGTCTGACGAAATTAACACTAGTCTTGAATTTTTTTATGCCATTTTCAAAAGCATTTGCCCATCATAGCCAATTGAATTTAAATGAATGTCATTTGGCAAAACAAAGTTCTCAGGCCATTATTTAGACCTTAGTCAGCTGGCATATGGTGATCTACTTCAGAAGACCCCTGACAATCACCCAAGATCAAAATAAGTTTGAAAATGTGCTCCTAAATTTATGTTACTGTAACCTCTTCCAGCTGTGACACCATGTGTCACACGATTTATACAGACAGTATCTTAACGAAGTTTGCAGCCATCTTGAATTTAGTCACGATAAATCGAGCGACGAATAAGAATAAACAGGTATGATAAGGGATCAGATTCCAAAAATAATTCTGTGGAAATGCATGGATTCCAGTTTCTTCCAGTAGCAGCAACTGGAATCCATGCATTTCCACGGAATTATTTTTGGAATCTGATCCCTTATCATACCTGTTCATTCTTATTCTTAAAACCGTTTGTACTGTTTACTGTACTGTTTTTGATGAAATCCAATACGGCGGCCAGATCAATTACGTTGACATCACAAGTTCGCATGTGTCGGCCTTAGGATATTCCACAGTATTAACAGACAACACTAGTAAGTTTTTATTCAAAACACAACAGTTACAAGCCAAAACGTATTTTTGCTAATTGCAGCGCCCCCTAGAGGTCAAAGGTCACCAAATTTTTTGGGCCTCCTCCCAATGGGGTCTTGAAAACATGTCTCAAGTTTGGTTATGATGCATCAAAGGGTTACTGCAAAGATATAGTATACTGCATTGGACTCTAGAACATAAAAAAACGGCGACGCCATATTGCTGAGGGCAACAATCGAGCGGTAAATCACTGGAGGCCAATGGAGAAACAGGTGTCTCTGAGTGGAAATTATCGAGAAACCGACATTGTGGGCTTTGGACAAATCCTAGTGCCCTCTTGACATACGGAGATGGCCTTGTACATATAAAATGGTACGGTTATGTTTTTTGTTGTATTTGGCAGTCTTATAGCCTTGTAGAGAACAAGTTTGGAGTTGGCTAATAGTACTGACTAGTGTGGCAAGGCTAATTTCAAGTCAGTTAACAATGGTTTTGTTGTGTATTGAGGGCAAATTAATAATGACAAAATTCAAAACTTAATGTTACTCATGTAGTCACATAGTCATATTATAATAGTATTGATACTGTATTAACCTGTTGTTGTCTAATGTTTGAAGGTATGTTAGCCTACCTGTTATCTCGCTGCTGCCACAGCATAACATTAGTGAACAAACTAAGCAGCGGGGGCACGATAACTTCAGGCAAAGTGTGAATTTCTTTGCCCAATGGAATTGTTAAACATGTAATTTTCTGGAGTTATGTAAAGATGAAGGTTTCCACTTGTCTGACATTTTGTAATGAGTTTGGGTTTTTTTTTTATTGTTCTCAAAAATATTAATTTTCTCCACTAAAATAGTGTTAATTTTTTATTTCTTCATGTAGTTTATCTACCATTTAACTATGAAATATAATTCATACCCATCGCTTCAAATGTATGAGTTTGAGGACTTTATAGCCCAAAACTCCTTCAGCTCATCATAAGTCTCCATTCATTTATGGGTGAGTGTTGCCACTACCAATATGGCGGCAGTGTTCACACCCTTCAACTGACAATGCGTCATATCTATGGGTTACTGAGATATGCGCTCACTTCCTGTTTGGTGGCTTCGCTGTGGATTTTAATTGGCTGTGACGAGCTTTTCTGGCTTTTGTCTTCATTAAAGGAGAAATCCGGCCGATTTTTAAATGGATCTTGATCGCTACATAAGATAGGATAAGATGAGCTTTCAATGTCTCTTCATAGAGAAATTTGTCTTGGGCATCGAGATAGTGTGTCGCCGAGTACTGTTGATAGGGAAAATAACGACCAAAATCAGTGTTACCGAACTGGAGTAGCTGCAGCTAATGGCTAGTACTCCCACTAGGATTTCTCCTTTAACTCTCCATTTTACCACGACATTTTGCCACTTTGATACTATAATAACCAGTCAACAATTCTGTACATTGGTCAGTGAAAGTGATGTGAGATTTATGTCTCTGACCAATATGGACCTTTTTTGTTTAAAATTGTAAGTTGTACAGCTTATGGAAGTAGAAATGTGGGCGTCACGTCATTGACCCATTGACTTATCCTCTCTGATGATACCTTGTTATTGAGAATCTTGGCAACCTACAGTTGAGTTGAAACTTGAAATTCTGCATCGTAATCAAATCGTTGGGCAGGTGACAATTCACACCTCTACTCACGTCACGTTGGCATTCATCAAAAAGCTTTTGCTGAATTGATGTGAATTAGGCTATTGTCTGTGTCTTTTTTCATTCCAGCCGTTAGTTCTTTTGAGTCAAGTTTATTTATATAGCGCATTTCATACACAGAGGTCATTCAATGTGCTTTACATAAACAAAACCAAACAATAATAACAAATAAAAGCATAGAAGGGCAATATATTCAAAGAATAGTTCAAAAGGTAAAGATCATAATGAAAAGAAAACATAAAACACAAGGTAAAATAATTTACCAAAACAAAGGCAAAAGTAGTAAAAAAGTAATAAAAGACAAAGTAGAATAATTATTAAGGAAAGCTGTGAACGGGCATGCATCCAAAATGACTTTTGTCCAGCTTGACCTAGTCACTAGGGGTGCACCCAGGGGTGCTGCTAGATAATTTGGGCCCTATGACATACAATAATTCTGGGCCCCCCGATAATATATAGTATTATTGGGGCTCGATGGTGTTTTAAGCCCCAAATGTCGTCTTGAAGACAAAAGAAATTAGCAGATCCATGGGCCAATCTGAATTTACTTCAACTTAAAGACTGAGCCGTGACACCCAACCAGAAACTAAATAGACATTTCTGGTGTTTGTCTTTACAGTCTGCCTGTCATTATATTTCTGGTTTACTATTCATTATTTTATAAACCACCATTTGTCATTGATTAATTACGATCTTCATGCGTATTTGTTGTATTTTTAGGCAACACGTTGAATACGTGACGGTCAACACAAAAAGCAGGGGTGTTTTAATCATTAATATGGGATTTTGATCTGCACAAAACTAGTTTTGGTGGGAGAAAGTTGTTATGTATTTGTGTGTTTTATGTTCGCTTGTTAGATTTATAATTTAGTAATAGCTGTGAACTTGAATTTGAATGCTGTTCCAAGTTGCTGCTGGTGCACAATTTTTTAATACTAATAGTAATAATAATAATTCGGTTATTAAGTGATAATGCAATAATAGGCTAATAAATCTTTTTCCGGGTCCAATGGCTTTCAGAGCCGCTCGGTTTTCTCCATAGACAGTAAAATAAACTATTTTTTTCCGCTATTCAGTGTAGCCTTTAAGGAAATTGTCATCCTACTTCTCACTTGCATCCTCAACCTAATAAAATCCTATTTTTCGCGGAAGCCTGCACATAACTCTTGATTGTATCATCTGGCTGCACAGCTATAGTAATTGCTCTGTTAAAGTTAACCGATAAAGTTGCAAAAACTGTCTGGCTGCGCTAGTAAACGTTTTTTGCCCAAAAAGCTGTTGGGCCCGTGACGTCGGACTTAACAACAGAATAATAATAGTAATAATACATTACATTTATATCTAAGTGTTATTTTGTTAGATTTTGTCCTAGGAAAGTAATGTTTAGTTAGGGAAAATAATGTTTAAGTCAGGCCTGATGCCTTTAGTCTTTTCCACATGGGGGTTTATTAATTTAACCATGGTATCAGATCGGTATTGGGTATTGACTGATGCACAAAGCCCAGGCATCGGTATCGAGACTGAAAAAGTCAGATCGGTGCGTCCCTACCAGTCACAACTACTCATCCTGGCTTGCCCTTAGATAATGTGTATAGTTAGGATGGGAAGACAACACTAGAAATGGCGCTCAGGTGTGACTTCCCCTTCTACAATTCGATAATTTGTAACAAAAAGACAGATATTCCAGCCCTCTGGCCTAGATCCTTGTTGCACAGCAGACTTTGGAAAATAGCTTTAACATCTAACTCTTGTTTGAAAGATCCCTTAGTATCCCTCTATAAAAAAAATCATATAGGAAAACCAATTGTCAAGATGATGGATGTTCAATAATCACTTTTTCTTTTCTTGTCTGTTTTCTGTTTCCCCAGGGGAACTGGCGTGTTCTACCAGGTCATGCCAGCTGTAGGGCCGGATGGAAAAAATGTCATGAAACTGATTCCCGTTCAAAAAGTCAATGGACAGTACATTCCTATGCAGACAACCTCAAGCAAAATTGATTGTCTAGGAGCTCCAACTGTTTTTTCTCACCCTGTCCGCATTTTGCCACCATCTCTTTCTCAGAATAGGATACCTGTTGTTGAACCTACTGCTGATGGAAAATTTATTTTAAAAGGACCAACTAACACAACTATCCGGTTAGCTAAGAGCCCGCAACAAGTGATCTCACCAAAGGTGTTGGTGGGGCAAGTACGATTGCCAGTTGTTCCTCCCAAAAGGACTCAAAATCTGGTGTCACATCCTGTGAATGCCAGTGGAACATCAATAGCATGTTCAAATACTTCACAGTTACCAGTGACTGTGAGTTCACCGAAACTGCCAAATGGGCATTACCTCCAAATACCTCCCGATGCTAAAGTTCAAACTCTACCAGCATCTGCACTCCCCCAATCCATAAAGAAGCAAATATTGAACTTGCCACATGACATGGCCTCAACAGAGAAGCCATCCACAGTTGTATACGTTTCTCCAGTCACTTCAATGAAAATCGACACCTCCAAGCTTAAAGACTCTGCTCCACCCATGACTAAATGTGTCACAGTAAATGTTTCCAAGAACAATTCAACATGGTCTCCAGCAACTCCAGCACAGAGTCCAAAGGTTGTAGACAGTGACAGTGTGACACCCATGAAGTGGGTTGTTCAGCAAAAAGAAGGGTCAAGTGCTCCATGTCTTGTACCAGCGTCCCCAACTTGCATGACGTCAGAGATTTTAAAGGTTGTGGCACAGATGAAGAAAAACTCTCCAGTCACATCAAGCCCATCATCATCTCAGATGAGCCACATGAAGATCAGCCCAAGTAAAGATGATGCTTTGGTCATGTGCAATGGTAAAGTGTATTTTGTGACCAACAAAGATTCAAGGCTATGTGTGTCTAGCCAGGAAAGTCATGCAACAGCCAAGGAGAGTTCAACTCCCAGAAAACCAACAGAATCTCCCAGTTCCTCCTCAAGATCACACACGAGTGGTACTCAACCGAACCCTAAACCCATTTGTATAGATGTTGATCCAGATGAGGTCATTGATCTTTGTGATGATGATCCCCAAACTGAGGGGACATCTGGGAAGGGTGTGAAGGAACGAGCAGGAGTTACGACTGAGGAGGATGACTCCAACGTCATCTTTGTATCCTATATTCCACCCAAGACTAGTGGCAAAAGCGATATAAAGGAAGAATGTGGTGGAAAAGGTGGGACCAAGTCAGGTCAACCCATACCTGTGAGGAATAATAGTGAACTAACCAAACAAGTCAGCAGTGAGAATCAACATGAAAACTGTGCCAGTGGCAAGCAGACTGGAAGTGATCAGGACGTGATAAATGCTGAACCTGTTTCTGGGATAAAAATCAGGGTTGACGTGATCACACCTGAGGATCCTCGTCTTGACGAGCAAGAATTAGATTGTGATGCAGCGCAAACTCCTGCCAACTGTGAAGCAAGGATGAGCAATAATTCAAACAAATTGGATAACATGTCAGAGATGAATGTCCAGAACGTGGGAGATGGAGTCCATCTTAATACTAGTTGCAGCACTGTCCCTGAGGACAGCTCAGTCAATGGTCTGGCAAAACAGTGCAATGTTCCTCTAGAAGCCAGGACCGGTCCTGGAATTGATGGAGAATTGGCTTCAGCTGAGCATGGAATCCAAGAGCATGGAATGGAATCCAAGAGCAGTCAGGAAAATCAAGTACTTCAAGAAGAGCCCAGCAACATTGAGGACACTGTGCAGATGACAGAAACTACCAGCCAAGACACTTCACAAGTGCAGGTTTATTGCTATTTTAAAAGCATTTCTATCCTCATATACAAGCTTAGCCTATATGAAACCTGAAACCAAAGGGTAAAAAGTTTTGCGTAAAATTTACCATTGTGCCTGTAAGCTAGCCTGACGAGCCAGACCCACATTAAAATGTAGGGTCTGGGCACTCACCGTTCCCCAGTGCTCAGTCCGAGGGGCGGGATAATCAGTTGTCTTTCAAATTCCCTCTGCACGCAATAGGACAACGGCAGCGCTATGAGTCCCATGCGTTTCCCACCAGCGGAGCTAGTTGGCTAGTTCAAACGTTTGCCAACTTAATAAAAGCTTAACTCGTGTCACACTGTTCGCCAACAGCAACATTCATCTTATTTGTTTTCAAGTAGCAGGGAATTCAAGCCAAACCGTTGCAACTCTGCCATCAATCATTATGTTAAGCCCACCTAACGACTCTATACACGATTTCATTGGCCTGATTGAGTTTCGATTTCTGGAGCTCACAAGCCAACGGAGAGTTGCTAGACTAGCCCTGGCGCGTCTAGATTTCTAGGCTACCTGTAAGCACTATTGAGTTGAAATTTTGCCCACTGCATTCATATGTTTCACTTGTATTTATGTGTATACAATTTTCTTTTCAGAGTTTGACCATGCCAGTTAATGTTACCATAAAGAATGTGGACCAACAGAGCCAACATGAATATGACTGCAAAATGAGGCGACTTTTTGGAATCCAAAAAGATATTCAAATTTGTCTTAAAAGGAGTCATTCTGAAAAACAGGAAATGCCCTCAGAGACCAGATCTATTAACAAGCGCACGTTAGAGGGAATACGCAGACTGATCCAGGGATCTCAAATGGAGATTAAAGCAAAGAAACTAATAGAAGCACAGGTAACTATTAAACAATCACTATGTCATCTATGTAAGTTCAGGTGGATATATGTTGGCAATATGAAGCAACAACAGTAAAAATGCATAAATGTGAAACTTAAGTAACTATAAAATCATAGTTACTGTAAAGAGGACCAGTAAAATGAAAGACCTCTCTCCATGATTACATAAGCTACAACTCAATTGACCATTGTCATTAACAGACTTGTTTTGCGATTGATGTGGACAAGCACAAGTGCGACCCATTTTGGGGCTTTTTGACTGTAGATGCACCATGATGACCTGGATTAGGATACTAGGGTGTGCAGTCAGCTAACTGCTCTTATTCCAAGACAAGAATGTAGACATCAAACCAATGACTGTAGAGCCATTGCATTCAACTACTAATACAGCTTGGACCATTGATGCCAGGTCTGCATCAAAAGCATGCAGCTGCATGCTACAAACTACAAACTAGTTTTTCTAAAGGTTAGGTAAACTACCCAATATGGCTGCCACTGAACAATTTCATTGGGACCAATTCTAATGGATTGGGGGTGTATCAGTAGCCGGATTTTCCCGATCAGATTGAAATGAATCTGATTAAAGATTTCAACCAAACTGTGGACATGAACTAAATAAACCGATTGCCATTTAATCTGCAGAACACCTGTGGAGTTCTAAATGTATTCCAACAATCGGAGTACCTGTTTACATGTTTACATGGGTGGAATTTTCAATAGTTCAGATTAACAGAACGGAGTACACCACCTCCCTCAATCCGATTGGAAATTTAGTTGGATCAGGCTGAATCCGATCGGTTGCATTGTTTACATGAGGCATTTTTATTCCGGTTGCGCCATTACTACATTTGTAATCAGATTAAAAGTGTCCATGTAAACGGGGCTAGTATTGTTCATATAGGGGCGAATTCTCCCATGTGCGTAAGTGAAAAAAAGCACATAACTAAGTGCTTTTCAGCCTGCACAAATTCTCCCCTTCACTTAAATCTGTTATTTACGTACGATGGAGGGAGTTACCCATTTTGGGAGGAGCAACCCCAAAATCTGTGCGTTTCTTATTTATACAACTCTTGCGCGCACTCTGCCACTGACTTAAGCACCTTTTCAGCTACGCACTCCCGAGGGCTGTATTAAGGATGAGCGCCACTACAAGGTGAAACAGTATATTGCTTGATGTTGGCAGTAGACCCAGTTCTAAATACATGTAGGTTACACAGAACGTTACAAATTAACATCACAGTATCAAATGTGGTGCTTAAGGCGTAACTCTTGCCAAAATGCAACCTAGGGTCTTTTTGTGAATGTACCCGAATCAAACTTTAGTTTAAAAGCATAATTACGTCGGAAGCGCCACTTTTAAGCTTCTCCGTGTTGTCGTTTTTGGGTCAAATGGCCTTTTGAAGGGGAATCGTAGGGGCACTATTATTTTGATACATGATCTCGTCAAAATCGCTATTTTTAAAACACTAAGAAGGCTCGACACAACATGAAACTTTGATTGAAGTATCATCAGTGTCTTTACACATGAACTCAAGCATTGTTTGTGTACACATAGTTTACTAAAAAGAGAGGTTTTTGGACAACGCGTCTTCAATGCATCTATCATAACCTCAAACCATGTACTGTACATCCACAGGCAACAAGGGAAATGGCATTCGCAGTTATTCTGAGCTGTGACAGGATATGATATTATGGCAGCAATGATATTAAATCTATGTTAAGATACTTGCTTGTATAATATACAGAGGTATCCAACATTTGGTCACCCCTGTCTTTACACATAAACTCGAGCATTGAGAACATTGTTTGTGTGCACATAGTTTACTAAAAAGAAAGGTTTTGGACAACTCACTCCTTGACTGGCAAGATGGCGAGCAGAAAAACCAAGTGAGTTGTTCAAGACCTTTCTTTTAGTAAACTCTGTACACAAACAATGTTCTCAATGCTCGAGTTCATGTGGAGACACTGATGATCCCATTAAGTTATAATCTCATAGCCTACTTCGAATCTGTCCATTTCATTCCAACTTGACCGAAGTGATCCATACATTTGCACAGACGTCTGCATTATTGTTGAGCAGCATAGTTTATATTCTCCTGTCTGTTGATCGTTTGTAATGGAGGCTGGTATTGTTAAGCCAGTCTCTCTACTGTATTCAAAACTGCAGGTGTCAGTCTACAGCTTCGTTAGGATGGATAAATTGATATCATGACACTAGCCAAGTTTAATTAACACACCTGAATCAACTAAAGAGGGCTGTTGATTCAATCAATCTGTAGTTTTTCACCTTTTTGAATAGTGAAGCATCAGTTGAAAAATGAAAGTAATTTATTGAAATTGTGTCCAACATTTGCAGGTTCATTTGGCAAAAGATGTCAAACGACGGAAAGTTGAGTCTTCAAGAAATATGGCGGAGCAAACCAGCGAGTCTCAAGTCGCTGGCCAGCCTCATGCCTCACCCAAGTGTGGACTGTTTAATAGCCTCCAGAGCAAGATCAATTCTCTGACTGCTGATGCTGGAATTTCTACAGTTCTCCCTGTTCAAAATATTGTGCCTTCTGCTTGTGATCCTGGAGAGTCAGCCAGTGTGTCAGAAGACGTGCTGGAAGGGAAGGCTTTAGACACCACCAAAGACACGGACAGACTTGCCTCCACTGGAGCTGATAAACTCGCCCTGAAGGAGGCGTCAGCAGACACAACACAGGACAATCCAGGTGAGGCGCAACCATCTGGGTCACAGAGTAGCGGAATTCCCATCAGCACACAACCTGTCACATCAGGAAAGAGTGACTTGCGACCAGTAGACGGCTCAACGGGAAGAGATGCGCCATCACAAATGGGAGTGGAGCCACCTGGCAGTGCTTGTGAGAACAACACAAGCACGACAGAGGTGCTTAACAAAGACCTGTTCTCCACAGAGCCTATGGAGCCTGAGGAGATTAAGCGCTGTGAGAAAATAAAACGTTTAAAAGAACTTCTGAAGGAAAAAGAGGCTGCGCTTGAGATGATGAGGAAAAAAATGAGCATGTAAATACTGTCTGTTGTAGACTATTGATTTAGTCTAATAATTAACATGGGTCTAGTTTTTGAAGTAGTAACACTATTGAGTGTTTTTTGTATTGTTTCTGTTGGGAAATGACATTCATTTTTTCTTCATAAAATGTTATTTATAGATTTTCATATTTATTACAGAACCCTTTTTAGTGTACAATAAGGTCATCGGACAGAACTGACAAACTTCTCCTGAGGCATGTAGCACATTCATTTTGGCCGACTTGGCTAATGGAGTTAATCCGGAGTGAAATTTCCTCTTTGGATTGTTAATTTTTTGGGTTGTTGATTTCAGACCTTTTAGGCTGCCCTCCATCTAATATAAATAAAAATCTTTTGTATTAACTTTAATCACGTCTGTATTTTTCAGCACCGCCACTGACACAGGTTTTTGTTTAGTTGGACAGCAGAATCAGGGAATAAATGGACTACTTCACTACATCTATCATAACCTCAAACCATGTACTGTACATCCACAGGCAACAAGGGTAATGGCATTCAGTTATTCTGAGCTGTGACAGGGTATGATATTATGGCAGCAATGATATTAGATCTAAGATACTTGCTTGTATAATATACAGAGGTATCCAACATTTGGTCACCCCTGGTCATGACGTTTAATTTGATGTTGTATGGCAATGATGCAAGAGTACAGATCAAGCAAACAACATAAATACAGTGAAATTTATCATAAGATGTGTATTCGGAAAATAGAACAAGCATATTTTGGGGTCAATTCCAAAAGGTCAGGCCTGGTCCTAGTTGATGTAGACATTTACATTTTATCTTGTATGCCAACAACACCTTGGTATTGATACAATAAAGTTTAATTAATAAACAAATACAGTTGGTGGAAATTTATGACATCAGAAAAGACAAAAAGAAAGTACTTGGGGTCGATCTCGGAATTGTGACCTATTCTACGTCTACATCCTATCTTATTCTCGACGTTGCGGTATCATCATTTCCTCATGACAAAGCGCAGTCTATATAGGCTGGACTCGGTGAAAACAAAACCATATGGTTGTATTTCTTAATTTAAAATTTGTTGAATTATTCTGATGAGCTAAACACAGCAAAAGCATTAGTCTTTACTTCAATTGTACAATGCATTGAATTTGTCCCAAAACCGGAAATTACCGTGATGTTGAGAATTAAAAAAAAAAAAACAATAATACCAGATAAGGGGGTTAATACTTGAACTTCCTGAGCTTTTAGTTTGACCCATTGCATTTATATGACATACATCACTCCCACCTGGTTCTCACTAAATACCAAGTGTGCTCATGCCCTAGTGGATTTGAGAGGCTGGTCCATTTTACCAGAGCACAGAGGGCTCTAGACATAACATTAGGGCCCTGATCATTTCCACAGAGCTGAGTGTTTTGGTAGAGTAAGGTGTGCAGAGATTTAACAGGCTTTTGAGAAACTGACTGCTGGGCACACATTTATTGTGATGAGCTGTGGTGGGCCGATTTCTGCTCTGAAACTAAATTACAAATAATATTGTCTGCTGTGCACTGTCTACTTTCACCACATTGTAGGCCTATATGAGTTGCCAGGATGAGCATTCATTCATGCAGTCATTCGTCTACCCAGATAATGAAAAATGTCATAATGTCTTCAGACCTTTTTAGATAAAAAACTTTTTTTGACAAAGCATCAGGTGTAATAATGGGTCTGTAATGGTATGACAGGTGCTTGATCTCCTTACTGTAGGCTATACTGTGATCCATCTGGAGTTTTGGTTCACAATGGAGAAAGTGTGACGTATGACAAAGGGAAGCAGGAACATGGGAGAAACAGCAGAGGGAGCATGGAGAACTTTCTAGTCATGGAGGTATTATACTGTTTATCACTGGAGAGAGGAAGTACCACTCCCATTCATTTCGATGCTGGTCAATGCTAAGCTACTTCAGCCAAAAATGTACTTAATTGGCGGATACCATCTTTAAAAATGGTGTGACAGGTGCTCACTTCTAGCCACAGTGTCACAAACAAAGGTATGTTGTCTGTGGGATAGGTGGATGAGCTGGCAGTTTACAAGCTGGGGGGGATCAGCCAATCCACATGAATGACATAATCTGTGGCCATCTGTAAAGTGGCACCTAATTGGCTTGTTTGTGAAAATGTGGCCAGAAGTGAACACCTGTCAGACGCTATTTTTAAAGATGGTGGCGGCCAGTTTAGATGCTAACTGACTGGAGCTAACCCTCTAAATACTGACCCCCAGTTTCTAGTTATTAGTCGGTTGCTATTCTGCTAATAATCAAGGTGTATCACCTTTGTGACTTTGGTTGGTTTAGAGCAGTTTTTATGTGGCGAAAGAAGTGGTGGGATGGAAGGGAAGAGGGATTATTCAGAAATATCTTTTATATTATTATTTTAATTTACCATGGTAAAAGAATCATCTGTTTTACTAGTAAGGCTACTGTTTTACAGTACCTTCCAATTTGTGGAAGGTGAGGGAGATGCTTTTTGTTTCTCTTTTATTATTGCATCGTGTGTGGTGTTCGGAGGAAAGCACATTGCTTTGGACTGCAGTGTGGTGTGAGATGGAGAGAGGGGAAGAGGAGCAGTGAAGACCCTGCATGCAGAGGGCTCATCTCTGGCTGGAGGACCAAAACAAAAGGATGGCTTCAACTTCCAGTTGTCATCTTCAAAGGAGCGGATCCAGGATATCAGGGCACATTTTGGGACATCACAGCAGCTGTCAGTTTCAAGCATTCAGTCCAGCTGAATATAAAGCAAAACATTCAGATACAAAGAGAAAGAGAAGGTTGTTTACTGACCATAAGGAAGTAAATCAGAGAATAATTTGTTAGAAAAGAAATGACAATTCTCCATTTTATTTATATGACAATAGGATGGAATTCATCCCGCAGTGTGTACAAATAACACTTGAAATAGTTACACTGAAAACTAAAAAGCTAATTGCAAACGTTTTATTATACTGATAATGTTTGCTTCCTGAAGATTAGAGTTATCATCTGTGCGTTAGAGAAGCTGATAATGAGTTTGTGTCAGTATTTGAATGTCTCTGTACCATAAAAGTACTTGTTGTTCTGATGTCACCAGTGATGAATCAAGAATTTAAATATCTTGTCTTTTGTTATGTACACGTAGCAGACAGTGTTTTCTATAAGATGCGTAAATACACCAAAACCCAATATGTTTTTTGTTTATTTCAGAAGCTGTGTGTTTGTATGAGAGTAAGAATATTCACATAGGGTCCCTCTTAGTCTATTAATCTATATGAGCAGAATCTATCTGACATCTTTATTCCTCACACGCACAGTTGCACAGTTTTGATGATTTTTGACTGTCTGACATGCTTTCCCCTGTCTGTCACCCCCATCACTCTCTTCTCCCAACAGCAACCTTTAAGTATAGAACTTTGACACTCCAGGCTGAATTAATTCATGAAGATTGTGTCAAACATACAGTTCTTTCGGTCACTGTACTATCATGCTCACATGCCAAGCAGACAGTCCCATGTCAGGCTTGACTGATACTGCCCATCTGAGGGCGATATCATGCAGACGCAAGAGAGCAAGCAAGCGCGTGTATCTGCGCGGGGTAGGGAGCTCAGAGGGAGGGAGGGGGAGAGAGGAGTATAAGAGAGCTAGGCTGAGCCACGAGCAAGTCTTCACTTCACACGCACCTGACGGCAGGAGGCAAACAGCGAAGGAATGCCCTCCACTGAGTCACGGCCCAGCGGAACCAGCGCCGGGGGATGCATGCTGAAGGTATGCCGTCTGGAACCAGTCCCGAACCAGAACCAGCCAGATTTAACGCTGCAGACTAGGAACCACGCCTGACCACAGAGTTGATCAGAGTCTGACCCTCAGGATTTTGGGAAGGACAGGCTAGGCTCCTAGTCACAGGTCTGACTCAGACAGAATGCTAGAAAAGGAAAATCAGCCGCAGATCCATTCAGATGTCTTTTTTGAGGACAAGAAAATAGCAATGTCAGGATCTTGTGTGTGTGTGTGTTGATGAGTCTCCAAAGAACTTGTGATGAGTGCATCCAATCAGTATCCTCGGCAAGGTGCTAAAACAGTTTGAAACACTAGTCTGTGGCAGAACTAGTGGCAGTCATTGCAATACTATATCATACTATAGGCATTCTATATCATGGCTGTACTAATAATGAGGATGTTTCTGGAAACTACTCCCTGAAGTTGAAGTTTCACCTGGCACTGACTCCATCAGGTCCCCACCATGGAGAGTCTCGCTATATGCTTCTTCTTCTTGGTTTAACTTGTTTTACTCTGTTAATGTGCTGTGTCTATGCATTGATGTACAGCTGTGAGTCAGCAGGGTGCTGTTGTCTTTGGTGACCTCTCACCTGGACTGTGGGTGAAAGCTGTGACCCACACTCCCTCTGCCGTGCCTTGCCGTGCAGCGGAACATGTGTGGCGTCTTGGCTAGACTTGTGTTTATCACCTGTCAGGCAGCTGTAGCTTTCCTTTGCCAGTTTGCAGAGTTGTGCACTGTGATATCAGCTTTTCTCTTTCTCCTCTCTGGGAAAGTTCTTTGCCCCATAACTGTCTGTAACCAAACATGGTACCAAGGTTAGCATAGCACACAAAGCACCCTATTCTTTGACTGGGGAACAGCAGCTGTTTTTGGTGTGGGCTGGGCAGAACTGCTTTCAGGAAGTTCTGTAACTGTGTCTGTCTGTTTCATATTAGGATACTGTATGCCATAAATGTGGTCTTTATGTATTCTGTTGAAAAATAGCTCTTCAGAGATACAGTTTTCAGAGATATGTCATTGAACCATCCAATTGGATGTTACAGTGTTACATGTAGAATAGTGTCACAATAACTCTGCAACAGGCTGCGACCCCATGTCCTGCGTCAGCCTTGGCTTGCTGTTTCCATGATACAGCATTTCACATATACATCTAAAGAAAACCATGAACTGAATCTTGAAACAAAACAGAGTTTCATTTGTTTTGACACCCTTGCATATGTATCCTGCATGCAAACGGTCAGAGGTGTTGAGCCTGATCCCTCCATAGACAGCGGTATACAGAATTGATACTCCCTCCTGATCATTTCCATTGGGGAACAATGGCACTAGTATCCTGTAGTAGGTTTTATGATGAAGGATGACTTGAAGGATCCAGCTCTGTGACCTCCACTGTGTTGTTTTGTACGTGTGTGTGTCTGTGTGTGTGTGTGTGTATGTATGTTTTGTTTAGTGACTCTTGGTCTTTGTCCCACTCAGGTGCTGTGCTGGCAGTGTGTGTGCTGGCTCTGTCCGTTCCTCCTCCTGCTCTCGTTACCCGAACACACACACGCAGGCCGGCCTCGCTGTGGCATTGAGCTAATGGCCGACCTGGAGTTCGTCTGCGGAGACCGTGGCTTCTACCGGGGTAAGACAGTTCACCTTCCTACATCTGACATCCCCACCATAGCTACATCATCACCCGTGTCTTCAGAGACCGCGGTCATGGTTGTACAGGAAGACAATCATGATTATGATTACTCTGGGAAACATCACTTTGTACAGTCCTCTGTGCAGTGATTTGCTGTATGAATACTGAACATATCCATATGCATAGTTCCATTACAACCATATAGATTCAACAGGAGTAGAAGGGAAACATAATAGTTTTGGTAGGTTGTTCAGTGATTGGCTGGAATGTGTTGTTGTATGATGCTAGAGCCTATCAGAACAGAGGTCTAGTGAGAGTGTCAGTGCCCCTGTATATCTCTTTGCTCTTTGAAGATTGTCCTGGTAGGCCTATCAGCACTGACTGTTTAGTTATGTCTATCAGTGAATTCTTACAAGTCTCTCTAAATGATGTCATTATCATGGCTTCATGCTAAACAACCTTGCATTACTGTGCAGGCAGTGTGTGAGTTAAGCTCAGTTTGATGCAAGTGCCCTTTTTCATGCAATTCTCATACAGTATCTGTGGCTTGTCTGCTTTCAAATGTCACGGAAATGGACACATAACGCAAAATGTTGCCTTCTGCCAACCGTCTTTTGCCCACCTGGCTTCGATCAACAGTCGTGATGTTAGAGAGTTAGAATATCCACAGGACACTTCCCCCTGTTCCATCTCCAAGGCCAATATCCCCCTCCTCTTTGGGTATGCTGGCAGAAAAGCAACAGGGACATTTTGACATGACTTCAGTGAAAAAAATACAAAAATAGCCCTTATCATGGCTGCAGCTCTGGAAAAAATTAAATATTGTTACACTGGTTATGTAAATGTTTGCCATGCACAATAAATACTGGTTAAACTGCCACAGAGTTGTTTGGGTTAAGATCATTTTACAGCACCTTATCCCGTGTCCTTAATGATTTTGTAAACAATTGTGGTATGTTATAGAGAGGTTTTTGAAGCTCCTGGTGTCAAAGGTCACTGCCAGTTCATTTGAGACATAGTATCAAAATATGTCCTTTCATGTTGAAATCACTGCACTGTGCCCACACAGAATTAAAACTACATTAGTGTCTAACCTCCCAGGATGCTGAGCTCAACAGTTCTCACCAGACAGAGTACTCTAGGAGCTCCCTGGCATGAGAAGGGATCATCCTGTTGTTCAGTGTACTGTACTGGTGTACTGATATAGTGGATTCTCCAGCTGGTGGTCAGAGGAAATCCCTGCTTGCTTTCCTCTGGTCTTCACCCTGAAGTATTCCAGATTGCATGCTTCAAAGGTCTGTAGAGCTGTTAAGGATTCAACTTTGAATTGAACCCCAAAAACATCTAATGGTTCAGGACTTTGTTTTGTGAGAAAGGCATCTCATCGAAATGAAGGTGTAACATTTTGAACTGAATGTGTGTTTGACAGGTCGGACTGGAGGTCGACGAGGCCTTGCTCGGGCACGAGGGAAAGGCATCATTGATCAGTGCTGTGTGAAGGGAGGCTGTGACCTGCAGTACCTGGAGTCCTACTGCGCCAAGCCCAAACGCAAGCGTCGTCATGCAGCAGACGCAGCACAGCACGACATGGTGAGAGTGTAGGATCACACACACACACACACACACACGCACACGCACACGCACACGCACACGCACACGCACACACACACGCACACACACAAACATATCCACACACACACACACACACATACACAAACATATTCACACACACACACACACACACACACACACACACACATACACAACTTTTCCAGGCTACGCTACAACCACCTACACACACACACACACACACATACGCACACACACAAACATATCCACACACACACACACACACACACACACACACACACACACACACACACACACACACACACACACACAAACACAACTTTTCCAGGCTACGCTACCACCACTTATGCTACCACCACCTACACACACACACACACACACACACTGTAAACCTTAGGCCTATCATCACTGCGCATAGTGGTAATACATACAGCTAGAGGAAATAGTGGTAATACATACAGCAAGAGTTAGAGGAAAACAACCACAATTCCCAAGAACATGCTGACAATACAGCCCAAATCACAGAAAATATAGATACATTTAGAACACAGCTCAATGAGTAACCGTGAATACATGCACACAAGCATAGTTATATATCCATCCAAATAAATGCATTTCGGTGTAAACCAATGCTACTGCTCATCTGATCTGTATCACACAGGCATTGTGTGCTTCTCTATTGTAATCGTACTGAGTGGTGAAATGCTGTGTGATGTGCCCGAGCAGGAGCTGATGTTCAGAGCCCTGTTTGTGAGGAGGTACACACAGCAGGCTTCACACATGGCAGACCGACACGAGGAGAGGACACAGTTCCTGAAGACCCGCAGAGACTCGCACAAACTGACAGAAAAGCAACCTCCGTTACCTGAGCAACTGAACGATGACGCTTCTTTACAACACAGTGGCAGCTCAACAACAGAACAACACCACAACAGCGACCCACCCTTACAACCTGACGCACAGCCTATGAAAAGGACTTGTTTGCCTGCATTTGGATAATGGACACTATGGTCAACTTGTGCCTGTTCAAAAAGACATTTGGGGGAACATGGGTTGAGCCCATAGATGCCATGACAGTGGGAGGGGAAGGGGGACAGAAGGGTCTCTGGTGCACATTGAGAGGGGCAGTGTTGGCATATTGTATGATGAAATAGAATTGAGGTGTGTGTGTGTGTGTGTGTGTGTGTGTGTGTGTGTGTGTGTGTGTGTGTGAGAGAGAGAGAGAGAGAGAGAGAGAGAGAGAGAGAGAGAGAGAGAGAGAGAGAGAGAGAGAGAGAGAGAGAGAGAGAGAGAGAGAGAGAGAGAGAGAGAGATTCCTTGACAGAGTCTTGTTTCCGCTGCAGCTGGACTGTTCTTTTCCCATCTCTTTGGATTTTGTGTGATCTGTTCCCTGGTCTTCAGGGCTGTGCCCCGTTGTCACACCAGATAGCTGTCTGAGGGAACTGTGTCAGACTCATAGACAGGTGATGTGAGCTACTGGGGCAAAGGTAGTGCCACATAAAGATGTTTTGCTGAGTGGACTAATATAGAAACGATCTAAGAGTTAGAGGAAAACAACCTCATGTCCTAACTTCCTGAGGAACCACTTAGATGACATAAACAGTTCATAAAGTCCATATTCTATATCCAACGTCTAATGTTGGACTCTGCTTTATCTGAAGCTGCTATTATCCTCTAGATGCTGGTTTTGTCTACTGGTAATGTCTTTCCTCAGCTTCCGATGTCTTGTCATTTTTCACACACATTTCCTCATGGTACTGTGAATACCATCATAATACCACCAGAATACTGAGTTTTCACTATCTGTCATCTAAAAAAAAAACAAAAAAAGTAATAAATTGTTGTTTGTAATAAATAAATAAAGTGTGTTCTAGTTTTATCAATGGCCACATAGAGTTATATGTACAATTTCACTACACATCTTGCAATAACCTATGTTTCAATGCACAGCTACAGTGTAGTACTCCTTCACCTTACTCCATGGCTGTTACCTCCTTTTTAAATTAATGTCCAGGTCTGGGATCTAGAGTGTGTACATGTAAACAGAGGAAGGGTGGAGGGTGGGGGCTAGGAGTCAGCACCTGGTTGGCCAGTTTACTTAAGTCCTGTTTGGCACCACCATGGCAGAGTGCATTCTGGGCTTTATTTCACCAGGGACAGAGCGGCTGAAACCTGTTCTCTAGACTCTGTGTCCTGCCCTTGAGCGGAGATAAGCAGGGACCCTCTACAGAGAGGGAGAGAGGACAGGTGAACAGCCTTCAGACGGAGAAAACAGCAAAGCATTAACTTGGAAAGAGATACGGAGCCAGAGATGGGGAGAAGGAGTTGGAATTTGATGTTAAGTGTTGATGTGTGTTTGTGTTTGTTTGGGGGGGGGGTTGTAGTAATGGTGGTGGTAGGGGTAAGCATTTGTCTGGTTTAGAGAAATCATTACGCTTTGACTATGTGTTCTGTAATCTTGGAATTCACACAAGGTATAACGATTTGTATCAAGGTGTAAAGGAAAGTGCAAACATGTTATTTGCATGGCATCGTGCTTTTAAAATCCAGTGCAAGCATACAAGACTGAATATATGAGCAGAGAATCCTTTGTTTGAGAGTTTTCATGTTCATGGTTCTTTCCCTAAAAAAACACCTGTGACTGGTCTTTCTAAAAATGAATTTGAACTGATCTCATTGTGCACCTGCAAAGAATGAGAACTAAAAACACTCTCACACATCTGCGTTCAAACACCCCACTTTCACCTATCAGCTGTGTAACATCTTCCTTGAGTCTGCAAATACAAAACACCATCTATTATACAGCAGAGAGAGAGAGAGAGAGAGAGAGAGAGAGAGAGAGAGAAAGACAGAAGGAGATAAAGAGAGAGAGAGAGAGTGAGAGAGAGAGAGAGATGTCCTTTTAAAATCCGAAACAAAGAAACAGCTGTAGGGCCTTCAGATAAAGGCCACCCTCTGATAAGTGGCTTGCCTGCTCTGGTTTGCCTGCGTCATCACCAGATAGTACCGCTCACTCCTCCGTTGAGCTTCAGGCGAAACCGATAACGGTGGGGCAGGGGTCCACCCATCTGGCCCAGTACTGCAGTTGCTGCACAGCCAGCCTGGTATACAGAACAAACGTACCGTCTCTCAGAACACAGCTGTGCTACAATGTGAACTATGCATCTCTCAAAATATCAGCATCTACCTTCACCCAATTACTTTACTCCTGTGTGCCTAAGTCAATGAGTCCTATCATGAAGGGTTTCTGAGTAAGCCATAACGGGTTAAAGAGTTCATCATCTTTGCATTACAGGAGATACTACTATTTATTGCATCACACACATTATGTTTGATGTTGTATGCATATGCCTCTAAATTGATTTATTCTCCTTATATCTTTAAGATGCCTTTTTGTTGTCGAATTCTCTAGGACATGTAAGGGGTGTAAACAGAAGCTCCCTGTCCAGCGCAATCTCCTCCTCTGTGCATGAGAGGGAGAGAGACTTGACCCCACTTGACTCGGCTGCCCAGCATGCCCCGTTCTCAGCCCATCGGTTGCGTGCAGTGGAACAAAATCAGAACATATTTAACCTGCTATCTCTGGCGAGACTTGCTTGCACTGCACTGTGACCCTTCCCATGCAGAGAGAGAGAGAGAGAGAGAGAGAGAGAGAGAGAGAGGGAGAGAGAGCGTGCAGTCGAAGGGAACAATTACAATTATTTGCCCTCGAGCTGTGGGGCTTCTCAGGGGAAAAGAATGCCCACTGAGTGGACAGGGCTGCTGGAAGACGTTGCTGCGGAGGCTAAGGCCCTCCGGGCCGGGCTCCAGGTCAGAGCTGACCCCGATGCTCCCACCGCCAGACAGAGCAGCGGCATAGCACCACCGCTGACCCAGGGGCCCACAGACAGCGGCGGCGGGGGAGAGTGGAGCAACTGGTCAAGCAGAACCATCCAAATAAAAGAGAAAATGAAAATGACGCTACAAGCATAGCTGGCATGCCTCGCCAGGGAGAGAGAGAGAGAGAGAGAGAGAGAGAGAGAGAGAGAGAGAGAGAGAGAGAGAGAGAGAGAGAGAGAGAGAGGAAATGTGAATAAGAGAAATGGGGGTGGAGGAGGGAAGGGGAGGAAAGAGATGGAGGGGAGAGGAAGGGAAGAGTAGAGTGGAAAAGGGAAAGAGGTGGAGGAGATGGGGATGAGAGAGAGAGAGGGAGTTAGGAAAAGACAGTGTTTGCGCATTGGTTAAAGGTAACAGCCTTGTATAAATGAGACTGAAGACATCAGGTATCTGTCTGTTGTGTGTGTGTGTTTGTGTGTGCATGCTGATATTTATATGTGTGTATGCCTGCATGTGTCATCTCCTTAGAAATCACACTGGATGAGTGTCAGACTAAGAATATCAGAGATGGTCCATGCATGTCATAACAAGGCTTGTGTTTTGTGTCCGACATGTATTATCTCAGTTTTAGCACTTAGTGCTTTGTTTAAGGACAGCTGCCAATCACAAGAGCAGTGTTTCACCCTTAACACCATGACAATGGAGCTATCTTTTCTGACCCATATTTCACAGCGCTAACTATGTTCTGAAGTTTTATCAGAAATCTCTTAAAAGCGTTAGTCAAAGAGGTACTGTTTGTACATCTGGTACTATCATAAGAATGAAAGCTTTCTGAAAATATTTCTCGGCTAATCCACTGATGACAAATGGGCCTGAAGCACATTGTCGCTATCATGCCCTGGCCTGAATGACTGTCAAACACTTATGTATGATGAAATGATCAAAAGTGTTGTCCATGATTCTGATATAATATACTTAGCAAATTCAGCAAAACGGCTCCCTGTAATGGCACAGACTGGGCCATGAACAACTCCAGCTATTCAGCACAAATGCAGACTCAGACATTTTTAAAGGTACTATATGGTAATTTTTATTGTTTAGTTTAAAACATCCAAAATGACCTTGAAATATCAACAGAATGTGAAGAAACAACAGTTTTGACATAATGTAAAAAAATCCTGAAGCCAACTACCACCCGGCTGGCTCTCTTGTAATACCACAATGCACCACATGTGGACGCTGTATTACAGTAAATACAATGCAAGGCAATGCCTACAGAATTCCACTTGGCACCTTTAAAGGGACACCAGGCAAGCCTGATGCTTTTTCTCTACGAAACTCCCCCTCGCTCGGTCTGAAGCTCTTTTCCTTTTCTTTGCGTCTTCCATCAAGGGTTTTTGCTGCTTCGTAATGAGTCATTTAACCATATACCGACATACGAAGATGATTAATTAACACGAAAATGTTGCCTGGTGTCCCTTTAAGTGAGGAATAACAACAATGAATAACTGTCATTGTGCCCTATAGGTTACGTAAACACTCCAGACAAAAATAGATCATATCTGGTGAGTATGTGACCACTGCTTGTCCAACTGGTGATATTTTTTCCGAACAGGGGTTCAGACCACCTTTGAATAGGCCTACAGATCACCCTCTCGTTCATCCCAGCAAACCTCTGAGTATTTTACAACATCCCATATCCCCAGTCAACCCTTTGTGTTGTACCAACAGAGCAGCTCAAGCAAGGTTCCCCTGGTCTGGAACAAAGCCAAACACCTTTCAGGAGTCCAAATAGAGAGAGCAACATCTAGCTCCACACAAGGCCCTGCGTGCAGCCATGTTGAACCTTCTGTCAGACAACCCCTGCCAACGGCTATTGTGGTCTATCCTGACAGCAGATTTCCCTAAGGCAAAGCAGACATAATTAGTCACTCATGACATTTTATTTGCAGTTTTGCTTGTTCACCAGCAAGAGGGGCTATAGCACTTTGTAACTTACCCATTACAAGTGCACAATTTGTCTTCAGCCTTACATGACTGTGTTTAAGTTCATCATCCCAAATAATTTCCCACCTCCACCTCTCTCATTGAAACACTATACTTCCTTTACACTATGGCCTCTGCAAATATGAATATGTGTGCCTATAAAACAAGTGCACAGGTAGGTCACCTGTAAGAAGCCCCAGTCAAGAGAGATCAGAGTCCTCACATGTCCTTGAGACTTCATGAAGATACTGTTGAGTATCGAGCTACACCTCCCATTACTCGTACTTTCTCTGTCCCCCTGACAAGATCAACAGCAGTGACACTGGTACATAAACACATGACTCAGCAGAAAAGTCAACACTACGTGCATGAGTTGCACAGTTAAATCAGGCCATAAGACAACAAGACAAGTTTACACAGTCCTTACACAGCCATGCTTGAGACTTGTATGGAGGTATATGGTCACGCTCGTCTAACAGGTTGCACTTCAGTTGCAGAGACAAAACCCCCCCACCCCCATCCTCCTTGCCGGGCTAGGTCATGAAGCAAAGTCCGCTTTCTCTTTCACACTTCCTCAAACGCTTGCTGCTCTCTACCCCAGGCGTGAGCCGCTCCACAGAGGTGCTCCACACACACTCTCGACATCTCTCTTGGACGGCGAGGACGCTTTTAGAAACTTGTGAGTGAGCGTGTGACATTGAACCTGGAGGATTCTGGACGCTGACAACTGGCTGGGAGGCTATGGGAGCTGCTCAGATGAAGCTAAGGCAAAGCTAAAGGACAGGTACTGAGCAGACAGGTGCAGCAAACACAGTGCACACCTGCTGAGGATCTATAAGGGTCACCCTCTGATCTCCCAGCACTGAGGTGAGTTATACTAAGCTTGTTAAAGGTTCTCTTACACTGGTATGTAGAGGTTTTTACACCTGATGTTGATGTGTGTTTTGCAAACAGACACATTAATTGGTTCATTCTAATCTCTGGCATTGTGGTCTGGACAGGGAGTGGTGTGAACATGGGTTAGGTCACTGTGTCTTTTTAACACGCAAATGGAAAATAACCAGCACATAAGCAGTGATACTGACAGGCATGCATTACAAAAACATGTCACATTACTGACATATTGTATTCTTGGCAATAGCCATATTGAAGACATAAACTGTACAGTAACAACCCATATTCTTATACTTATAGTTTCATAAGCTACAGACAATAGAACAAAAAACAATGAAGACAGTATGACAAATGTCAAATGTTTACACTTGTGCAACTCAGCTCTTGGATATATCAGGCACAACATTCCGCACATTTTCCAAACTTGACCTTAACCTCACTGAAAAACATTATTCAAATAGTATCAAATCATAATACAACAACTCCAGGTGTTCTGCTTTTGTCTATAATAGAATGCATGAATGAACAGTGAACATGGTGAACATGTATAAGATGTCTTGCCCTTCTTGTTTGTACATCCAGCTAGTCGTAACTTGCTATGATTCTTTTGGCAAGTTAATAGTAGTTCAAATCAAGACATTTTTATTTTTTATTCATGTTGACATGGGAGGATTCAGTTGAGAAACATTTCAGCACCAGTGCTAACAATCCCGGTTTCACTCTTACTTCCTGTCCTGGCAGGCATGGGCGGCACTACTGTACTGTGTCACTTCCTCTTTTGTTGGTGACAAGCACTACAAGCATGCCCAAGCATCCTCTCCAACTGTTTCTATAAGACCCCATTAGCACATCATCACTTTAGAAAGTTGTATATTTCTGCAGACAGTACTAGTGAACTGATGTATGTAAGCTATGCGTCACTGCCCTATTTGTACATGGATCAAAAGTAAAACGTCTTCGGATCGTCTCTTTTATTGAAACAGAACCTGAACTCGTCTGAAAATCAAACTGAATATCTAGATGCTAGGTGACAGCCACAACAAGGACGAGTATTCACAATAAGAACAAGTGTTCACAACAAGAACAGGCACTTCCAAGAGTTAGTGGTAGATGGCAAGCATTGCTGTAGTGAAGCTGTTTGGGCTCAAGTTCAATCTGTTGGCAGAGTTTTGGCTGAGAGGCGAGTTCCTCTGCTGAACAGGCCCTCATTACCACACAACCAGTCATTCCAACTGGCTGCGTGTCTCTGAGCAAGAGGATACTTGTCTACAAGACTACTAATAGCCACTGTATCAACTGCAAACATGGGAGTCAAAATTACAGGTTGGTTATTTTATAAGTTCATTTTGGTCACGGCCCATCATCAGAAATTTACTGCAATGAAGTTTCAAACACAAAATGTCCTAAAAATAAGCAGCTGTGGAGATTCACTGACAAGCGATGATAATTGCTTAACAACTGTAGCACCAGTGGGTGTGGGAAGAAATTAAGCTCAACATGCCTTTGTGGTGGTTGACTGCTTCTGATGTATTTTCACTGCAGAGCTGTAGCATAGAGATACTGTACGACACTCTCTTGCGTCCCTATCTGGACACAGAGATGTGTAAAAAAACAACGCAAGTTGTGTTGTTTTCAATGCAAGTTGTGTTATTTCCAACACATTTTGAGTAACAAATAAAAAAGGAAACAACACAAACTTGTGTTGTACCTATCTGGACACAGAGATGTGTTAAAACAACGCAAGTTGTGTTGTTTTCAACACATTCGTTTTAAGAGTTCATGTGAAGCGCATGCAGGGAAGGTTCTGGTTGAAAGCTTCCTGTCTGTGGTTGTTTCCGATGAAGGTAAACACAGACTCAAGTAAGTGGCTATGATGGAGTTATGCAGCTGTATGCATCGGAGTGGTGAGACATTTTAAATCACTGAGATCACACTGGCTACTTGTTAAAGTGTCACAATGAAGAAATACACTGTACACTGTTAATGCTGTAAAAACCAGTAATACACGTTTTGGCCCCTGAATTTCATCAGGTGCTCAAGTATGCCAAAAGACTGTGCATTAAAGATTTGTAGAGCATTATGTGTTGAACAGTACATGGACTTTATTTCTTCATTATGGTATACTCTTTACTTACTTTCATTCATTCATTTGGTTGATGCTTTTGTCCAAAGTGACTTCCATCTGTCAATTTTTGCCAGGGGTAGTTTCCCCTGAGCTAATCGAGGTTAAGTGCCTTGCTCCAGGAAACAGGTAGCTGGGAATTGAACTACTCTCCCATGGCCACATCCACGGCTGAAGTGCCCTTGAGCACCAAAAGTGCTCTGTGAGCGCCGCTGTAGCAAGCAGCTCACTGCTCCGGTTTAGTGTGTGCTTCACCTCACTGTGTGTTCACTGTGTGCTTTTTGAGTTTCACTAATTCAGGGATTGGGATAAATGCAGAGACCAAATTTCCCTCACGGGATGAAACACTCACTTATACTTACTTAATAACTTACTTTTCTGGCTGCTGCATGCTAGGCCGCTCCTCAGTTAAGAAGATTCTGGAAATGACAGAAAGCAGAAGTAGCAGAAGATAGACGATCAAAAACGAGATCATACAGTGGTCACTCCACACAATCATAGCTGCTGTGTCTCACGGTCGTGAGATTCATGGTGTTGGATGCGGTGCGGAGTGCTTCCTTGAATGTCTCTGTGGCGACCTCTATATCTTCACTGTATGTATTCCCATTACTTTAGACATATCTCTACCGGTTCCAGAAAACACAAAAGTCTGAAACAGATCTATTGAGGCCAGGCAGGTGAATTTCATGTCATTAGGTTTAGGTTTATATTTTGTGGAGAGTGAGAGAGAGTGTAAAAGACTAAGCTAAGAATATGATATGCATGTTATATACAGAAACTGCCAAAACTCCAGAATGAAACATGCTGGCCAGTGGCCACTTCTCATAGAAAATAAACTGTGCAATGTCAACTGTCACTGTAGTGGACTTATGCAAGCCATCGGGTAGTCCAATTCATTGATTCAGCACCCCATGCCAATTTTGGTTGATTATTTCTTTGTGTCCAGAGGGAAAATATATGTTTTGCAGTGGAGAAGAGTAGATGGAGGATAGGGTTGGCAGGTGCAGCAGACAGAAAAGTGAAGCAGACTAAACCGTATGTCCTAAAGTCAGAGAGGTGATAGATATGTGTGGAGGAAACCAGATGTTAGTGAGGACACAGAGGACTGGGCATCTGATAGCTGTAGAGAAGTGTGGATGGGACAGCAGGGTGAGAGACAGGGAGAGAGACAGGGAGGAGACCATTTTAACGTGTCCGTACAGACATGTCCCTACTCTCCCTGGAGGGGTGGAAGCTGGACACATCCGGCGTCCCATTCAGAGAGCCCCAGTGGGGGGAAGGGGCAGGGGGATTAAAATACCCCTGAGCTAAGAGGGAGGGGCAAAAGCCAAGAAGAGAGACCCTTCAAAAACAATCTGACCCAAATTTAACATACCACCCCCATAGCCTGACGCTGCCTGACACCACCCTCCCCCCTGACACAAAAACACACACACACGCACACACAAACACAAAGCACACTTTCCCCCTGCACCAATAGCAGTCAAGATTTATGATCAGTGCAGTCAGATACACAGGTCTCTATGTGATTCTTCTAACTTACACTTATTGGTCTTGGCTTACAAAGTGCCAAGTTTTATGTCACACTGAAGCTTAAACCTTGCTGGGACTCCAAAATCAAAAGCCCATAAGACATCTCCAGACGGCCCTCTCAGACAGCACCAATGCTGACCTTCTGACAAAAATTCAGATTATTTGGAAAGATCTGACCAGAGGATCGGACTGAAATAGTGACTAGAGCACACATAACCCTCTTTGTGGATTTTCCGGATGCTTTGCAGCCTCTCCCAGGACTCCAACAAACCAACTTAGTGACGGCACAAACAGCGCTGTTCTGACTCATCATATCTATAAAGCGCGGCCTGCGATCCCCTCAGAGCGCCAGCTAAAAGATATGGAGCGGCACAGAGGGCCTGAGAGAATACCGCTGGCTATATATAGAGCTGACGAGGTCCTGCCTCAGACTCCCATCACTAAAACACAGAAATAAACAAACCAGGGAGACGAGGTAGCATTTCTCTCAGCACACAGGAAGTCATGACGAAATTAGATGAGGAGTTCCCATGCTTGCTACATAGGATATTGCAGGTTAATGGGGTGATCTCTCTTCACAACAGTACCCCTGTTCCCGTGTGGTAACACATAGGAGAACTGTATTGATTTTGTTTATTGATCTATTGTTACATTGCTTTACTAATTGCATTCTGTCTGTCTCTACAAAGAGACGTGTCAGACAGTGTTTTGATCAGTCAGGTTTTTGTTTTGCATCACATTCCCGACACTGTTAAAAACAAAACCTGAAACCGTATTGCTGGTCTACTGACCCAAATCATAGTGTATATGTGTGATTCAAATAGCTATATCCAACTAGGTGTGGTCTACCACCTGAGCCTCGAGCCAACTGCCGTGGTAGGAGACCTTAAGTCACTCCTTTCCCTCATGTGACACCTGGACAGGAGGGTGTGCCTGAGGCTCAAACAAAGCCTTATACGTGGCAACCGGAGTCAACAAAGAAACTGTAGAATAGTGTTTCAGGTGAAAATCAGGCAGCAAGGGACCAATGAAATGATAAGTAATGTTTACTAGCAAAACTCACTGAACAGGATCCTGAGACATTACTGAAACAAATCTAAGTGCCCCGCTTCTGTATTTTCATAAATCAGATCAGGGATCCTCACAAGAAGATCTTGTGTTAAATGGTTCAACTACAACACACAGAGAGTAAGACAAACATTTGGGTTATGGAAACTGGACTGTAACGCTAACGATTCACTTTCAATTCCACTTACAGATTTTCATTTCCATTTCTGAAAACCACACTCAAACAATCTAAGAAGCTAATAACAATAAGATAATTTGAGATTGTCCTTTCTCATCTTCACTCAGTAACTCTTTAAAGCTGGGAAGGGAGGTGTTAGCAATGACACAATTACAGGTCATCACTGAGACACTGATGAGTAGATGGGTTCTTGTTGTCCAGACAGGGCGACATGGCGGAAGAGGAGGGTGCCGCGAGGTCCCATAGGAGGGCCTGGAGCTTCAGTTCCCTCCGTATCAAAAGTATGTTCAAGGACTTTCCTCTCTTTCTCTTTTTGTAATGTTATGAGCCATTCTCCACACCAACATCGCCAGCTGACACAGAGATGACTAAGTCTAACTCCACATCTGTAATGTGACACTGGACAGCAAATGCTGTTCGCAGGAGAACTGTGCAATTTAGTTAGTGAAACCAACCCTTAATCGAAGATAATAATAAAAAAATCATTGCAGTTGATACTGACTAAAAGATGCTATATGGAAGATCTATGTTTGAATGAAGATGAATGGATCTGATGCGACCTGAGGAATATCTTTTGCCTTAAGGGAAACCGTCTGATGGTGATGGAGGTGGCTTTTCTGTTAGGAGAGGTCTGCGTTCTTTTTCCTCTGTTCGGGATGGAGTGCGAAAGGGTGAGTCCTCTACAAACATTCACTAGCACATTTACCTTAACAGAACAAAATAAAAAAACACACTGTTTTTCCTATGACATTGTGATTTACTTTGGTAAGGTTAAAATAATTAGTGAACTGATGACAGGTATACATACCTAGTCTATAGACTAGCCTATGTGTCACTGTGTACATCTCCAGATTAATTATGCTATTCTGTTCAGGGAATGATGACTTGCCTTCAGGAACCTTCAAAGAAGATGCTACCGACTATTTATCAGCTCAGCCCACAGAGATAGCAGAAGGTAGTCTGACTCATCATCATCCTGCATCTCAGCGCATCCCACGTGTTATTCCCTAGATATAGCCTAAGGGTATTTTACTTCAACAGCAATATAAAAAAACATATTAAAGAAAGGATTAGTAGAGCCTAAACAACAAGCAAAAGTTGAACAAAAATAGTTGAAGCACACTCACCTCTGTTCTACTGAGAATTTATATTAGCCTAGCCTACCTCTGTTCTGAGTGAGCTTTGTTGCTATCTTGCCACTAGTCCTCCATTGGTCCATTGACAATGAGCAAGTCTCAACCTGCGCGGGGAGGCGAACCTGCCCCTATCTCACGCAATAGACGACTGAAGATTAGCTGGAATTGCGACTTGGAGTTCCGTCAAGGAAAATAAATAGAGCAAAAAAAACCTGATTAATAGGGTAGGCTAAATTACAGTAACTTTAGGATAACTTTGTATGGTCCACTGCTGATATGGAATGATAAGCCTACAGTCACTGTTCCTTACTTTCGCTGGACTGGATTACTGAGACCTCGTGCTGGAAAAAGAATCGCTAAACTTAAGTTTTGGACTCTACTAGTGAAGAGTTGGAAATACCTCTAGAGTAAGTACCAATGATGTGCATTATCTGCATTATTGCAGAATTGACTATATGGGCTGCCGTGGTGAAACAAACAGCTGTTTAAGTGTGTGTCATTGCCCCGCAAGCTGTAGCCTATTATAAACAGAGATCAAATATATATCTTAAATCTAAGGCAGATATCTTTAAGTATATATATATATATATTTAAAGATATATATATGTAACTTAACAATAATATATATATATATATATATATATATATTATTGTTAAGTTACATGTCGTGTCCTTAATATTATTACGGTTTAAGATCGTCCCAATTGGTGGCGTTTGTTTGAGTAGGTTGCGTTACGCCAATGCCTGTTCGCTTTTCTGTCTGATCTTATCTCTGGTAGGTAATGTTTACAGACTTAAAACGGTGGCATGGGCATGCAACAGAAATGACCGCCCTCCTCACACTAATAACATACCTTAAGCATTGTATTGGTTATAGTGTCGGGAGTGGTTAGTTAGCGGTTAGAACATGAGTTTGTGGACTGTTAGTATGGATTAAGAAATGACGTTTGTCATAAATAATTCGTCCCGTTTAATTTGTAGCGTAGGTCAAGAGTAAAAGTGAAACGCAGGATTGTAAAACCCAACCCCAGGAACGTAACATCGTTTGCACGCACGGCGATACTGCTTTAACATGTCCAAGCACATTGCCTCAAGGGCTGCTAGTTACAGCAGGCCTGATCAATGGGATGCATTTCTAAGGTTACCTTACTCTCTCAACCCCGGCAGGCAGTTAACATATTGGTGGTCCTGTGGTCCACAACATTTAGCAATAGAAAACTGGTGTTTCCACTCAAAAAGCAAAACGTTCGCACACATAAAAATGGGCGTGTGAGAATAAATGGAAAGCAAAGAAAAGTGCAAAGCAAAGTTGGTTTACATAACCAGTGTAGAGATCGAAATAAGCCACTAAAAACACTCTACACAGGTCTACAGATTCACTGACGTTCTACAGAGCGAGGATCCATCAACTTGTGACAAGAATAGATCTTGCCAAGATTTGGATTGGATCATTTCTAGTGTCAGCTGCTTCCAGGCAACACACACACACACACACACACACACACACACACATACTTGCACATACATACACATACAGACTCACACATATTCTCTCTCACTCACCAGTTCTGGCAGTTCAGCAGTTAAGCACACATCATCAGTTAAGCACACATGAATCCAGCAGATTACTGACACTGCAGCTTGCAGTTGAGGGATCTCTGTAGCTGTGAAAAGCAATAGAACATGCAAAATGCTGTGTAGTTTCTGGGCTAATATGCTTGCGCTTGTGCATCCATTGCAGGTGGATTCACAGGGACTGAGGATGAGGAGCCAGGCAGCATGATGAAAAAGAGGCTCAGCTCTGCCTGGTCCTCCTTCAGGGGGAAGCTCAGCAGAGATAGTAAGAGGCACCTGCTTTACATGCTTTTCTCTTCCTCTCTCTCTCTCTCTCTCTCTGTCTCTCAAATTCAAATTCAAAAGGCACCTGTATTACCAAAGCAAGTACAGTAATACATGTATGAGGCTTTACAATTCAGATACAGAACATATGGATGTAACAATGCACCATGGATCGGCTCAAAGTCGATAGAAATGGGTCCAGATTTAGAAGGGAAAAAGGGAAACGGTTGAGATGGGGGAGAAAAATAAATCATGTTTTAAAAAAAATGTGAGAATATTGGATCGTGAACTTAATCATTTACTTACATCTTACATCCCTAACATTGACTGATATAAGAAATCAGAACACATGCAGGTACAAGGAACAGGATTTGTAATCAGAATAGCTTTATTGGCCGGGTTTGTGTATACAAACAAAGAATTTGACTCTGGTCAACCTTTGCTCTCAATGTAGCTACAGACATCCAAATATAAGAGTAAACAATAGACTAAAGAGCATATCAGATTTTAGATTAAAAGGAAATTAACTAGAAGAGAAATTAAGAAATATTCAATTTGAAAGAGAAACCTAAGGAATGTTGAAATGTCTGTATTGACTGTGCAGTTTTTGATATAGTGCAGGGATTTTCAGTGCAAATAAAAATATATAAGTAGCAATAAATATGTAGTGGGTGATATGTTACATGAGGTAAACAATTTCCCAACAGTGTTGACATCATAGAGTGCTAGTGTGTGTAAGAGGGTGAGCGTTTGCTCTGTGACTGTTTGACGTTCATCAGAGCAACTGCCTGGGATCTCTGTTGGGATAAGATGAAGCAGACAGTGGTTGGAGAGTCCTAGAGCTGCACGGGAAACAGTGTGATGGGCATCCTTTAGACATTGTAGCAGTGGTCCAGTGTGTGGTTTTGTCCCTGGTGGGACACCTGATATGCTGCCTGTATTTAGGGAGTTCCTGAGTGAGGTTGGCACTGTTAAAATCCCCTAGAATAATGGTGAGGGAGTCCGGGCGTCTTCTCTATGTCAGTTATCCGGCCGACCAGCTCTTTTAGCACGTTAACAGTACACACTAGATGTGTGCATGTGAATTCATCAGTTACTGTGTGCTTGCCTGAGTGAGTGTGTGTTTACGCACGTGTGTATGTGTGTGTGTGCGTGTGCATGCGTGCATGCATACATGCTCTGTGTATGCTCAAGCTCTGCACGTGTGTATGTGCGTAGATGCATGCATATGTTTCTCTTTCTCGTTCTCTCACTCTCTCTCTCTCGCATGCACACAGACACGCTTGCACACACACACACACACACACACACACACACACACCCTGTCTCATGGTGACATCCGCCAGCGTTTCCTGTAGAAGCGCAGACAGTCCTGTTGGTCCCGACACCCTTCCCCATCTTCGCTCTGGTGGCAGCCACACTCAGTCCCCTCTCAGCACACATCACACTGTACACCACAATACACCAGAGCATCAGATAAACAGATATCCAGACTCCTGCAGCACCTACCCCATGAGTTGTGACCTCCTGCAGCACCTACCCCATGAGTTGTGACTCATGGCCATTTTATTGCCAAAGAAACTTAAATTGGTTGAGAGTTTCAGTGAGTATTTTTTTTAATATGCCAATCAAAATCCCATATGGGTTTGGTCTTAACCAAAGATCTTAACAAAAGTTAAATATGTGTGTGCTAACTGTGTTTACATGTAGTGGAAATACCACTCAATTAAACATTTTAAAAACTGGACACTGTTGTGTTGACCACCAGTTAAGACCTGAGGAAGTAGTCTCCCGTGGTTGCATTTAAAAGGGACATTCTTTTCGTTCACTAAAGATGGAAGTCACACAAACGTTGGCACACATGGTGACTGTTGCCATGGTAAAGGTAGCTGATGGCCTGTAACTACTTTCTGTGCTATTGTGTCTGTTATGTTGGGACAAAGAGGTGTTCTTTTGTGTGTGTGTGTGTGTGTGTGCGTGTGTGTGTATGCATGGCTGCCAGGCATTTTGAGGCAGTGTTTCGAAAGAAAGGACAAGGCAGACAATAGTCTTAGACAAAATAGTGGGGAGCTTGTCTTCTCAAAGAATGTGTAAGGAGAGTTTTGGTTTTCTAAAAAAAATTCTTTGTAAGGTTTTGGATTTATTTTCATGTGGTCATTCTGCGTATGGCCATGTGTGAAGCTTAAATATGACCATATCTGAGTAAATATTTAATGCCAAACCTCGCTGTGCAGTAAATCGGGCTCAGTTTTATTTTCCCCCTTTTGACCATTCCATCACCAAACAGACTTTCTTTTTCTTCCATGGTCAGTAAAACTTGATGTCCATTTTAGTGCTCTAGCTCTACCCTTGCTTGGTCACTCATTCAGACTATTCTATATTCTACTGGCAGACAGCTTCACTCAAAAATGTATGCATTAACATGGAAAGATAGAAACGGAAATGGTAGAGAAGCTGCTATGAGGATGTAATCCTATTCTGACCTTGAGATTTCCGATTACTTGCTGACAGTGCAGCTTTTTGGTGTGGGATTGACATCGGTAGCGCAAAAGAAATCCAATAAAGGAGAGCGAGAGAGTGTGAACAAGGTTCAAAATGTTACGGTTTCTGAAACAGGCATGGTTGAAAATAAGTCCATAATTGAATGGTGCAACATGTGATTCTCCTCTATGTGACTTTTATTATGTCACATTCCTCATATTTCCGCCAGCACAGTGCACTGGGGCTAGGCCTGCTTACTGCACTGATAGTATGAGATCGAGGAGCACATAGCACAACTGCAAACAATTCCAAGATTCTTTATTTGAAAGTGCACTTAATCCAATGAATCAACCACACACATCTCAAACCTTCACTGGCCTGAGCCTAACCTGACAAATCGCGTGCTTCTCTTCACAGGGGTGAAGGAGGCAGAGCCTGCTCCAGCTGCTGACCTCGATCTCAACGACAGCAAAGGCAAGGAGCCGCGCTACTCCAGTGCACAGTTTTTCTTTGAATACTTGGTTGTAGTCAGCCTGAAGAAGAGCAAAGAGGGAGCATATGAGCCTCAGATCACATACCAGTTCCCTAAAGTGAGTATATTGTCAGAAAAGTAGCCTGTACAAGAGCTGCCTTGTAGCCACAATGATCAAACAAGTGATGCTATTAGTAGCAAGGCTTTGGTGACCATGTCCGTGTCATTAACAGTCTCTCTTTCTCTCTCTCTCTCTCTCTCTCTCTCTCTCTCTTTTTGTGTTTACCAGAGAGATGGTTTGGTGCGTTTCCAGAAAGAGGAGCAGGAGAAGACCTTTAAGGCCATCACCCTCTTCTGCTTTCCCGAAGGCATCAACTGGGCCCCCCTTACGGAGTACCGCAGGTGCTGCCCTAACACACACACACACACATGATATTGCTTGCTCCCAACCCCCAGATGTACTTGTCCTAATACTGCTTTCCTCTCTCCTGATCAGTGAGACTTTCTCCTTTGTCTTGACTGAAGTCGATGGCAGCCGTAGGAATGGCTATTGCAGGAGGCTATTGGTGACTATCTGCTCCTCACCCCTCTAACTGCATTCCGTAACTACTTGTTGTTCAGAAGCATTAAACCAATACTCCATCTCTCTCTCTCTCTCTCTCTCTCCATCTCTCTCTCTCCATCTCTCTTCCCCCTCCCTTGACTCCCTTTCTGGCTCTCTCTTTTTTTCCTTTCTTTCTTCTAGCCACATGGTAATGGGGCGCGCCCTCCAGAAGCCTACTGCATAATCAGTTCGCTGGCCTGCTTCGGTCTCTTCTCTAAGGTGAGGAGGATCAGAGCTCCCCTACAGCCCTAAGCAAAGTCCAAGTGATCTGAAGAGAGTGATTAGGATAGTGTGGTGTCTGTGACTTTAAAAGGTGTGTGAAAATTAGGGGTGAACGATTTTGGAAAAAAATCTAATTGCAATTTTTCTCACCAATATTGCAATTGCGATGCGATATGCGATTATTTTTAAGCTCTTTATCTTCTGTCTTATTCAACAAAGACAAGCAATTAATTATTCTATAGTATGACCAACACAAAATTAGATAAGTTAAACATAAACTGTTATTTTCTGGAGCCCAGGCCTATGTTATGATGGCATTAGGTCATTGAATAAGATTGATGAATGAAATATTTTTTATTTAACTATTTTAATCACATTAGTAGACCTATATTTGTTGAACTTCCAGCCTTGTAAACATGATGAAAAAATGATTCTTATACGTTTCTATTTTGTTTCTATTTACAATTTCATGTAGATATGATCTTCTTTCGTTAGTTAACAGTTAGGTCTACATGCAGTGGCACTGACACGGCTTCTCCTTGTCCTGTGCTCTCCACACGCGCACACACACACACGCTCCTCTCCTCTCCTCTCCTCTGTAGGCTACTTGCACACATGCTTGCACGTGAATCGGAACAAACTACTGTAGATTGTTAGCCTGGCGGGCCATCCTATATCATTGAAATGTATAGTCTGGCATCGAACCATTCACCTCGCTTAATCCAAGGGGCGGGCAGAGAATTGTCTTTCAAACTGCCTAGGCATGCAATAGGCCAGCGCTACGACCATATCCGTATCCGGTCGGCAAAACGGCAAATACATCCTTCTTCGAAAGGAATGACTTAAGTGCATTGTGTTGCTCAACTTTCAAAGAAAAGCACAAGTCCAACTTCTCCAAAGTTGACGCCAACGCCGATTCAAACAACGCTCTTCGTTCGCCATAGCCACCTTCCTTGTTGTTCACCGTCGCAGGACTGTCGTTATCCTGTTAAGCCCACATTAAGACTCTCTAACAAAATATAGCGCTGTGATTGGATGAGGTCCACGGCGTCAGCCAATAGAAATCCCTATGGTTTGATACTAGACATACAGGCTGAGCAAATTAATTTGCCGCCGCTAGGGTGCGTCTAGATTTCTAGGCTAGTAGATTGTTGCAGCACAAATAAATGCGGCCAAATGACTGTTCCACTCAGTGTTAACTAAAGGTTAGCATCATCAACACCGCAGCGCAATACCATGCATGTAAATTAACTAGTTTGCATATCACAACAAAGCCAATCGCGGAGACAACTCTTTTAACAGGCAAAGTTATCAACAGTTAGCAGCATGTATGTAGCCTAGAGCCTTAGCTGGTAAGCTAATGTTAGAACAGCTGGGTTTTTGGTGGTTAGCTGTGTCAACTACTTGCGGATAACATTATGCATCAATGCATTACCTGTGAGATGAAATGTTTGTGCCGCCAACCCCCTTGGATATCGCAAATGCCCCCACTGTCATTGTACTCCAGTAAACAAAGTCCCCAGTGCACAGGTGAATGGCTGCTGTGCAGCCTAAACAGTCGTGGATTTTTAATCGTCAGCTGGACAAGTGAACGAAGTTACCAGCCAGAGTAGCAGCACAGGGGAATTATGAACTAGAACCAGGGACATGGCAGGTTTGAGCAAAAGGTAATGAAGAGGTTTATTTTTAACCAAAGTAGCTCTACTGATCAGACCTTTCTTGACACTGTTAGCTGGTCCTCTTGTTTACGTTTTTTGCTTCTTCAGTGGTGGGTGTGAAGAGTCAGTGGTGCGTCGGCAAGCGCAAGTATAAATGCGTTTTGGTGACGTCACATATTACGAAGCGTAATCGCAGCCTTTGCGGTTTGAAAATCGCGTTTCATCATATCGCGATATTATCGCAAATGCAATAAATCGTTCAGGCCTAGTGAAAATCAGAGAAATCAAAGGTCAGCAGACAGGAAAAGAAAGAGGCCTGTACAGTCTGAAAGTCCGTTTGGCACGTCTGTGTAGGGTGTGATTGGAAGTACTAAATGTCCAGTGTGAGTTCAGAATTCTGTATGAATTGAAGCTCCACTTTCATTCCTACTGTAGAATTCAGATATGTCTTCCGTGTCCCTAAATATGTGCAAGCATACACATGGGGTTGTCTCACTAATTTAGACAATATATGATGTACGGTACGGTTTGACTCAACATGACTGTAAATATGTTGTACATATGTTGTAGGCAAACAGTAAGACAACTCCACCAAGACCAACACATTTATTGAGCAAACCAAAAATCTAACACTACCGGAGAAGGCATAGAAGGAAACAGAACAGAAACAGAAATAGGTGTTTTCAAAACAGCTTTATAAATCAGGTGACTGTTAGTTTGGCTAATTTACTTTACTCCTGGCTCTTCTCTTATTCTTCCCCCTCACCCCCTCCCTTTTTTTCTCTCGGTCTGTTTCTCTCATTTGGTAGATCTTTGATGAGGTAGAGAAACGGCGGCAGATCTCCAAGGCAATGGTGTACCCCTTCATGCAAAGCCTGCGAGAGGCACCGTTTCCTGCCCCTGGCAACACTGTAAAGATCAAGAGCTTCATCCCTGATGCTGGCACAGAGGTGACTCACTCACTCATTCACTCACTCAAGTTTTGGTTTTGAGTTAGTCTGTCACTGACTGGTTGTGTGCATGTTTTTGTGTGCAGATAATCAGTCTGACACGGCCGTTGGAGTCATGGCTGGAGCACGTTGATTTCCGTACGCTGTTCCGTTGCCTCAGTGATGAGGAAGTGGTGCAGGTGTTCGCTGCCACCGTGCTGGAGAGACGCATCATTTTTATTGCAGATGAGCTCAGGTACACACCCTGCCCCCTTCCCCAAACACACACACACACACACACACACACACATTCCGACATCTGGTCTATGTGTACATAAGCATATGCACTGAATCACAAGCTAAGGCATGTTTGCCTGCTGCTGATGACTCACTTCTTAGTCTGTCAGTAAACGTAACAAGCCATCAGCGTAGTTCCATACCTACAAGACAAGAGCAGGGCTCACAAAACCTGTCACTGCCTCTGGAATGCATCAACGTATTCCAAATGGAACGATCCTATGAACATTCCATATAATGGACTCTTCGGCTCACCAGTGTATCTCTGCTCCATATAGCAAACAACAGACTAATATAGCTAATAGAGAGCAAGAGGTCCTGCAGTTGGAATTAAATGGATTTCTCTGGTACTATGTGGTGCTGTCCCTTAAGGAAAAGAACTAAAGTAAATCAATAGTCGGGTTTCCACTAGAGGGACTTGGGGGTAGTTTTATGTGGTCTCGGCTGTTTGCACGTGTCCCCATTACCAGCCCCGTAAACAAGATTTTCGAGGTTTTCGGTCTGAAACATGTAAGGGGGGGGGGGGGGGGGGGGTGATAGTACAACTGTACTATCATTCCTATAGTACAGTCGTATAGTACTTCTATAGTATGTCCCAAAATACTACAAGATTCCTATAGTTCTTTTCCATAAGTCTGTGACTCCTGTTCTGTGCTCTGTGTCCTTCCGCCCTTTCATGTCCCCAGTACCCTGTCTCAGGTCATTCATGCTGTCGCCGTACTACTGTCCCCGTTCACGTGGCAGCACACCCTAATCCCCATTGTCCCCGAGATCCTCATCGATGTCGTTATGGCACCAACCCCATATCTGCTGGGTGTGCAGAAACGATTGCTAGAATTTGTTACGGACCAAAGTGATGTAAGTCGCTTTCTCTCTCTCTCTCATTTGCCAATATGCCTTAATATACTCCTCCTCAAGTCCCCTGTTCATCGTATTCTCATAAAAAGTTCTAATATGGGATCTCCCACCCCTGGCTATAAGCTGCAGAGCAGTAATGTGTATAGCTTCAACTCTCCTCTAAAGGGGACAGGCTGCACTTGCACCCTCTGATCACAGAGTCAGTTATAGGAAGAAACCACACTTTTATTGCCATCTTTTTTTCAGCTGCTGGTGGTTGACTTATCAGAGGACAGACAGGAAACGTTCATCGCAAAAGTGAGTAACATACATTTCCCGTGAGAAGATCATTAATATGTTTGGTCATTATCATTCTGTCTCTGTCTTTATACCAGTGAATGTAGCTATACAGACATTGATTTGTCTACACATTTAATTTACATTGAGTTGTTGTGCTTAGTGTGATGTCTGAGTGTGATGTGTTTGTACACAGATTGGAGACGAGAAGACTATTCTTCCACACAAGCTTCAAGATGAAATTCTGCAGGCACTAAAGACTAGACCAAAGGAAGCTAGTGAGTCCCGATCAATCTGTCCTGAGAGCTAACTGAAAACATAAGAGCATTTCAGAGCTACACACACACACACACACACTCTCTTTAGCTCAGCCAGTAGAACAGTTCTCTCATGTCTGTGCAAGAGATCTCTGAGGAAATGGCCATTGTTGCCAGAGTGTTTTTGTTTGGTAATATCTTTGCAAAAGTGTTTAACTTTTGAAAGCTGCATCTTGTAAGAGAGTACTATGTACTACTTGCCGCAGTTGGTCATAAAGTGAAGGCGTTTGAATATATCCTTTAAAAATACTTTAGTCTGCAGATCATTCTATAAATATCATTTGTATCAAGTATAAATGGGACTAATGTTAACTTTTTGGTTTACGTTAATGTTTGTTATACCACTTAATTTACAGTACATAAACTATTGATTTAATACTGCAAATCAGGGCCGGCTCTAGGGGTTGCAATAATTATACATAATATACATACCGGTACACATAATTATGCATAATACATAAATGCAAAAGGGTACTCGACTGTTGTAGAAAGTAATGGCTGATCTTTAATGCAATATCTACATTGCCCATTATCAGCAACCATTCATCCAATGTTCCAAAGGCACATTCTGTTTACTAATCTGATATCTCTTTCAAAGGCTAACTGAGAAAACATTGGAGAACCCTTTTGCAATTATGTAAGCACATAATGTAATCTGAAAACTGCTGCCCTGATAAAAAAATAACAATGCAACTGATCTCAGCTGGTATTCTGTCTATAATGGAGTGGAATGGAAATTTCTAAATGACCCCAAACTTTTGACCGGTAGTGTATATCTTCATGAAAACAAGTTCTTGTGGGTCTACGTCCTAAACAGCTGTGCTTTTATTGCAGCTGTGGAGGAGCTGAATAGGGTGGTGCCCGCAGCCTTCTTCCCGTTCTTCATCAAAACGGTCGGCCATTTCTCTCATCACATCCTGCGCAAGCCTGGTGAGCCGGGGGTCTTCCAGCAGAGGAACTTCTGCAAAGCACTGGAATCCAAGAGCACTCGCCACTTCGTCAAGAAGTTTGCCCAGTCACAGATGTTTGACCTCTTCATCCAGGAGGTGGAACAGCAGCCTGCTTCTCAGGAAGGTACAGTGCACTAGCCTGATTAATCCCCTGCTTCCACACTAGACAGGGAACCCTTGGGCACTGAGGTCTGTATTGCACAAGGAAATGATCACACATGAAAATATAACCTGCAATCTGTGATTATCAGGGTCCAAGCAAGCAAGCATGGTTTTATTTCAATTAGCCTATTAGCTGGTTTGATGCTCAATGAGCTCAATGCAAATCAAAACAGCTAATAGGTTAACTGAAATAAAACCATACCAATCTCTAGGTATGGTGAAGGGTATGTGATGATGTGGGGCTATTTTAATTGCAAAGGCCAAAGGAACTTTATCAGGTATCCTGGATCCATGAAATAACTGATCCATGAAATAAATCTGCCTGCCTCTATGGGAATAACATACAATACTGACCCCTGTATTTTAAAGGTGCTCTAAAATAGGCTAAAACATTTTATGTCACTTACTGCAAACATCACCTAACCAATCGCTAGCTGTCTGTGTCCTGAATACACTGTAAAAAAAAC
The DNA here is from genome assembly GCF_018492685.1 of Alosa sapidissima. Taxonomy (NCBI): domain Eukaryota; kingdom Metazoa; phylum Chordata; class Actinopteri; order Clupeiformes; family Clupeidae; genus Alosa; species Alosa sapidissima. The sequence goes on from NC_055963.1 coordinate 31,920,581, forward strand.
GCGATCTCTGGACAGCCCAGGCTCCAAAAACGGCAACAAAAACAACCTGGCCAAACCTAGCCCACAAAAATATAACAAACTGTTCTAGCAAATCACAGATGAGATGCACATTTAGGAGAGTTTCAATTGCACGGGAGCAGCACGGGAGGAAGGGGGAGGAAGTAGCGAGGTAGCGTTCTGTTTTGTTTGAAAGTCAACAGAAGTGACGTTACCCAGCATCGCTTAGAGCACCTTTAAGGAAGAACATTTATTTATTTATGATACATTATTCATTCACAAAGAATACTGGTGTCCTTAAAGGTTGGGTATTTACTCATTTTTTTACTTGAAGGAACCATATGTAAGAAATGTATTTCAATTAATCATAAAATGGCCCTAATATGTCACTAGACATTAAGAAATCATGTTCATTTCAAATACTTATCACTGACAACAGTAGTCCGGCCAGGATATTGTCATTTTTAAAGTAAAGTTGCAGCCCTCAACTGATGTTGTGTTTTGTCATGTAATGTTGTGTTTTGGCCTGATGCGCCACCCTCTACCTATCTACTAATCACAAAGTTAGTAGTGTCAGGGGGGAGGGGGAGGGGATACACCGCTCTACAGTAATTTGAAAGTGATTGCAGGACCAGTTTTGGCCACAATCTTACATATGGTTCCTTTAAGGCATTAAGATCCATTTCCAAAAGATGATTTATATTCCTCTTTTTAGTCAACTTTAGCAGAGGTGCCAATAATTCTGGAGGGTACTGTATGTTTTAAGGTTTTTGCCGCAAAACATACTTGGAAAATGTATGTTGAAGAATCAGAACAAGCTTTACGGCTTGGACCCCTCATTATCAATTGACTTTGTACTTTAGAGTGTTTGCTGACTGAAGTGTCTGTCTCAGTGTGGAACGGTTGGCTTACAGAGCTGTCTCCCTCTCATTCAGGGTTTTTCCAGAAGAAGGTTGTTGAATATCATCAGAAGATGAAGAAGGAGAAGACAAAGAAACACTAAAAGAGAGGGTGTTTATTCTCTTAATACTGTGGAAAGAAATAAGAATGTGACATGGGAGGTTTTATCATTTCTAGGAATGTACATTTTAGGAGTAAAATTATTTGTAGGTTATTTAAATTGTTTGTTGTAGGATAGTGTGACTGAGACTGGATATCGTAGAGTGACTGAGGTCTTCCTTGTGTATGTTTTATAATGTGTATGTGCTACTGTCTTGTTCTGTACTTTCTTAATGTCTGGCTGGTCCTCAGCATAGACAGGGTCTTGTGGACTGTAAACATGTGTGCTCCTGGTGGTACCGGAAACTGAGCCATTATTGTCACCACAGAGTATAATAATAATAATAGGAGGGGTTTTTAATGGTACTGTTGATAATGTTTTATAATATTTTTTGCAATAAAAATGAACTAGTAAAAATGCTAACTGCTGTTCCCTTACCATTAGGTTAGTGTTGATCTGCCATCTTCTGGCCACATGTGGTACAATAAAGACCATGAAAGAGATGATGCTATCACTTGCATCCTTTTAACCATAGTTGTACACAGCTTGAATTTTCAACAAGAAGGTATACATTTCAAAACATATTTACATTTCTGTAGTAGTACATCCTGTGCTACTCGGTCATCTGTTGATATTATGTGTTGTGGAATTAAGGGCTCAATATCAGAAAAAAAAGTTTTAGTTTGGAAGAGCCCGCATTGGTTGTCGAACCTGAATCATGTTTTAACATTCAGCACAAGTCTTGTGTTTTCTACATTGTCTATCCTATCCCTGGCTAGCTTGTTCACCACAGATCTTGGTTTAACTTGGTCAGTGGGGTAAAAATGTGTTTCTTTGTACGTAACTAGCCTGGGAACATGCTAACACTATTGCATTTCAATATCTTACAAGTAGAGAATTAGTTGTTTGGCTGAGTGTATACCTATGTGTTGTATGGCTGAATTTGTACAACAGGATCCCAAAAGGCATTGTGGTATTACAAATTAGCACTTACTACTAAAGACAGAAATTGGGGATCCTAGCTATTGCTATACCTCCTTTACCACAAACAAATATACTGCTCAAAAATTATATTATTTCAAATTAAGGGAACACTTCAATCATACACTGGATCGGTACTCTGACACTGTTTGGTTCTGAGCACAAGTAAAACTTTTGAGGCGAGTGTTTTATTTTGCAAGAACTGTCAGACATTCTGTGAATGTAGTTTGAGAATGGAGAAAAGGGTGGAAGGTTTCAAAAAATCTGTTTTAACAATTGTGGAAAACTAAGTTTCCCTTAATTTTTTTGAGCAGTGTATTTTTAAATAAATAATATCTCATGCAGATCATGTTATCCCTTAGTCATTCCACACCACTTGTTTTCTCCACCTCCTATTTTCCTTGTTTCTCTCCCTCCCATCCTCTGCCACCGTGGTAATCATTAATATGGGATCTCCTTATCTGCCTTTAAGGCACAGATAAGAGAGAGCGAGAGCCTAGACAGTGGGCTTTAGAGCTCATGTTTTCAAGGAAGAACTGACGCATGTCAGCAACAATTCAAAGAAAAAAAATATTTTGTAAGCGAGGCTTTTCTTTTCAAGGCCAGCATCACAGAGACTTGAGAACAAAGCCTTTCATCTCATTAAGATGTGTTCTCTGAGCGCTTCCTCGGGCAAGCTCGCTTACATGACAAAAAAAAAAAGAGAGTAATAACAGCCGTGTAGCCTTTTAGATCAAATGTAGAAAAGCTTCTAATACTGATATTACAACAGAGCATAGATATATGAACTACATATTGTACATACAATTTACTGAATGCTTGGGTTTAACCTGCACCGTCCGGCCCACCCACCCTTTGTGTTTGTGCCTTTGCTCGGTTTAAACCAGAAATCTCACAGTTCACCAGAGGTCTTTGAGATCCTCAGGGCGAATGAATAACTACCCAGTGAGGAGACCACAATCTCCATAAAGTTCCTTCATCATGTGGTCATGATATGCCTGTGCATGTGCACATGTGCAATGTGATGATGTAGAGATCCCAGTGTATTGACCCAATCCAGACTAAACCTGCTGTTCCTACTCCACACCAGCAGGGGACGCTACTTAGAATCTAAATCTTAGATGCTGCCTGCCAGCAGAGGAGAGCGCTCTCCATGGTGAACGTGCACTCGTCCGTCATAGTGGGCGTAGTTGTAGAGGTGATTACACTGCAGGATGGCCTGGACACGCAGACGAAGTTTCTAAAAGCAGTGAACATTTCAAGTCATCATTTTCAAACATCCTCTTCGCAAAATCCTTTAAACCTGTTAGATATTGTCTAAACATTTCCCTCAGCAGAGCCCTAGGTAAAGAATGATATAGATCTAGCCTCAGTTTCCACCCAAACCCAGAGCCAGCTGGACAGTGGCCGCTCACGAGCCTCTCATGAGTCCCAATCTCATGAGCCTAATCTAATGACGCGTCCAGCCCGGCAGCAGGCACCAGGTTGGGGGGTTGGGAGGGTGACATGGGCTCCTCACCTGGAAGTCCCGTATGTAGGTGAGGAAGAAGAAGATGAAGGAGAAGGCCAGGGACCACTCAGCGGCAGCACTCACCAGATGAGGTACATAGCCCTACAGCAAACACACAAACAAACAAACAAACAAACACATATTAGAGAAGAAAAGCAGGTCAGCTAGGGAGCACCAATCATAATCAGAAATCACTAGTGCAGTTTTCACTTCCCTGTGTATAGATAGATAGATAGATAACTTTGTACCGGTACTGCTATTAATACAGTGCTTGGAACAGCAGCACAACTGTTAGAAAGAGTCCACAACCAGCCCCCATCTCCCATCTCACCTGGGCAGCGTTCCCATTACTCACCGACTCTGTGGGCATCCAGCTCACTTTGGTAGTCACGTCCACATCAGGCTCCTCATCGTACATGATGATGGAGGACACAAACACTGCATGAAGTTCAGGTTTCAGTCACAACCTCATGGATGTTTGGGAGACAAATACTCGTTTGTTCTGCCAGCATAGTCTCTGACATTTGATAATAAAGGGCTACTGAAAAGACAGCTTTATCCTTCAATCTCAGTGTGTCTTTGCATAATTGTGGTTAGTGCAATGCCCATATATGGCACAGTCAATTTATATCCATTAAGTATTCTGCCAAACTGAAAGTAAACCTGATTTTGTAACATTGCCTTTTTCCAAAATATCAACCTACCCTTTCTTCCACCTTACAAATTCAACACATTTTTACCTAATATTTTATGGTTCAGTTTATGGTTATGGACACTTTTGTTCAAAGCAAATTACAGTTTATGAACGCGACATTAGTTAAAAATAATAGTTTCAAATCAAGTTGAAAAGCCTACATTAAGCATATATTGCCACCTTAATATTTACCACTTTCAGTGTTCTACTCATAACGGTTTGAACACCAAATTTCATCACATCACATTTGGATGTCGCTAAAACCGGCACCTTCCCCAGCTGTTAATTGTCAGCTATACCAATAACACCTACAGACTCCAGCCCCTCTCAGAACTCTTTCCATCCCCCTCACAGTGTCATTCACTCTAATCATCTCTAGTGGCTCCTTCTCCCCTAATGCGTTTGTTTGGCATCACACACGGCAGACGCTACAGGCAGTCAATCCACAGAAGGATACGGGTTACCATGCTGCCCAGAGTCCACAGGCCCAACACAGTGCGCGACCACAGGACGCCTTTTCCATGGAAACGGGGCTGCATGCGGTACGACACGCCCGTCTGCACCAAGATGTACAGCGCCCCTGCCGCAAAGGTCATCCCTGCCCCAAACAGGTGTGCACCAATCAGGTCTGTTTTCTGTTATATAGAAATAAGGGAAGAAGAATATAATTCTCCTCCGATCAAGGATCCGGCAGCAGGACCACATTAAAGACATAATAAAGCTCAAATGGAAGAAAGGAAGAAGGCATTAGAATTAGATAAAGGAATGTACCATGGGAGGAAGGAGGCTTTGCCGGCTTTTGCATTTGAGGGTTGGAGGGAGATTCCCTTACCTGAAAGTTGGCCACCACGCACATCCCACAGCAGCTGATGAAACCAAGGATGATGCCCACACCATTGAGCAAGTGCAGGACATGTTCGCTTGGTGAGGTTAATGTCTGGATCTGCTTGTACCGTACATAGACTGTGGCTGCACCTACAATGCACAACACAAGCATGATATGCTGGAAGCAGAACGATCTACCATATGGTTACTGATTGGCAGTAAAAATGTCAAAAACCATTAGCACTTTGAAGACCATAGTTGTTCTTTTGATCTATTGGTTTACTTTATTTCAGTGAACGTACAACCCCAAATCAGAAAAAGTTCGGACATTGTGTACAACGCGAATAAAAACAGAATGTGATGTTGTAAACTCATATTTAGCTGCAAAAAAATGCATTACATATATCAAATGTTGAAAATGACATGTTTGACTATTTCATCGAAATGTTAATTTTGAATTTGATACCAGTAACACGCGCTTCAAAAGAAGTTGGGACGGGGAGTAAAGATGTAGAGGTACTGTATTCATCACTAAAAACAATATTGGATGTGGATGGCCGTGGTCTTTTGGATGGCACTGGATTAAAACCAGACCTGTTTCTGTAATGAAAATCATTGTATGGGCTCAGGTAAACCTCTGATAAGCATATATGAGCACAGTTTGATACTCAATTCACAAATGCTATGTAAACTTTACCAGGCAAAAGAAGAAATTGTATTTAGACGTGATACAGAAATACCACTGTCTTATCTGGGCCTGAGCTTGTTTAAAATGGACTGAGGTAAAACCAGAGCAAAACTAAATGGAAAACGGTTCTTTTTGGAAATCATGGACTCCTCTGTGCTAAAGAGGAGAGGGCCTATCAAACTATCCAACTTATCCAACTTGTTATAGTGCTCAGTTCAAAACCCAGGATCTATGGTGTGGAGGTGCATTAGTGTCTACATCATGGGCATCTTGCACATCAGGCAAGGCACAATCAATTCTGAATGATGTATACAGATTTTGTGCAACATATACTGCCATCCAGGCAATTTATTTATATTTTAGGAAGGAATGGGACAACATTTCATTCTCAAAACTCAAAGCGACTGGTCTCCTCAATTCCTAAATATTTACAAAATGTTGTTAAATGAAGAGGTGAAGTAGAGCAGCACAATAGTAAACATGCTCCCATCCTAACTTTTGGTTACACTTTACTTGACAGTATCGACATAAGAGTGACATGACACTGTCATGAATGTGTCATAAACAAGTGATAAACGTTTATGACATAACGCTTCTGTTATTAAGTGACATTCGGTCTTTGTTATAACAAGTTAAGGCAATGATTAGGGTTAGGGTTAGGGTAAGAGTTAGGGTTAGGTTTAGGATTAGCGTTAAAGGTTAGAATTAGGTTTAGGGCTAGGGTTCATGTGTCATGACAGTGTCATGTCACTCTTATGTCGATACTGTCAAGTAAAGTGTTACCCCAACTTTTTTTGAAACATGTTGCTGGCATCAAATTCAAAATGAACATATATTTTCCAAGTCAACATTTTCATTTGTCCTTTTTGCAGCTAGAGATCTGTATATTATAAACATTCTGTTTTTATTTGCATTTTACATAACGTCTCAACTTTTTCTGATTTGGGGTTGTATATAGAGGCACGTATACAAATTTATCAGTAGGCTAGAGTTCAAAATTGCAGATGGTTTTAGTACTGTATACTTTGCTACATAGAGAGCATATGTATTTTTTTTAAGTATATCTGTGTACTAATAGGATTAAAGTGTCTGTTAAATGGGATGTAAATGTAACACAAACTATGACTTCATGGCTACAGAAGACATCTGCACATCCCTGTCCTGCAGTCTGATAGTCACCCTTACCTAAGAACGAGGTGACGGAGAGCATGAACCCAAATACACAGCGCTCTGGAACCTGTGTGGCCGTGTCACTGTGAGCAGAAATACAAGATTTCAAGGCAAAAGGGGTTTAACCTCCACATGGATGCATGCATCAGCCAGATGAACTTTCTATAAACACAGGTCAACGTTTTGTTGCATTGTGCATAATTAAAACAACTATACAGCCTGTAGCGATAGCAATTACTTTCCCTAACTGGATGTAAACACAAAATGAGAAAGCGCTCACTGGTTTATAACTCTTTAGTTCTCTTCCATTTCCCAGAAGCGCTCGTCTCCTATGTACAAGATGACTTCTAGGGCGTTTCATTACATCAACCTATAAGGCCTCCGAAGATAAACGTAAACAGGTAAACAGACTCACCTGATGTAAGGCAGCACTGGGTCTGTGTGTCCCAGTAACACAGTGATGGAGTAGGAGAGAACAAACGTGACCGTAGACCAGATGACCAGTGCTGCAGGGAGCCAGCAAAGCCCCTGCTGAAACCACCACATCACACACAGACTTGCTTCATGCACTTCCACACCACAACAGCCAATCTTCAACTACCACACACACACACACACACACCGTTTACTCTAAAGAGTTGGTGATAAGTAAGCACATCATGAGAGTTAGTACTGTATCTTGCATTAAACTAACATGTAGAGCGCCAGTTAGGAAAATACAGGTCACACACGCACAGATCCAGTGTGGAGTTCCCAGAGATCGAATCACGTCCAAAGCTTACACATTCCAAAGTTTGGGGGAGGGAAATGCTGCTCTGTGTGTGTGTGTGTGTGTGTGTGTGTGTGTGTGTGTGTGTGTGTGTGTGTGATGGAGAGCCTATCCCCCTGCACTTGTGACTTGGTCAGCTGACTCTCATTCAGCGTGATTTTACTTTTGGATCTCTCTCTCTCTCACACACACACACACACGGCTAAATGTTACATTCAAAGAATTAGGGCAACACACTGAAACGTTGACGAAATAGTCTGTTAGCATAAATATAGCAAAGTTTATTTCACATTGGCATTTCATTTTAAAAAGATATTTTCACAGAAACTCAATAATGCAACATTAAAAACACTTTCCTATCTAAATTAACCTTTTAGAAATCAGATACAAGCGCAATCAAAGACAGAGAATGTGGTCAATCAGTAGAGGGTGGTAAAAACATTAATGTGTGTGTGTGTGTGTGTTCGCTAAGCAATTTAACCCTAATTTGTTTGAGCATCTGATTTCCACAACACTAGACAAAATCCCTTTAAAATGAAGAGCCAAGAAATTTCCCCTGTGGTTGACTACACCAAATAAGCCAATAACCGAGAACTTACTTCCCTTTAATATCACACTGAGTGCTGCTGGGTGACTACTGGCAAGAATACATTGTAACTGGTCATCGAATCCTACACAACATTTGGATCTGTAATAAAGACTCAGGGGGGTTAACTGAGGTAAAACAACACAGCCGTGTGGTCCGACCAAAGACACTCTCGGTCTTGGAGAACTTCAGACCTGTGACTGAAGGGAAACATTCCTACAGCTGTAACAAAGCCCTGTGGGACATCTTGACAAGTCCCACAAGAACACATAAGAACCGCTTACAAAAAGGTGAAGTAGGATACTAAGGTGGGATCCTCTGGAGTGTGAGGTGAAAAGTAGTGAGGCGTGCGGTGAGGAGTAACACTATGAGTGAGAAGCTTTCACACTCAACGTGAGGAGTATTGGAAGGAGTGTGAATCGTTGACATTATGAGTACCTATCAGGAACCGAGCACATCCAAACTTTAACAGTATTAAAACCAAACCTCAACAAAATGGAAAGAGGGGAAAAAAAGCAATTGCAACAGAAACAGGTAAGAAATTAGAGGTAGAGGAAGCGTGTTTGCATGTAGAGGAGCAATGGTTCTAGGGAGCGTGTATACCTATGCCTTTAGAGTGTGTGTGTGTGTGTGTGTGTGTCAACAAACTCACTCACGCATGATCTATTAAGCCAAACCTGCATACAAATTCTCCTGGAAGACTCATCGTAAGACTCTTAGCGTGCAGCTTGAAAAAAACACAGGCGCACCGCCATTCAGGAGAGCTATGGGTTACAGAGCAACAGCTCAAAGGCACAACAGAAAAACGCAACTCAATTAAAAGCCGACAACTAATCATGAGTGAGTAAACAGTTCTTTCCTCCATTTGTTTTTGGTGGGCTAAACAATAGCATGTGTAATTCCTACAGAAGGGAATTAGTTCATTATGCCCAGTGCCCCCTAAGGACACAATAAGCCTTGCAAGTCTGTGTGCGATTGCTTTTGTTTGTGTTTACGACCAACATGTAACGGTGGAATGTAAAATGTGCAGTGCATGCGTGTGTTTGTGCGCGTGTGTGTGTGTATGTATGTGTATGTATGTGTTTTATATATATAAAAACTAATAATGTGAGCAAAGGAATGATCAGAAGTTAAGTGTGTGTGTGCAGTGGAATGCAAAGAGGAGTGTGTCTAAGTGTGTGTGTGTGTGTGCGGGAGTGGGGGGTAATGTGAGCATTTGTCACTTAATATGGAGTTAATAGAGACAGCAGCTTCAAGAACACTTTCCCTTGTCCAACACACCATATAAAATCCTATAAACATACACCCTTACACCAATACCATGGGATTTTACCTTTTACGTAGATACTATTTGTGAAAATAAAAGAATTACAATACATGGATCTTTTTAAGTAGGTAAGACATTCTTATGGTGAAATTAAACTGGACTTCACAGTGACAGAATCTTAAAATGTCCTTTTGCTTGGCGTTCTTGGCAGCTCCATAGAAGCCTTTCCCTCATAATTCCCTGACCACAGACACAGAGATCAACGAAACACATTCATTTCAGTCCATGGGCTCCTTTTGTCTGGTATTCAAATAGCAGCACATGTAACAACGAAACACTGCTTAAAAAAACATTGTGGGTGGTGTGTGGATGATATCGGCTGCTCTTGCTTCATCGCCAATTAAACTGGCTGCTTTTTTGTCTCCCTCTGCAGGCCACAGGGTGAATTGCTCTTCACTGTGACCTGGGAGGAAATCCTGTAGCTACAGCTGACTAAGCACCAGCGGCTTGGCCATCAGCAGGAGATGGCTTGGCCATCAGCAGGAGAGCACATAACATGGTGGAGAAGCCATCATGGCTACATTTAGAAGAGTGACTGTAAAAGAGAACTACAATAATAATAATACGCTTAGAATGGTGGTTGACCGTTTAGCATAAATTAAGTATAGTTAGTTGGGGGTGGTAGTCGTGACAACTGTGGGGACTAGAGGTAAGCATGTTGTCATGACAACTATGAAGCTACAGTCGACATCGCATCGCCATAGTGGCCACAGTTCCACTACAGACATGACCCAGTCTGGACACTGTTAAATGTGTTCCATGATCTTATAACCATCTACGAGATTTGAGTTGTCCCAAAACAAAGAAAAAAGGGTCACAGCCAATCCCTGCTGCTGGTGGGCGGAGTTGAGTTGAGTGACTAAGGATAACCTCGGGCACGCCTTGTGTGCCTCTTGAGTTTGGAATTTGATTGGCTGCTCATACGTTCCTTGAAAGACGAGGGCCAGAAGGGGGCGGGACCGTGAGCGCCGGCTAGTGGTGGTTCTGCTGGCCACTGCGAGTAGTCGTGATGCGAAAGACGCAGATGTTCAGGTGGGTGGCGATCTGGTTGCAGACACTGACACAGTACCGCACCAGATCCACAGCTGACAGGAGCTTCATCAAGCAAGAGACAGATGGACAGAGAGGGAGGTAGAGATAGAGAGAGAGAAGGGAGAGAGAGAGAGAGAGAGAGAGGGAGAAGGGAGGGAGAAAAAGAGGAAAAATAAAAGGGACATTGTGCGATTAATGATTAATCTAAACAGTGTTAGAGCAAAGTCTTTTTTTAACCGCACATTTGAGCATAGCTGTGAGTTTGTACAGCTGTGAAGAGCACGTGGACCATGTTGTGAGAGCGCCTCAGTGAGCGCTCAGCTGCATCTGCACTTACTATGGTGATCCACAGCATGACGTACTGGTCCACCACACTAGTCACACACTGGTTGAGGCACAGCAGCACGGGGCCTAGGAAGGCCAGGTCATACAGCCGCATCTCACTCTTGGTCATGTGGGCAACCTGGACGAAAAAACACATCAAGGTTAGGGCGAGCCCGGGTGTGCGTGTTGGTGTTTGTGAGTGAGTGAATGGCTGTCTCAAACTGCATACTTCCGTCCTTACACTGCTAGTGTGCACTGAGCACTTACTTCCGTAGTGCCCACTTTTTGATGGTCCTAATAAGCACACTTATGTTAAAACATTTACCGGAAGTGGCACCCGTTTAGTGGGAGTAGTGTCCATTGTTCTACACTGAACTTTTTGACCATTATTAGGTTGTAGTTTTTGTGTTATCTGCACTATATACTAAAACTAAGTATTTAAAGTGTGCAAGTCGGCGGTTTGAGACACAGCCAGTGACAGAGTGAGTGAGTAAAAGATCATTAGTATCACATTAGCCCTGTATTTTAAAACATCAAAAGGCAAAAAAGCTGTTTGAATGTGGAAGGTGAAAGCAGACTTGGCTGCGTAGAGGCTAGGCTGTAGCCTAGGCTATAATCAAAGTGCAGTTGAAACAGCAGTATTTCCTTACTGAATGTAGTCATTATTCAGACCTCAGGTGTGTATTTATGACAAAGGCCATAAACACCGTACTCTTTTTTTGTAGGTTTTAATTTGTTTTCTGTTTCTTTCTTCAGCATCCTTTCCTGCTATTGTATACTTAGGTTTTTGTTCATTCATTTCATGTTTTCTTCATTGAATATTATTATTATTTACATCCTTATTTACATTATAACCACTATTTATTTATTTTACTATTGCTTTGCCAATACTGTACTGTACTGTACTGAACTGAATTGAATTGAGAGAGAGAGAGAGAGAGTGGGACACTCACCACTAATTTGTTGGTGATCTTGGCAGACACAAAGCCAAAGGCCAGAATGAACAGACAGGGGTGCTTCTGAAAGAGCTGTCCAGAGGACTTGTAGTAGATGAGGGACGCCAGTGTGATCACTGTTCCTATGTGGAAGCCTGGAGACAACACACTGGTTCCCTGCAGGGTGAAGAACAAATGAGCTAAACTGACAACAGCACAGCTATCTTTCAAAGCAACAGGTGCAGCTCTACATTAGCAGTGGATTTTCTCTTTTCCTTATGAACCTTGGAGAAATCTGAGTTTGTAGGTATACTCACTGCGATTGTGGAGCCATTCTTGCCCACACCCCCTCCAAAAATAACCCGAAAGTAGTTGGTACAGGAGAAGATGGCCCCCAGAACTGTAAGTATGGCAGGGATTATCTTAATGGGCATCTGAACTACCGGGAGCTGAAAGAGAAGCAAGGAAGATTATTTACATCAATCTACATTCACTCGAAAATCTGACAAAGTTATATTATAAATGTTGTAAATTAACCATATATATAGTTTTGTTTTCAACTATAAACTTGTAAACTTTTGTTGTGCACTGAGCTTATAGCAGTATGTCAATTCTATCCTTCAACCATCACACAGAAACTGCAAGGACCAGGAGGACAAATGTGAACAGAAATAACTACAGCAAAAAAACATGCATTAGATTAAACAGAGAAAAAAAGAGAGTCACACCATAACATTTTAAGTACATTAGATTTCCTGTGTATTCCTCAGAGCACAAACATTAATCAATAACTTAATTCATGGTTTAAGGCAAACTGAGAGAGGAATGTATCAAATACTTGACTGAATTACTGTGCGACTGATAATAACACAGATGAAAGTCTGGAGTCTGAATGTTTGCTCACTTCAACTACTTCCTTCACTTATTAACTCTGTTAGATTATGGTTATTCATTCTTCCTCGTTTCAGTTTACAGACAATTCTGTGGCTGATTTTGGCTCTTTGTCTGTGCATCAGGTAAGCCAACATTTTTCAGTATTGTGTATAAGGCCTAGAAATACCTTTCTAATCATGGTTATGTTACATGGCTATGTTTATTTGACAAAGATTACTGACATACTTCACTTTATGATTATTAAATGTACAGATTTAAATTAAGCAAGTTCATTCTGTTCATGTAGATAGCACTGAATTAGCAAATTATTTTGCTTCCTTGATCTGCAGTAGGCACCCATAATCCACTTTAATACATTATAGATAATCCCATTTAATCCCATTAAAATGATCAGAATCAGCAGCCAAGTTCTTGAAGCATTACCGGAGACTGCCAGAAAGCGGTTCCTCCCACGGCGCCAAGCAGATACATGACTATTATGAAGATCTGAACTTCAGTCACATCAATACTGAGAGGCAAAGACAGAGAGCAGACTAATGAATCAACAAGGCATGATCAATGTGGAGATTCACACAAAACACCAACCCTTCTGATATTAAAATCTCTTGGGACAAATGTCAGATTTATTCCTATAGCTTTGTCTTTGGGCTGAACTACTGACACGACAGCATGACGGGCATGATTGTACACGACATAGAAAGATTGTGCAGTGCAAACTGCCAGGGAGGAATCTGTGGGAGGGTGTGTTCTGTAGAGGAGTTCCGTGATAAAAACGAGCACACGGACGCAGGGGGAGATGCAGAGCCGTCAGTGCACTTACATGCCAAAGCGCAGTGTGCCGGAGACGTAGGTCTGCCAGTGGGCGCAGTAAAACATGAACATGCCCGCGAAACAGCAGAAGAACATCCACCCGGGATGGGTGCCTAGCTGCACGGCAATGCACGTGCCCAACACCACAAACACTAGGAGGGAGAGAGACAGTGGCATAAAGAACAAGAGAGGAGGAGAGACAGTGGAAAGAGTTTAAGCTTATTTTACAGTAATGACAGATGTCTTGGGAATGAGGAAGTGTATGATAACCCAGAGCCAAGACAATAGCACTTTAAGCACAGTCAGACATTTTCCCAAGTGCAGCCAAGCACTGCAGAACCCCCAGGAGGACAAAGAGGACACAATCACCGGTGGAGAGCGAGTCACAGCCGTGGTCGAAAAGCTCCCCCAGTGGCGTGCTGCTGTTGGTGCGCCTCGCCTGCTTCCCGTCGATGGCGTCCAGAGACTGGTAAATGAAGAGACCCACAGCACAGGCAAAGTACACCCACGTGGGAGCCTGAGGGACAACAACAACAACAACAACAACAACAACAAGGAGGTTTGTTTTTATGCACTGTGAAAGCCGTCCCATTTTCCCCCCCATTGGGCTCAGAGAGTAGTTTAGGCAGCATCATCATCTGGTTCAAATAAGACCTTTTCTTGTACTTCCTGTTCCTGTTAGCATTGAGTAAATGTCGCTCATGAGGAGAGAGAGAGACAGGGGTTTCACTACTATAGGGGAATGCTATCTTAAGACAGCATACACGTAAGCTTTTTCTCGTCACACAGAAAGTGCTTTGCCTGTGTGATTGGAGCAAAGCTGATTGGCTGATTTTCAAACTCACACACATCGCAAGTTAGCGACAAATCTCTGAAGGCATTAGCACCTTCAGATACCACAGGCTGAAGGTAAAAGTTGCAGAGATTGTGAAGATGGAACAGATAAACCAGGGACAGATAGAAGGGGAAGGGTCAGATAGAGCAGGGACAGAACGATAGGGGCAAACATAGGAGTTCTAGAAGCAGCTTTCTCTAGGATGGGGTGGGGTGGGGTAGAAACAGAAAAGGAAGGATCTGAATGGGCCGTGGGCAGGTTGCATGCAATATTCATCAGGAGTGCCAGACTTTTCAAGGTTTCATTGTAGATTACATGTTGACATTGAGGGATACCTAAAGAAGGAGCGCATGATCACACACACACACACACCTTATGCACTTCACTAAATGACCTTAGACAAACATGAGCCCATCAAAAAGGCTTACATCTATAAGTTTTATACTAAATAATCCCATCCTTTACACCGAGAGTTTCAGCCAATAAAACCCTCCACTGATCATATTGCACATCATTATAAATCAATTTTATCGAAAGGATCACCACAACTATTCTGAATTCATAGCCATGTTGTCTTCTCTCTTCCCTCTGCTGAGCAAAGCCAACACCATGGTTCTGTTTTAAGATAGTTGGGAGCATCTAGACAAACTAACTGTTAGGCAAATGACAACCTTATCTCTGTCCATGACAACGAGGTATAACCCAAGCAAGAAACCTTTTGCATTACGGTGATACTGATGCTGACTTGTGTCGCAGGTTCTTGTCAACATACCTGCTCAGAGGCAGTGGGGCAGTAGTAGACCAGTACCAAGGTGGTAAGGATGTTGGTGGCAAGGCCCACAATGGTGATGAGGTTGGGGGCGATCCATGTGGGCACACGGGCCACCAGGCCCTCCCAGTATGGCTGCATGCTGGGCTCCAACAGGGAGTGGCCTGCGCTGCTGTAGCGGTGCCCCTCCAAGCGCTTCAGCTGTTGACGCGAGAGGTGCCCAGCTGGCAGGTCCAACATTCGGTTCAGCACAGACACCCCAGCCGGGGCACCGGAGCCCGAGTCACTGCTGGAGCCTCCGTCAGAGTCTGTGGGGGCCTCAGCCCTGCCCCGGCGGGTGCGCTTACCGGCACTGCCACTCATTTTGAAGGGTTATGAGCAGCTTGATGATGTGACGTACACTGTTGCTACAGATGCCTCCACCTTGCCCTGATAGTGACCACTGAAGGAGCACTCCACTGATTATGGGGTGGAGGTGAGGAGAGACGGAGAGAAAGAGAGATGGTTTGTGAAAAGGGAACACTTGACAATGGAAACACACAAACGTGATCATATTTGCAGGCAATCAACAACGTCGGCTGCATATCTTAGGAGAGGCTTACAATACAATATTGTCTGCTGTAAGAAGGACAATAGGGGCCTGTGTCGTGTAATGGCACAACACACCGGCCCGGCTGAAATAATCACTGCTGCTAGCCGAGCATTTTGAGAAGACCTGATCTACTAAAACACACGGCTTCTATTTCTCGTCGCTCTGAACAATGAATAACGCAAAGGTGTCTACGAGTTATCTGACCAACTAGCTAGATGCATTAAATTTCGAGAAAGTGGCGAAGGGTGAAGAAGCTTCTAAGCTCACTAACGTTTCTCTAACTTAGTTCGCGTCATCTTCCTCTGCAGTTTCCAGCTATGAACTTACTCGCATAAAACAATCTTAACCCATACGAACTTAACGAAAAAAGACAAATGTTTGCATTATGACAGAGAAATTACCTCAGGTTCAAGGTATGTGTTGCTAGCTAGAGCAATCTGATCGCTTAGCAATCTCTGTCACTGTTGCTAGCAGTAGGACATTATTTTACCTTTCCGATTCCTCCGACACGTCAGGCAACCTCGGAGTGTTTCACAAAATAGATAACCTACATGAACACGAAGGAGATATATGTTAAGAGTCGACGCGTCGCTTCGGTCGCACACAGATGGCCCAGAGCACCCTCAACAGCCCAGGGCAGAACGTAATTCATGACACGGAGGCAGGCAGGCAGGCAGGGAGGAATGCTGCATGGGCAGGTCTGTTGATGTGTTATGCCCTCACAGGAAGTGTGTTAATCGTTTAAGGAGAGACGATTGCTGCCCTCTAGTGACCAGCACTTGTAATCAGTAGCATTTATCCTTATTTGGGAAAATGGAAAGACTACTGTCTACCCTTCCTTTCTTTTATCTTTCTCCCTTTGCATACCTTTTCAGATGTGCCAAGTCATTTTAAGTAATTTGTTCTCCATGTGTAATGTAACCCCCCCACACACACACAAGTGAGTTGCAAGGGGAAACAAAATGTACCAATTCCAATTGTACATTAATTGAATCATGCAATCATGATTCAAACAAAGTAGGCCTACAGCAGGCAGCACATGGCCATGCATGCCTATGTCAAAAGTCAAGGCAAAGAAAAGCATATTTTGATTAAGAATTCAGAATTAAGACAGCTGGACATTTGTTAGGTCGTATATATATTTAGAAAATGTTACGTAAGTTTTCAAAACCGACACAGTACTTGAACGAAAATGTTAACTTCGTACTTGCAACCTGGCGTATGCGAATGGTATGACCCAGGAAGTAATCTTGTCATTAACCGGGCATTTTACGTCACTATGTACTGAAACGATTGAGGTCGAGTCCAGAGGTAAGCAAACAAAAAGTAATCTCCTCATATTTACGTGTTGAACAACTTTGTTCTCATACATATTTCTTTTAATGTGCTTGAGTTATAAAGAAGTAGATAGTAATGTATTTTGTGTTGATAACATGTTGACTATGAACTTATCAACTGGCAACTCACTTGGCCAAATTTGGCTAGCAATGTAGTTTCAGAAGTAACGATAGCGAACGAGCTAGCTAGCTAGCGATAGCTAGGTTAGTTTCGGATACCAAGCAAGTCGGAAGCTAACATTGTCACCTATCCTAGGTTGTTTCTTAATAAAGGAAGTAGCTTTACGAACGTTAAGTGCTTTAGAATGTCAGGAATTAAACTGGGCCTAGGAGATATGCGAACTTTCAGAAAGAACTGTATTGTAAACTTTAAAATAAACACTTACTCAGAGTTCATTTTAGTTAGTGCGATGACGGCTGGGGGTTTAAGTAGCTACCATTAGCAATGGAATTGACCAAGTAGCTAACTGGCTAAATCTGATAGCTTTCTAGTTAGCCAGCTGCACTAGACCATAGCTAGAGGCTTGTTATGAAGTAAGCTTAGTGTCTGTATTGTTTCAACAAGTTGTTGTGACTACATTGTTGTTGGTGATGTGTGTAAGATTAATCAGAGAAGAGTCGATAAGTATAATTCGATGATTGTTCAGTGGTCAGGCAGAAAGTGATACTTGACGTGGTTAAACATTTGACAAGGTGACAAGCAACGTTAGATCAGCAGCTAGCATACCATTGCCAACCAACTAACGATACATAGGGGTACATGTTTAACCAGTGTGTTTGGTTGGAAACTGCAGCAGAGCTGCACATTCTTAAAGCTGAAGCACGGTAACCCTCTCTTTGGAATCCAGTTTGCCCCCTACTGCTCTTATGTCTAGTATAAACGTAAATCGGTTGAAATGGAAGTTGACACTTTTATTAGTACCGTGCACAGCTCCCATCACAGGCATGAGTAAATCAAGGTTAATCCGTAAAATAATCCCTCCTAACGCAAAATATAGCAACCGCAGTCTGTTGTTGCTCGCCTGGTTCATGAAATCGCGTTTCAGCAGAGTCGTGGAACTGGTTGTTGACATTGTTATGAAATTGTTGTCATGCTTAACTTACTTCCAATGTTTTATCTCCTGTACTGTACTTCCTCACCTCTATTTCGGTTTCATGTAGCATGGTTATTTGTGATGTATAGCCTACACTTAAATAAGTGTTCTCCATACATTGATTATAGTACTGTTTGACAAAGATTACAGTAACGTCTGGCAGGGAAACGCCAGTGACTTGTGGAATTACATTTATGCTTAGAATGGTTTACTTGAGTAACTCTGTCTTTATGTATTGCCTTTGGTGTTTTTGTCACTGTGTCATACGATCGATTGAGAGTCAAGCAGGTTGATCTCCAATTTAAGGCCTGTGAAACCTGCATCCTAGTATTGCATAATTCACCTAGGCTATATGAAAAAAGGCCACTTGATGTGATGATATATGGGACAACATTTTGAGCAATGTTGCTGGGCAACCACATAACCAGTGGTCTTCCATGTGGTCTGATTGGATGATAATGACAATTTGCCTGCTGAAGTTCTGCAGAACTGTTTTTGTCAATATTAATGGGAAACATGCCTGAACAACAATACTCAATAACATTGCTCAAAAAGTTGCCTTGTGTATCAGCTTTAGTGATACAAAAGAGTATTATGTTTTAGGCTATTCTTTTTCTTGTTTGTCAAGCAATTATATTATGCTTAGCACCTTATCATGGTCCATGCATCATGTGGTCAGACCTTTGTAATCACTTCACATGCTCTTTACATTTTTACATTTCTGTGAGTGAGTTTTATGTATGTGAGATATATATGTGTGTTTGTTGTGTTATGGTTGTATAAGCTACTAGATGCCTAAAATTTCTATCTATCTATCTATCTATCTATCTATCTATCTATACTACACACACACTCTCACCATCCATACTTTTAAGACATAGCATACAGTTGACAGTGATCTCCCCCACCCCCCTTTACAGCCTGTTCATGAGCCCTCTCTGGTCTCCCTTCCATAGTGACCATAACCATGGCAATGACGGGCCAGTCGTCCTTCACCACCATGAGTAATCATACCAAGGAGCGCGTCACCATGGCAAAGGTGACGCTGGAGAACTTCTATAGCAATCTGATCGCCCAACACGAGGAGCGGGAGATGAGGTGAGCGCTGCACTGCAGGCAGCTGGTGTTAAATGTATTCTCTCACCACCCCTGGGTGTGAGATGTGGCGCAGGTACACAAACACTGGACAGACACACGCCACATCATATTTTGAATAGGTAGTACTGGCAGCAGGACTAGAATGGGATGTAGGATCTTTGCTTGGCCAGTTATAAGAGTCCTCACATATCATTTGTGGCTAAATAATTGATTACTATGATCAGTTGCATGAAAACTACTCAATTGTCTCATTTAGGCAACAAAAGCTTGAGAAGGTCATGGATCAGGAAGGACTGATTGATGAAGAGGTGAGTTATTTGGATGTTAAGTCTAAGCCCTGAAAAGCTATCTCTTGTCATGTACACACTCATACCGTTACTTTCCCATGTTGAACTTGTAGCAGCATGTGTGTGATGTTGTTTTCTCTTGTCATCTATCACCTACTCTCTCCAACTCCACTGTGTAATGTCGTGTGTAGCAGGATGTGAGGAGGAATCTCTGTACAGACCTGTGAAAATTAATTTCCTTCAAGGTGACAGTAAACTAACTAACTTCCTGTGCAGAAGCGAATCCGGCGTTCCCAGCATGCCCGCAAAGAGACAGAGTTCCTTCGGCTCAAAAGGACACGCCTCGGACTTGAAGACTTTGAGTCACTGAAAGTAATTGGCCGGGGAGCCTTTGGTGAGGTGAGATCTTCAGGTGTTTTCAGTCTGCCACATGACGCTCTTCCTACTGTATATTTATAATAAAACATTACATTTACATTTTTACATTTACATAATTGTTTTCAAATACTTTATGTACTTCTTTCCACCTCAATAGGTGCGTCTGGTTCAGAAGAAAGACACAGGGCATGTCTATGCCATGAAGATCCTTCGCAAGGCAGACATGTTGGAGAAGGAACAGGTAAGGGCCAAACTCTACACCCTTACAAACCCCAAATCTCATTCACACATGCAGGGCCTAGCGGACACTCTAGATTGGAATGCCACTTAGGAGATCGTGCACACCCAGTAGTCATGAGAATTGTATAAAAATAATAACGCCTTATTTATAGAGCACTTTTCAAACTCAGGATGCAGCTCAGAGTGCAGTGACAGTCCTTTTTAAAAAACAAAGAACAAACAAACTAAATACAAACAAGCAAACAAAATGATCATGCCAAAGAAAACGGTGAATAACAGACCAACACCCACATACTAATTTTGTGTGTGTTTGTGTGGGGTCATGCAGGTGGGACACATCCGAGCAGAGAGGGATATCCTGGTGGAGGCAGACAGCCAGTGGGTGGTGAAGATGTTCTATAGCTTCCAGGATAAGATGAACCTCTACCTCATCATGGAGTTCTTACCAGGAGGTACAGTATATTTATATTATTTATGCATTGATTTATGCATATGTTTTGATATAAAGTAGGGATCAAGAAACCTTTTTAGCTGGGAGAGCCATAAATGCCAAACTATGTTTTGATTTTTTTTTATAGACTCATAGGTAGTTTGATGCGTCTACTTTTAATGTTAGGCCTACCGTTTTGCTGTTATTCTGTATAAGGTAGAAATTATGACACTATTTAAAAAAAAAAATACTCCTATGATCTATATCCATCCAAAAACAGCAAGACTTTACTTGTGTAATGTGTCACCTTCAGCATACTTCAATATTACGCTGATTTGAGAAATGCTTAAGGTCTAAGGTGAGAGAAAACTACCTCCATATGTGTCCCATGCATGGAGATGGAATTGTCTAACTGTAGGCTGCATTCCACTGGAGCTTTTCCCATGGTTTTTATACTCCTGATGTAAAGTGTGTTTGTGTGTGTGTGTGTGTGTGTGTGTGTGTGTGTGTGTAGGAGACATGATGACCCTGCTGATGAAGAAGGACACCCTCAGTGAGGAGGCCACTCAGTTCTACATAGGGGAGACGGTGCTGGCCATTGACTCCATCCACCAGCTGGGTTTCATCCATAGAGACATCAAACCAGACAACCTGCTGCTCGACTCCAGAGTAAGTGAACGTCCTATGCACTCTAAAACACCGCACTCTCCCTCTTTTTGTACGATGGGTGTGTTTTCCAAAAGTTGCAATACTCAAAAATGATAAATATGGTCGCACTTCAGAATATGGTCGCACTTCAGCCATCAGTGTCTGACTTCTTTATGCGCTTCCTGGTTGTAGGGATGTCCCTTTAATTCCATTAAAAGTGTATTTACATATAAATTCTTAAGAAACTAAAATTGTATTAGATTTCATTCTCCAGATGTTATGCATCTCTGTTTCACACATGATCTATAGACCTTCACATATGTTATTCATTTTCATGTAATGCTGGACAACCTCTAAGCAACATGTTTTTAATGTTCAAATCATGCATTTTACTGTTTACCGGAGCATAGTCAACTCCCTCAGTGGATATCAACCCATGTAGAGTTACAGTGGCGTTCTGCAACTTAAGACGGTTAATAAGTTCTGTTTGTGTGATGCAGGGCCACGTCAAGCTGTCGGACTTTGGGCTGTGCACTGGTCTGAAAAAAGCTCACCGCACAGAATTCTACAGAAACCTCAGTCATAGCCTCCCTAGTGACTTCAGTAAGTGTGCGTACACACACTTTCTTACAACGCATTCTGTTTTGGGATCAAAAGTGTGTTGTTTGTGGTGAAAGTGAGAGATCGTGTGTGCAATATAGGTGAGCCCCAATGACCTCTGAGTGGAGACGTTGCGGGTGAAGTTGGGAAAGAGTGAAGCTTGCTGCTACTAGGGGTTTGTTAACAGCAGTGGCTTTTTGGGGATGTTGTGAATTGGATGGGTTCAGGGCTTACACGTGTGTGCAATGGTCACTGACGTGTGTGTGTGTGTGTGTGTGTGTGTGTGTGTGTGTGTGTGTGTGTGTGTGTGTGTGTGTGTGTGCACACGCTTCTCTCCTGGTAGCTTTCCAGAACATGAACTCCAAGCGGAAAGCCGAGACGTGGAAACGAAATCGGAGACAGCTGGTGAGACTTCTTCCAGCATCCAGCACAGGCACACATATGGATAGAACACACCCACACCGGCCTCCTAAACACATGCTAGACAGAGGTCGTCTTTTTAAACACAATCAGCCATGTTTGGACATGGTGATCTCTGTGCTTTGAAGTCTGAAATGGAAAGATGAACCTGACAGGTCCCATGTGGAGTGTGGACACACTTGTCTCTACTTTGCTGAGACAAACTCAGCCAGTGATACTCTCTAACCTGTCAGGTTAAAGATTAGCTTGTCATCAGGACTAGAGGACGACTGAAAAATGACTAGTCTGTTGTTCAGTAATCCATCTCTGGATACATTGTTTTTTTTTTTTATTATTATTATTTCTCTCCCTGTCATGTCTCTTCCTTGATGTACGGCTGTTGTTATAGGCCTTTTCTACTGTGGGGACCCCTGACTATATTGCCCCAGAGGTGTTCATGCAGAATGGCTACAACAAGCTGTGTGACTGGTGGAGTCTTGGGGTGATCATGTACGAGATGCTGATTGGTGAGTTAAAGCACTCTATTGTACGGTATGTGTTGATGGCTGGTCTGTTAGGGTCTTGTTTAGGCTTTGTTTCGGTTTTTCAGTTTTAGACCATGTTTAGAGGATATGTTTTGATGAATGCAAGGAACTGGTCAGACTCCAGGCCATTCATGCTTGTGGACAGTCATTTACAGTGTCTTGTGTGTTATTAGACATGCTAATTTGTGTGTGTGTGTGTGTAGGCTACCCTCCCTTCTGCTCTGAGACTCCTCAGGAGACTTACAGAAAGGTGATGAACTGGCGGGAGACGCTTGTATTCCCACCAGAGGTGCCCATCTCGGAGAAGGCTAAAGACCTCATCCTCAGGTATTGTGCTCTCATTCTCTCCACTCCCCATCTGCTCGAACACGAGCCATTTGCACTGTGAAGCATCCTGAAAACCTCACCCAACAGCCTCAATACTTTTATTGACCAGGGCCACAGCCAAGATCTTTCAAATAGCAAGGTCAAAAGATGCCGTGCTCTCCTTTTGAGAAGTCAGATTGTATCTGCAAGTGCAACTATGTGTCATGTTGCTGGCTGTGTTAATGCAGGGATGTTTTGGCTGGGATATGTCTTGTCAGCTGTATGTTCACCTAATAAATAAAACAAACCTGAAGAAAAAATAAAACAGGGCCATGGTGACCTCAGTCCTCGGTTGTAGATACGAGAATGGTTACGTCATTACATTTGCATGTGAAATGTCCACTTTTGTTGCTGAATATGAACTTAGTCTCTCTCTCTGTTTTCTGGTGTAGGTTCTGCTGTGAACCAGAAATCCGCATCGGCACCACTGGAGTGGAGGAGATCAAGACCAATGCTTTCTTTGAAGGAGTGGACTACGACCACATCAGGTACCACACACACACACTCTCTCTCACACACACACACACACACACACACACACACACACACACTAGCCTCATACTGCTGTCACTTTGAGAGGTGCTGTGATCAGGACTGATGCTTGGAACTGTGTCCTTAGGGAAAGACCTGCTGCCATTCCTATTGAGATCAAGAGCATTGATGACACCTCCAACTTCGATGAGTTCCCTGAGTCGGATATCCTTCAACCAACAGGTACTTAATACTGTTTCTAATAATGATTTATCTGTTGCCATTGCTTTATTAAGACGATTTATACCATTGCTTCATTTTTGTTTGGGCTAGTCGGTCAAGAGAGTATATGGTTATATTGAGGAGCTTGTAGGCAGTCGTGTTGGTTGGTGTTGGATGCATGTTGCCTGGTATGAAATGACCCGACACGATTTTTGTTTTGTTTCTTGTAGTGGTGACCACCAACCACAGCGAGGCGGACCTGAAGAATAAGGACTGGGTCTTCATCAACTACACATACAAGCGCTTCGAGGGCCTGACGGCTCGAGGGGCCATTCCCTCCTACATGAAGAGCAGCAAGAGATAGCCCTCCTCACTCCTCAAGTCCCCTCACTCTGCAGAGGACTCTTTCCTGAGGACTGTTCGCTGCAGTCTTCTGGGTTTTGACTCTTTCCTCTACGCGTTCCTTGTCCTCCTCCTTTTTAAGGGATTTTTAAACGTTTTAATCTTGCTTTTTAAAAAACAAAACAAACAAACAAAAAAAACAGACTCACTCGAAAGGTCGCATCCTTTGCCGGCTAGGCCTCTGCTTCCATAGGAAGGGAAACGGGAAGGTTATCTGTTATGGTCTCTCTTCCTTCTTTCCCTTCCTCTGATCCACTTGATTGTCAGGACTTCTGGTGGCCTGCCTCTCCCACTCCTGCTCTGGCGGGATGACCCTGATGTCCGAAGCTCACTCACGCAGAGGTGCTCTCCTCCTGCCGTCTCAGGGCTTCCACCTGCCTCTAGCACCTCCCTCCCTCCCTCCCCTATACCTCTATCCCTCCATTCCTTCTCTCCCCTCTCTACTTTACCTCTATTCCTCCTCTCCCCTCTCCACTTTACCTCTATCCCTCCTCTCTTCTTTCTGTCTACGCTGCCCTTCTCCATCTCCATATCTTAACTCTTTCTCCTCACGTTCCTTTCACACCTTGTGCGAGTGTTCGGGCTGTTGTAGTGTCACGTGTGCCTCACTCTCACTAAGGGCTACTCTCTCCGTCTCTCTCTCCCTCTCTCTCTCCCTCTCTCTCTCTCCCTCCCTCTCTCTCTCTCTCTCTCTCTCTCTCTCTCTGTCTCTATATCTCTCTCTCCCTATCTCTATCTTTCTTTATTCCTTGTTAAACAAAACAAATGTCTAGACACTGGAGCCTTTCTGAATGAGCTGGACCTATGTAACTCCCTAAAGGAGGATGAGCTGGACGTGAGCTTCTCTTGACCTTTTCAGCTTTGAATAGCAGCAGACGGGTGTAAGGGCGGTGTGAGAGCCGCACCCTAACCACGCCCCACTCACATTCAACCAAAGACCTGGAGGACAGAGACAGTTTCAGGACCAGCAGCTGACTGTCTGTCTTTCTGTCTCTCTCTCTTTCTCTGTTTTTCTGTCTGTCAGTCTCTACATCACTCCTTTGTCATTCCTGTGTCTGAGTGCCGTCTCTTTTTAGCGGGTTTTTCCTCAGACTCTGCAGCATTCCACAACCTGTGGCACGCGTGTGCACATAGTCGTGCTTTGACACAACTCCATATGTAACCTCAACTTAACCCATTTCACAGGGAACACTGGCTGTCAACACTTGAGACTTTTCCCATCTGCTCTTGCCACTCCTGCAAGTCAAGTACATTTGTCAAAGTACTTTAGATGTGTCCAAGGGCGCCCTCTTCAGGCCTCTGTGAATGCAGCCATTAAGTGCATGGAATGGCCATGTAGTTGTGACTGAGTACTGTGATTCTCGAAACTGCTTTACTCATTTTGTCGAGGCTTTCTGAAACTTTTTGAAAGTTGTAAAAACCCAGTGACTTATAACTGGAAGCTGTTGGAAATGAATAATGTTTTGAGGTCAGACAAGCATACACAAAGTTTGACATCTAGATGTGGGTCTTTCTGTCCAGAATGCAGACACAATTTCTGTACCGCAAACTATGTATGTATTATTTAAGTGCAACTTAATTCTCAACTGCAAACACTGGTTAAGAGTCGCTAATTATGTACAGGAAAAGAGGTAGGGCTTGTGGTTTGAGACGTGCTCATTTGAATGTAGATGACCAGACACTGGAGTCCTATGGACTTTTGTCTCCTGTCCTGTCTTATATGGAGATGATCTGCTGTCTGTCTGATCTGGGATTTGACCTTTGACTCTAGATCACTTCAGCTCTCAGTACCGTTCCTCTTCTCTCCAGCGCAATAAGTCTCTTGTCTGTATTGAATGCTATGATTGCTAGGTAGTTAGAGTAGCATAGATAAGCATATCACAATAACCCTGAGATGCTGTTTGTTTGAGGAGAGGACGCCTTGAGTCTAGATCTGCCGTGAGTTTGTCCTTCGATGCTGTTATGTTCCGGAATGTAAAATCAGGACCAATCGGCGGGTCGTGTGTGCAGAGCAGAGCATGTGGCGGGGTTTTTTGTGTTTTGTGTGTAAATATGTGCACAGGAGCATGTGTTGTGATCTGTTTGAAAAAAACAAACAGGGAGTGTGTGTGTGTGTGTGTGTGATGTATGAGCTGCGCAGCTCTTAGGGGCGGGGCTTCTGCAGGTTAGGATTCCGCCACTGATGCATGCTGGGTAGAGGCTGATTTGTAAAGCAAATCACTTCTGGGGAAAGTTTTTAAAAAATTGTTTTCTTTTTTTTTTTTTTTAATTATGCTGCTTGAGTAGATTTTTTTTTTTGCGTGATTGTTTGCGAGTGCCGAAGCTCGTATGCATTAGCTGTTAATATTGATGAGGATTTTGGGGATTTAAGTTGGGACACTGTTAATCAGAACCCTCCACACACCGAGTGTCATCAGACTTTCCGCTGACTCACAGAAGGGACACAGACACCGTCAACCAGCCAGCACTGTGCAGAGTTACTCATTTTAAACCGTACATACTCACTCAGCTGGGATAACACTGTGCCACGTTTACTCATACTGGGCTTCCCTGACACTGCTGCCTTATTACCTTTTGTTAACTTGCTCAACACTGTGCTGACTTAAACTCCCTGATTCTGTACAGCATTAAACACCACCATCACCTGCATTAAAAACTGTAAACCACCAGCGCTGGAATGAACCTGGAGTGATCCAACCAGCCCAGCATTAGACACACTCAAATCACCAGCACTGCATTAAGGTCTGCGCTCTCAGCACAGCACGAAGCATGTTGCACAACCAGACGTTCTGCTGTATTCAGCTTTGTATAGTGGGGTCCCTCACGGCAGTGGGCAGTGTGGGTTTGCTCTGGTGAGTGCTGGCTTGTTACACAGCTGTTTTGTGTCGCTCCTCCTAGTGTATAGGAGGCGTTTATCAACTGTGGGTCTGAACCTGAACGCCCAGTGGTCTTTCATTGGTGCCCAGGATTTCTCAGGATGCAGGAGGTCTGTGTGTTATGCACTGTGTTACTGGTGTTTTGGTGAAATGGTCGTGTAATACAGCCTGCCGGTAAGTCCACTCAGAATGGACTGATGCTGGTAGGCTGGATGCGAGTGAAATGACTTGCCTGTTTGGAGGTGGGGGAAAGTTATTTGCCCAACTGGGTGTTTGTGTGTGGTGATGGGTCACTGAATGGCTAATACTCAAATTATGCACTTTTTTCAGGTAGAGAGTAGAGTTATTGGTGATGTATAAAAAAAAAAAAAATTGCCTTTTTCTGCCCTTTTTCTTCATTGATTGCTGGTAAAGGTGTAGTTATAAACCAGTTAATGTACAGCGGTGAGACAATGAGCATGTATGTAGAAAGCTGCTTAGGCTGTTGGAGGCTTTTGCAATTGTTACTGGATGTGTAATGTTGCTTTTGGGTTCTTGCCCTTCCTTGTTTGAGCACCTTTCTGTGGATGGTTAACAGTTTGTTTTTGTGTGTGCTGCTGACCAGTTAAAAGCAATAAAGCACCTCATGACATGAAACCCAACCAAACTTGTCCTGTCCTTGCTGTTCTTCGTCCATTCGATTGTATACATTTTAAAAAGTCTCAGCGATGGGTCGGTGAGTGATGTTATAGTTACCTACTTGTGGGTAGCTGTGGTGCAAGTGGCAGCACCGTACCACCTTTGGGTCTCAGTGCCGATGGACACCCAGATTCAGTTCCGACCTATCGACATAAAGCTACTTTAAAAGCTACTTCTGTATGAGTTGTTGTTCATGTAAATCATATCCTTGAATGAAGTCTAATTTCAATATCTTTGACTAAATTGAGTTTTAAAGCAAAAAATGTATTGTGATCCAGGAACCACGACTGACTTTGGAAGCAATCTCAGTGAAATTACATCATTGAATGCAGTAAGTGACCACTCGCAATGCCTTCACAGACCACCGGGAGGCGTCTGAATACTGATTTCAAACCCCTACTTTAAAGTACTGTATGATGTAATGGCAATCCATATGTAGCAGTCACATGTTCTATATTAAAAGGAAGAAATGCTGAGCAAGGTGCAAGGTAAGCAACTCAACAGCACTTCAGTTTGATGTATAAGAAGTGAGAACGCTGATGTCTCATGATGGCGGCTGCAGGTCCATGGAAAAAAGGCTTGAAAAGGGGGAAATCGCAAATACTCATCCATCAGTTCTGGAGCAAGGCAAAGAGAATCGGTTGTATTACTGTATTTGGATTTATTTGGATTTAATTGTTTGTTTGTTTGACACATCTACAGTAGAGTTTGATTTTCTGTGTCTGTGATGACCATAGTTTGGGAGAGTCCATTGCGTGTTAGATAGTCCCATATAACTGAAAGTGGCCCTGGACCGATCTGCTCTTCAAAATCTTTGCAGGTGATATGTCCGTGCTGGCGGCCGCTCTGCTTTGTGGGTCTGGTCATGGGGCCTGCTGGCCCATTCCTGTAGGTCTCCCAGAGGAACAGCAACAGGAGGAGCACCGCCACGGCTGCGGTGACTGTGAGGCTGATCATGAGCGGGTTCTTCACACCGCTGCTGGACAGCACCGACGTCTGGCTACCGTTGGTCGAGACTGAGACCTCGTCCCATTTCTCCAGAGCACTGGTGAAGTCCAGGCGGAGCAGCTCTGGTGGCATGACCTTGAGGCCATAGTAGGTGCGCTTCAGGCGGCGGTGGGTTTTGTCAAGCACATCGCAGCAGTATGTGCCTGCGTGTTGCTCCTGCAGTGGGTCCAGCTTGAGCTGCGACAACTGGGGCACTGCTAGACGCGAGAATAGCGAGCTGTCTGTAGTGATTATGCCGCGAGCAAACCGCCAGGACACAATGAAGGCGAAACGGCCCATGGCTCCCATCACCTCTCCCAGGCAGTCCAGCTCGACGCGCCCCCCTGCTGGGACGGTAAGTGTCTTCATGCCGCACTGCCAGGTGTCCAGGCACTTCACCTGGCGCTGATAACACTGCCCCCCGCCACTCACTGGGCACAGCTCCTGAACACGGATGCCCAGTCCGCAGGTGGTGCTGCAGGGGGAGCTGTGTTTGACAGTCATTGAGCTAAGGGACTCCAGCTCCTCCAAGTCCCCTCTGTTTGGAGACGCGCCACAGAGATGACCACAGAGGAGTCCTGTCCACAGTGCCAACTTCCACATGTTCAATTCTGTGTCTAGACTTCTGATACAACGACCAAGGGTGGTTGTACAGAGTGTAGAGCTAAACCATGTCATGATACTTCACCACAGGTGGCCCAAAACATGAAAGGGGTGAAACTGAAATTCCATTGAGGCTACATTGTTGCATCACAGCATTCCAGGGTTACTTCCAGAGTTACAAGTTTAAACTCCAGCTGTTAGAGATGGGGTCCATTTAATAGGCCTATTTTTTCTGGAATACAAATTAAGCTTAGCTCCACAGAGTATGCTACCTGCTGAGTCCCCCTGATAGACCCAAAAACCGTCTATCCTTGTGCACACAGTGGTTACGTCTTCAAAACACTAGTGGGCGTCGTTGAGCTTTTACAAGGCCACAGATGTATCCTACCACGTCTTCCCAATAAATAGTTAAATTATTAGTGCACACTGCATAACAAACAGTATTCACACAAACAGTATTTCGTACCCGTTGCCTCCTCTCTTCATACAAATTTGATTACGTTTTCGCACTCTATTAACTGATGTTATTGCCAAACAAAACAAAAAGCTGGCCGCCAAGGGTCGTGGAAGGGGAGTTCATCCACTGTCCAAGCATCCTCCATGAGTAGCCTAAGCCTCGCCTCAGCTGCTGAAGAGGGTGCTCCACTAGAGGCGGCATGGCCTGAGCAGGCGTGGTACACTATCGTCTACTGCGATGAGCTGAACGGATGTCATGCTATCTGATGCTTCACAAGCCTGTCAGGTGCGATATCTGTGATGCGTGCGCGAACACCCAGTCTGACTTGAAAGTCACAATTTAACTGGCAGATGCTATTAAAGTAATACAGACACATTGTCCCATTACATGCAAAGTTATCTAGAAGTGAATCATGTCATTGTTGTGAAATGTTAAGCAAAACCAATAAGGGTGGGTTGAGGCCGTTCAGTGGTGTTATCGTTTTCTGCCAACTGTGTGTGCTCAACCTGAGTAAACAGGATGTGATCGATCATAAGAAAGCACCATGCCCGCTGCTCCTCTCTGTTTGAGCACAACCAAAGACGAGAAACAGTGCAGGAAACCTTTGCCCCATTTTGTTAAACCACCAAAGCAGCACCATTCTCAGCTTATCGTGCTTTCCGTACGCCTTCAAGCGCCGTGGTTTAACAGCACACCAACCAACCGCATGGTATCTCATGGTACCTGTGTTGCCCATGTCCAACTCACCAACCGTTGCCTTCCTGTTTATGTAGACCTTTCTGCAGAACAGAAAAATGACATGGATATTAATTGCGCATAAGTGGAAATTGCATAACCAGAGAATAAAGAAAAGAGCATTTTTTGCAACAGAACAGTTTTTGCAGTAAAAAGGTCTTATCTTGTATTCGTGAATGCGTGAGATGTAGGCTAATTGTTTACACAAAAGTGAAAACATCAAAACAGTCGTCTGATTTGGCGGAGACAGAAACCAACTGTTCCCTCATAATTTGTTACGCAAATTGATGAGGAGCGTAACTTGCAGACGGTCCCTGCTGTGTGGCACCGCTGTTTTCGCCTAATGCACGCTTCAGTTCTGTGTTGCCTGCAGCGCGTGAGCACACAAGTTTTTGACCGCCTGTTAATCACTACGGAACTCGCTGTATAGATTACATCACCGGGAGAACTTACGAACCACTTATATATTTTACATTCTTATGACTGCCTCGCCAGACGGAGATTCGGGGCATTGGAGATAAGATTTTCACCTTAGAACAACTTTATCTAAAGACAGTTCTTTCTAAGGAAACTCTTCAGAATTAACGGTGGACATAGGAGGTTGATGAATGGACTTTTGTGCAAAGAGGTTGACAGAGTGGTCGTCGTAATTGTTGTACACGGTGTGATGCTCTTGAAAAATTGATTCCACGTTTGGTAGACCACAGTTTATACTAAACGCTTCCCTTTAGGACATCACCAGTCAACGATGCGTAGCCAGCTCCTGGCGAGATGGATTAGTTAGTCGGCGTGGTTCTCTCAAAGTTTTATGCGTTGGATATCCTCATCACTGTATTAGGATTAGTTTCTGAGAGATAACAGAAAAATGGAGGAAGAGGACAGCCCGCAAGAAAACGGGATTCAGAATCCCAGGGACTCAGACCGCCAACTAAGGTTGCGACTTTGTGTTCTAAATGAGATTTTGAACACCGAGAGGGATTACGTGCGCACACTTGTTTTCCTCCAGTCGGTAAGTTTCATATAATAGCCCTTTGTATTTCATCACATCACACATTAGTTAAAAGGCAGCTTCCCAAAATGTTATCTCTTACACGAAACAATGTTTCCAATTGGAGTAGACTATGAAGTTGCTTTAGGATACTGAAAGGTTTTGACAAGAGGGCAACCGAAATTGTCTTGCAGGGTATGACCTCTTCCAATTTTAGGTAGGCTACTCTCTCATTACAATGCCAAATTGTGGTACTGAAACTGAACTGAATATTGATTTGATGGTAAAACACCCGTTTACCCTGTTGCAGAGTGCTATCTAGTTGATGGACAGTAGGCTGCCGTAGCTATAGTCTATAATGTAAAGGTGGACTCGTTTGACTCAATGTTATTGAGACAAGGGCGAGTCTGCCTGTCGAGGTCAAGCTTTCCACTGCTGCTTTATGGTGCTATATTAATTAGGGAACTTATGGCGGTGTTTTTTTCTGACCAGTTCTTCTCGACTGCAACGTTAGCTTGTGAAATGTGAAATGTCTATTGCAGTGGTGACAAACTTCACAACGGACCCGTGTGTGGATAATGTTTTAAATGCTCAGATACGCCTCACTCTGTAATCCACGACTCCGAATTGCCTGGTGTTAAAAGCTTCCCATATCTTTAGCTAACAAGGCCTTTGTTGTTCACACAATAAGTGTCAAGTGGTCTGAACAGCATAACGATACAACATCAATCATTTCTTTGAAGGCAAAAGTCATGGACCTCTCGTGGCGCGAAGCCGTAGCCGATATTTGCATAGATAACTTGACCAAATTCAATTAACAGACCCACTATCAATGAGATCAGTCAGTGAGCCATAAGACTTTTGCAAAGTATTCTCTACGTCTAACCAAACACCTTATTTTATACTTCAGACATTGCGATTCTCTTGGAGAAAAGAGAAAGAAATTCTGAAAAGTCTGACCCTTGCTTGTGGGACTTGAACCGATTTCTGAATTCTAATGTTTTTTTTGGTGAATGATAGCGGACCCAATGAATCTACCATTGTGAAGGAACCAGCACCCCGCCCCCTACAATTCCCCTCAGTTATTAAGACTTGGCACACACCTTGCCCACTGCCACTAGCAAAATGTAAATTATCTTGTTAGCTGTGACTTTCTTTAATTGTTTGAGTTCATGACGTATGTCGCACCCCAGGAATGTAGTTTAATGCCAAACAAAAACATGACTTAAATTCATAGACTGTAAAAAATTGTTTAAATTCCATCAATCAGTTCTGGTCTCAAGCCCGTAATCACATCCTACGCGTGTAAGCTCTACGGCTGTACGGGAGAACCCACTTTTGCGTAAGCCTAGTGATTCATTCAGATTCGGTTCTTCTCGTACCTGATAAACAGTGGTGACTACGAGAAATTGGACCCATAGTGACAACATGCCATGCCCAACTTAAACGAGATAAAGCTAGCAGGTCTTATGTCAATAAGGAGGTGGTATGGTAACATTTTGTTTTTTCGTGTAAGATTTACACATACCATGTTGAAATCTCGAGCAGAAAACCCGGACTGCACAGATGTCTGCATACTATGCATTACGAATTTTACTGAGGCAGAATGCGTTTGGAAGCACCTGTTGGAAGATGACCCCACTGCCATAGTGACCTCATCCCCTGACTCCCCATGTAGCATGTCTGCATGTCCGCATGTCTGTGGCCATCAAGCAGCCTTTGTTTTTATTATGGTCATTATGGAATTAACTGAACACCTTTGCCTCTTTACAATAGCACAGCTGAATTATGAAACACTAATGACTTTTTTTTGTGTGTGTTCACAATTGACAATTGTGTGAACTTGCACTAAAGACTGAGGAAATCCTTAGGGACCCCTATAAACCCCTGTCTGACCAGAGCTAAGCCTTAACTCGGTGAAGGACTTGCCTTTCCTCTTTGGTGTGGGGAGACCCCCTTATTACCCCCTTCCTCCGTCACCTTTCCCAGCCAGCTGGTGTTGACTGCCATGAGGCAGCTGCTTCCCTGCTACAGAGGATGGCTGCTCAAAACAGGAAGGCCTGGCCCCCTGACCCCATTCAGACCTGGGGCGGATGGAGGATGTCCACCTGGAGCTTCCTGTGTGCTGGGAGCCTGGCTGTGGTGTCTCTCAGGCCTGAGGAGCCTGGTCTGTGTGTGTGTGTGTGTGTGTGTGTGTGTGTGTGTGTGTGTGTGTGTGTGTTGGGTTACGCTGTATAAATAGCTTTGCTAAGGCTCCAGACTCCTGCTCCTCTGCTTTTAAACTCCACGTAACCTTTGGCCTAAAGCCGCCTCGCCTCCTGTACGTATAGCAGTGGGGTTTGAGGCGAGAGGTTCCAGGAAGCCGTGAGCAGGATGCTGCAACCACATATTTAAAGCCACTGGGTTTTTATGTGAGACTCCTCAGGGACAAAAGCATGAGGTGCTGTAATGCTCTCATCACAGGTGCGCTTGAGCAATTTTTAGTTGCATTTTAATGGTGTCCTGTAGGAAGCTCATCTCCAGTGAAACAAGTGTTTACTTCCCTTCCCTTTACGTCTCCCGTGGAAAGGCTAGCCAGTGATAAAGAGGTCAGTTTGGCCTTCAGCTCTGATGCTGGAGGATGGAAACTATCGTCCAATTCCTGAGACCCCAATGTCTTATTCCGCCTCACACTACTGATTTGCAGTCTGATGCTGACTGTGAACAGTTAGCTCCAGTACACGGGACTGAGGACAGCAGGAGTTAAGGTCAGCAGGGGACTAGTAGCAGGGGCCAGATCGGGTTTCTACCATGGGTGCAGCAGCAGGCTCATGTGTGGGCACCAGTCTGGGGTCAAGCCCCCCCCTGTGCGTACGCCGCCCACCTCCACCCGGCACCCGCCAGCCACCACCCCACCAGAAGAAAGGCTGCCATTGGCATCAGCTTAGCCCAATGTCATGTGCATTTCTAAGCCTTGTTCTGAGGCACAGGTCGGCACAAAGAATGCCAAGAATCCACTGAGCGTGTCTGAACCACGGCAGCGCATGCACACACACCTCACCCTTTGTGGCCAGCCGCGCTCGTTGCGTTTCATCTCAAATACTCGGGCGACTGTTCCAACAGGGGTGGGTGAGTACCGGGTCGCAAGCGCGCGGAGTGCTTACTCTGTACACTGATGCTATCTTGGGCTGCGCTTGGCCTGGCCGCACCCACTTTTTGCCTCTGCTGTATGTGCTGACCTGGAGGTACGTTAGACCACACGAGTGGGAGCACCACCTCTTCTTCAGATTCTGTGAACTGAGATTGATAAAGCAGACACCTCTCAGCACCCCAGACTTCGCCTTGATGCAAAGATTAAAACGAGAGGTGTGAAACATCAGGGTGTGTGTGTCTGTGTGGTTAAGTGTGGCGGTTTGGTTGCTTTGGGAGTGACATATGTCTCTCCCCCAGCCCCCACATTATGTTACTATGTGAGAATAAAGTGGACTCTATAAATATAAGCATAAATGAAGTTGATGCTGTCGTCAACTTCATTTATACTTTTATACTTTATACTAATTTCAGTCTCAGAGTGAAATGTCTGTTGACATTCTTCTCCATAATTGGTGAACGTGAAAAATGGTGTGTGGTCATGTTTTGCCCTCTTACCCTTTTTGCTTTAACAGTGGTAGTTTTGGGATGTTACCTGGGGGTGACATAAAGACTTGGGGTTATGTTCTGTGTTTATGTGTGTCTGGCATTCTTCTTTTATGATGTTCAATTCGATGCCTCTATCTCTGTATGCAAGTGAGCTGTAATAAGACTGTATGAAATGTCACGCATGTTTAGACAGCCATAGGTGTGCCAGTCTTTAAAGTGCTGGAATGTAGATGGTGTGTTACTCCACAGAAAGGTTAGGCAGAGAGAGAGAAACAGTCATGTGGAACTCCAGTCCAGTCAAGTCCAGCCAAGAGGAGAGGAGAGGTTCCTATGTCACTCCACAGTGACATTTGCATAGTTTTAGGACAATGGACTTAAGTGGAGGATGTTCCGATATTTGTTTCTATTAGTGTTGTTGACTTTGCCGTGTTTGTATTAGTGGCTCCAAACTTCAGACCAAATCACAGAAGACAAGCCTAAATCCAGCCAAATCACTGCGCCAGTATCAGATTTCCCCTCACAATGACTACCAAGCTCTCCTGGGAAAGCAAGGGCTCCGTGGATTGGCTGTGGTCCACAGGCTTGACTGGCCACTCTGAGCTCCCATGTCCACACCACCGTGCCCACAGTGACACAGCACGCGGTCCCACGGGCAGACCTCAGCCATGAGTCTGGCCCAGTGTGCTGGACGAACCCTGGTAACTGATATCCGTGCTATCTTTGGGACGATGCCCGAACGCCTCGCACCAACCCACTGACCCCTCGGGCGCTGTGAGAGAGTGCCCAGAGAAAGTCCCAAAGAAATTCCCAAGCTTTTCCGAAAAGGGAATTACCCTATTGGTTTGGTTTGCGGACGGAAGTGTGAGCCACAAAGTGTGGATGAGCAAACAGGGCTCGTGGGGAGGAAACCTACGCTCCCTTTGTGTAGGCTTGCTTGACACACTAATACATGCACTTTGTGCAAATTCTACAGCAGTGCATAAACCCCAGGCCCAGTGAGAACTCTGTGGAAGAACACACACAAACCTGACCTCTCTGTACCCTGCAGCTGGCCATAGAGAAATGGGGAGTGTTTTAAAAACAACTTGGGGAAGAGATCGCAAAGATTCTGTCATAAATCCTCAAATCATTACAGGAACTCCGCACAGTGACATCAGATTGACCAACAACCTTGTATGTCATGATAAATGTGTTTTGAATGAATGCATGGTCATTGTGATGTCTCACTTTTCTTTCTTCATTGTGGTAATGTTGTGCAAATGTTGTGGTATTGATAAAGCACTAGAGACTGCACCTAAGGCAGTTACTGTGTGTGTGTTTGTGTGTGTGTGTATGTGTGTGTGCAGATGTGATGTCATCTTATCTCGCATCTACCGGTTGGTTGCTTAGGTTGTCTGCTGTCAACACTCACAGTCGCTACTCATCTGCTGCTTGTTAGTTTCCTGTTTGTGTTAGTTGTTGTTGTCAGGGACATTCATGTAAAGAGATCATCCGTTTCTGAATTTATCTGCACCAGCGCTGGTGGTCGCACATCTATTAGTGTTTGTTTGTTATAGCTTCAGTGACATTCATTGTGATTTTTGTACTCAGACACGCAACAAATCAGCGTTAACAAGACATCTGGGAGTGTTTGGCTTCTCAAAGCCTTTGCCCTCAGCTGATGTTTCTGATCAGGGATATCACATAATCTTTTCCTAATGACTGTGGCAGAATCACCCCTACACACACACTCATACACCACACAGGCACACACACACACACACACACACAAACAGTCGCACTCTGTGCTGGGTGGTGGGAAGGATGAGGATGGGTGACCTCATCTTGAGGAAGGGGATGGGTGGGTTTCTCCAAAACAAAGTGCAGAGTTTTGATAAAGAGCAGAACAGTGTGCAGTGTGTGGTTGTTCTCTCGCTCTCTCTCGCTCTGTATGGTTGTGTGTGTAGCATGAATTCTGCGTGAGATTGCATTGTAGGATGTTTGTGTGTGTGTGTGTGAACTCTGCATCACAGTCTGTGTAAGCTGGCATTGTAGGATATTTGTGTGTGCGTGTGCGTGTGTGTGTGTACAGTAAGGGCTGTGTTGAGCGTGTAGGGCCCGCTCTCTGGCCCGCTGGTGGGCAAAGCCACTGGCACCCATGGTTCATTACCCCACGGCCAATCACTCCTCCACGGCCACACTGGCCCCCTCCCTCCAGATGGCCCCTTCAGTCTGCTGCGCCACATGTCCTCTGTGCCCGCCGACCACTCACTCCTCTCGCACAAGTTTGCTTAAGGACATCTGTGTGCGTGTGTGTGTGTCACTGAGAACAACATGGTTCTGTTGCACTTTGTCTGTGAACATCCATGACTATAGTTTATGGTGGATTTGGTTGCCCCCTCCTTCCAATTTTGACACATTTCTCAGCCAAACGCTTGCGATGCCAGCGAGGCCTCTGTTCTCAGGAGTGGCCTATTGAAGCTAGCTTGAGGCTAAGCTCTCTCTTCTACGCAAAACTATTGTCAGTACTTTCCAGCTAAGAGCAGGAAAGGTCAACACATCATAGAAGACAACCGACAGTCAGGGGAAACATGGCATGGCAGGAAACCGCTGAAATCTTTCTCTTTCGGTCTTTTGCACTCACTGACTTACTCATTCACAACCACCACACACACGCACACACACACACACGCACACACCCACGCACGTGCACCTGTGCATGCTGGCACATCTTCTGACTTGCATCTACCATCTACTGATCTACAATGACACTGTGAAATATTTGTGTTTTTGTTCAGCCTCCAGCTGTCTTTTTCTGTCCATTTTTGTGTTTTTGGTTATTGTTGTAGTCACAGCTGCAATGACCTTCACCTTGCCCTCACTGTGTATTACCACTAGAATGCTCCATTAAGCGCTGTGCTGTGCTGTGCTGTGCTGTGCTGTGCTGTGCTGTATAGAATCACAATGTGTGCTTCCGCATCACTCTCTGTCCTACCCAGTGCGGTGCCATTGGGTTGTTCTGGGCTGGGCGTTGTGCGCTCTCTCACACTCTGCAGTGCCGCGTCTGGCACAGGCGTCCTCTGGGTGGGGGGGTGGCAGTCCCTGCGTTTCCGTGGCGGAGGGCCGGTTTCCGTCCGCACTGGCAGCTCACGCAGCCGTGAACTCTGAGGGCCTTTAGAGCGGAAGTGAAGGACAAGAGCCCCGCTACTCAAAGGGGACTTTGTTGTTGTGGGCTGCAGTGGCTAAGGGGAGGAGGGGGCAGTGTGGGGATAAAGGGGAGAGCCTGGCATCCAGGCCTCATTGTAGCGCTGGGCCTTTTGTTCCCTTCCTCTGGGCTCTGGGCCTCTGCCACAAAGACGGGGGCTTCTCTCTCTCTCTTTCTCTCTCTCTTTCTTTCTTTCTTTCTTTCTCTTCTCCCTGTCCCCCTCTCCCTGTCTCTCTCTCTCTCTCTCTCTCTCTCTCTCTCTCTGTCCATGTTTGTCTCTCTCTCTTTCTTTCTCTCTCTCTTTTCTCCCTGCCCCCCTCTCCCTGTCTCTCTTTCTTTCTTTCTTTCTTTCTTTCTTTCTTTCTTTCTTTCTTTCTTTCTTTCTCTCTCTCTCTCTCTCTCTCTCTCTCTCTCTCTCTTCTCCCTGCTGCTGTTGTATTTATTCGATTTCACGGCAGGCCAGCCCAAAGCGGCCCCCTTTTTTTCGCGGGGCTCCCCCGAGCTGTGTGCGCCTGCCACTGCCGCCGCCGCCGCTCCTCCTGGTCGGAGCTCCGTTCTCACAGGCTCCCCTGAAAAGAGCCTCTGTGCGCGGCCGCGGCTGCAGCGCCGCATTCAGATGAGGCTCTGGTGGCGCTGGCTCTGGCTCGTTCCCTCTCGTCCCGTCCCGGCCCTGGGCTGGGCCAGTGGCGCGCCAGCGCCTCGTGCGCGGTGTGGGAACCAGCGCGGGGCTCCAAGGCCCCTGGCTCGCCCCATGAAGAGAGGCTGAAGGAGATCGGGGAGGTGTGGGGGGGGGATGAGGGATGGTGAGAATGCTGGAGCTTCAGGGAATTGGAGAAAGAGGGGTTGTCTTGATTCGTGGAGAGTTTCTATGTTCTCTGATCACGGGTGCACATGGGCTCATCAGTTGTGTGTGTGTGTGTGTGTGTGGGGGGGGGGGGGGGGGGGGGCCTGTTACATAACCACCACCGTGAGAGACTGTGACACACTGCGTGATTAGAGACCCTGCTCATGATTGCTGAAGGCTTGCTCACAGAGCATGGAGAAGAGATGGCGAAGACAGAGAAAAAGAGGGAGTGAGTGAAATAGAGTGAGTGAGTGGATGTGTGTGACAGAAAAAGAATGCGAGAGAGAGAGAGTGAAGTAGTGGCTAACAGTTGGAATAAAAGACTGCACGCATGGCCAGTTTATTTGTGTTATCGTCACTGTTTGTTTGCAGTAGAGGGGCCGTTCTGGTCACGTCCCTCTTCATTGTCGTTGTGTGTTCTAAGCAAAGCGATAGTATGAGAGGTGACAAGCATGGG
>NC_055963.1:31960462-31985036 GCF_018492685.1 Alosa sapidissima
GGTCTGTCTTCGGGTTCTGCGGTTGGAGTGTGGAGAGCACAGACCAGTGAGCCTTGTTTTCATCAGGGGCTAATGGAAATGAGCCGCAAATGAGCTGTCGGAGAATCGAGCACGGAGTAGCTTTAGATGGCTCATGCCATATCTTCCTGTACTTAATACTATTATCTGAAAATGAGAGTTTACTGTCAAAGTGTAGATTGCTAGTATATAAGTGTTTGTTTTTCAAATCAGCAGGGCAGAGGCTGAGGGGCTTAGAGGAAAGTCTGTTTGTCAGGTATCTCAGGAATGTAGTACCTCTGGCAGCAGAGGGAATTCTAATGTAAATGTGCTCACAGTGCCACACACACACCCATATGTAAACACACACACATACACACACACACACACACACACACACACACACGTACACAGCGGTCATTGACTGTGGTGCCCCCTGTGGTGTGTGTGCAGCTCTTCCTCTGTCCTCCCGTCTGACACAGCAGTCTTCTATTCTGCCTGTGCTTCCCTCTTCTGCTTCTTAGCTTAGTCTCTTCCCCCCCCCCCCCCCCCAACACACACACACAACACCATCAGATCAGCCAAGATCACATGTTTTGGCCTTGAGAAAGGCTAGAGAAAATGAACTTCTCTATCCTTCCTTCCTTCCGAGTTGTACTTTTCTGCATTCCAAGTTGGATCAACGCTGGTGTTTCTTCAGTGAGTCCCATGCTGACATCCTTCTTTGACCCTGTCTGTGTCTGTATCTGTGTGTGTGTGTATCTCCTCACTATTGCAATCAGATCTCCACCATCAGGTCTCTTCATGCCACTGCTGCCTGTTGCAATGTGTGTGTCCCATAAATCATTTCACACACACACTCAGTGATTGAAAGACATGGAGCTTCTTGTGAACTCCAAACTTGTATCATTGAGTGCTGCTACTGCTAAGTGTGGCTTTGGGGTTTGCCCTACTTTCTCAATGTGAGATGGCCCCCTGTGAAGAAAGAGTCCAACTTCTCCATGACGTTGACCTTTTCACACGGCCCATCCAGGCATGCAACATGTTGCTTCATTTAGAATACGTAAACCCATTGTAACATGGGCAGACTTGGTCAATGTCGCGGGGACCACCCTGACTGATTACTAGACTCTATATAAGTGTTAATAACAAATTCCACCAGATAATCTCTTTTGAGTTGTGATTAAACGTGCTACTTTGTAAAAATATGTTAACTTGCTTCTGTTTTATGCAGAGTTTGACTGCAAGTCATCAAGCCATTGAAGTCATCGCAGATTGTACTGCATACTTTTTGTTTGCCCAGGCTTCTGTAGTGACCGCACCCATTGCAAGCCACCTTGCTTTATTCTGAAATCGAGCAAAGGCCTTGAAGTGTCCAAGCACTGTAGTTTGTGAAGTCACCAGACAGTTGCTGCTGACTTCTTAATCTCTTCTTCCACGGGCACAGCATCATTCAGCTGGCACACTGCTTTGAACTGACTGATCGGATATGGCTGTAAATTTTGTCAAACATCAAACATTTCGGGTTGTGTTCTGCTTGACTCTAATGCTAGGTTTCCTCAGTGGCCCGATCTGTCACTGAGGAGAATGAGACCAGTTTTGACCACATTTTTTTTCCCCTTTTCCCTTCTTCGACTTGTGACACTCCTTGAGGAGCGTAAAAAACTGCAATCTGGCTGGGCAGCCCCAGCGTCACGCTTCCTGCCGGCCAGTCGACAGCTGCTGGTCATGGCTGTCCAAAGAGCTCACATTACTCTCAGCAGTCAGGAACCGCTCAGATTTTTAATGCAGGTTTGCAGGGCAGATTTAAGGAGCCCTGTCTTTGTGTGTGTGTGTGTGTGTTTCACCCAGAAGAGCCGATTCCAGCTGGTTTGGGAGAGTTAAGCCTGCCACACTCATATTTCAACCCTGGGCCACCTGTCCCACTGCCCGAGGGGGCAGAAGAGGGGGGGTAGAGGGGGTCCAGGTTACTCCCTCGTGGCCTCGGTGTGGATGTGGGTTTCTCTTGCTGTTGCGGGACTGTCTTTTCTTTTAATCCCCTCTCTGCTTCTGCAAATGACTACTTTAGAATAGGGGGAGCTCATTTCCCATTAAGAGCACCACGTATGACAGT
The DNA here is from genome assembly GCF_018492685.1 of Alosa sapidissima. NCBI lineage: Eukaryota > Metazoa > Chordata > Actinopteri > Clupeiformes > Clupeidae > Alosa > Alosa sapidissima. The sequence goes on from NC_055963.1 coordinate 31,962,573, forward strand.
GAAAAGGCAGTGTGTCAGATTTAGTGCTGCGAAGCCAGACAAATGAAAACCAGGGCGTGAATGTGAGAGTGCTGATTGTATGTTTCAGTTTGAGTTGATGTTTGTGTCTAAGGGTGTGCATTTATGCATAAACGTCAGCATGTGTTTGTGTGTGTGTGTGTTAGTGTGTCTGTCAGTCAGTTGTTATGTCTGTATGTCTGTGTGTGCGCACACATTCTGTTCAGGGTTTTTGCTGCCATCCCTGCACCCAGTGGAGCTCCAGCCTAAAGCAGGAGTCCAGGCAGAAGGCTGGACACTGGTCCCCTGTTGCTCGAGCGCAGCGCCGCGGCGGCGGCTCAAGGTCCTACTCAGCATATGGCCCATGCAGGTCATCGTCCCATGCTGGCCGGCCATCTCCGCTCCACTGAGCCACATCAAAGCCCTGCGACCAGTTGCCCTCCATCGCCGTCCCTTCTGCTTGTCTGAGGGACTGGACAGGGCCACGCCCTGCTCCTCCGCAGCCTCAGAAACTGGACTAGACTGGGCCCTGCCCCTCTGGTGCGGAGTGGAAGTCTAGTGGAAGGCGTTCGGGTTTAATCGCAAGTATCCGACGGGGCGTAAATCTTTGCGTGAGGCCTTTTTTTCCGGGGCTCTGGTTTGGCCATCTCCTCCAGACAGAGCAGATTGAAATTAATCTGCCAACGCTGTCGGAGGTGAACACAAGCAGGTCTCCCACCTCATCTGTTTTTTTTTTTTTTTTTTTTTTTTTTTATTGTGGGGTGTTGCTTTAGTGTGAGCGCCTTTAGTTGGTGAAATGATGTCTGTGACAAGGCATTTAAACATCTTGTCCAGTCTATAGCGGAACTCTGTGGTGATAGTTGTGGCTGAGGCTGCTGTCAACATCAGCAAGCTGACTAACTCGGCACTTACTCGTGTTGCGTTCGACGCATGTTTTAGTTTCACGTGGCCTTTCTTCCTGTCCAGAGACATCCTTCCTCTTTCGGCGAGAGGCAGAGCGAGTGAGCTGCAAGATGGCTGCAGCAGTGGTCCAGCTGATGGGCCGCGGTGAGCACTGGGCCTGGCAGAGGCGCTGCTCCAGAAACGGAACTGTGGCGGCTTTGTGAAAGCCCGACTGCAGCAGTAGAACGCTCTCGCTTCCTGTTTGCGTTTAGCTGAAGCGTGAGTGAGGAGAAAACAACAGTCACACACACACTGGTCCCTCCATCTCTCGCTCTTTCTCACTCTCTTTCTCCATCGCACTCTCTCTTCCCCTCTCACTCTTTCTCTCTCACTTACTCTTTTTCCTTTTTTTTATCTCTCTCCATCTCTCTCTCTCTGCTAAAAAGCTCACAGTTGGTCTTGAGCTGGCCCGCAGTGCCATTCTAGGAGTTAAAAATAAACCTGCTTGTCACACATATGCCACCCTACATGCCACCCTTACAACCCTGTCCACAGTTTCCTTTCTCTGTTCTCTTAGTAGCACACATACATGGCTTTACTGCATAGCACAACAACAGGTGCAGATGGCTTGATGCACATGTGTTGTGATACCACAGGGCCTTGCTCTGCAGTACATTATGCATAGGCATGGCTGTGTTGACGCAACAGATGCCCATTGCCAGGCTGCAGCACCTGTGCCCGCTACGCTGCAGATGCCTGTGGGTACGTATGTGACGGGCGCTGCCAGGGCTACACTGCAGCATCTGTGTGATGCAGCTCTTCCACTCGAGCACCTGTGCCGATATTGTGAGCTGTTAGTCACTGCTGATGCCTGAGGTGAGAGATAAGAGTCTTGATTTAGCAGTACTCGCATTGGTGGAGCTAAGCGGTTGTGTTTTTTTTTTTTTAAGGGGAAAAGGGAGGGGTTTCCATTTGATTCTTAACATCTTAATGAAAGACAGACACAATCCTGTGTGTGTGTGTGTGTTTGTGGCAGGGCGGGGTTAACAGGCAGACTACTGCTCCTGCGGAGGTGCCTGACCTCCTGCTACCAAGCGTGAAAGTGAAACAAAGTAGCGTTGCAGGCGTTTGAAAGTTGAGACATTTCATTAGACCTCCTCCACCACCCCTGTGTAGCATGTAGCAGAGACCCCCCCCCCCCCCCCCCCCCCACACACACACACATACAGACACACACACACACACTGCCTTAGGTCCCTTTTTGTGTTCCTGAATTCTAAAATAGACCGTTAACTGATTTGTACACTCCAAACAAGAGACAAGTCAGCTGTGACCACTTGGCTTTCTGCTCCGATAGGCCCATGTGCAGCTTGGCTGCTGCTGCTGTGTTTGGGTGTTTGTTATGTTGTGTTACTGTGTGTTCTGTTCTGTTTGTGTTTATTATGCTTGTTAGTTCAAGGAGGATTACATGTGGTTTGGTCCGGTGTTTTGCAATTGCATGCTTTTTGGAAGTGTGTTCACACTGTAGCCGCCCACAATCAGTGACACACACACACACACACACACACACACACACCTGTACACCAGATATCTGCAGCAACACCCTTTATACAAACCAGTAGTGTACACATGAGCTAGTGGTGCATGTAGGCATTACTCATGCAAGCAACAAAGGAAGCAGCCATTTCCTTCCAAAGCACGGCAGGAACCAGATTTCTCTCATCAAGAAAACATGCCTCCGAATGTTTTCTGCAATGAAGGCCTAAACTTTCACTGTCTATTGTTCGTTGAGGGAACAGGAGGTGCGTGCATTCTTGTTTGAACAGCTTGTTTCCTTTCGAGTGACATATGGACACACACCAGCTCCGCATCTCTATGTGTGTGTCTGTGTGTGCACGTCTTTGTTTGAGTGTGTTCAAGTAATGCCACCCTTGTCCGACTCCTCCCCAGCAGTTGTTGGGTTGCTGGAGTGTGACGTCTGGCCTCAGATCCTCATGCGTCCCTGCGCGTCTGAGGAGGCCCCGCTCCTCCTGGCCCAGCTGTTCACCAGTGCACACCTGGACCTTTGTGGGTGCCGCTCGGAGCTCCGAGCTCATCACCATACGCTGTGTAACATGAGAGGGGCCAGCCTCAGCCAGCGCTAATGGCCTGCTTTAGGGTCACACGCGGTGTGTGTGTGTGTGTGTGTGTGTGTGTGTGTGTGTGTGTGTGTGGTAGTGAGACCCTGAGTGCACACCTGCCCTGTGCTCCTTCACCACGCTGCCAGTGACAACAGTTGCCATGGAAGCCGGTTTCCATTTGCCACAAATAAATATGAATGTGGAAGTGGATGTTGTGATGGGCACGGAGGATGTGCCACTGACGTCATGTTGACAACATGCATCCCATCTGAAAGGTCACCTGTAACCTGAGGAGCGGTACACAGGGCCACGTTGCGTTGAGGCCCGGGAGAGCTTGCAGGTTTCTATGAAACTGCACTGCACTCACTGAGAAGCAGGCGGGATAAGCTTTTAAGAGCTGCCGCCATTCACAGAGAACTGCAGCAGGATGGCCAAGCAGCTTAGTAATTATTTGTTAATTGGTGGCATTTTAAAACAAGTGTGTCATTAACACCCCTGCTGGCACTGGTAATCTGTCAGGACTGAACTGGAGACCTTCTTGTTATTAAATGTTAACTGAGTGTTAATAAACTTACTAGCAGGTGTGAGTGCCAAATTCCTTTTGTCTGTGCTACCATTAATAATGGTAGTGGTAGGTAGAAGAGTGTGTGTGTGTTTGTGTTTGTATGTGTCTGCCTGTGTTTATGTGTAGGTGTGGATGGATCTATGGACGTATGTGTACGTGTACAGTGATGGCCAAAAGTATTGCAAATCAAACCAGCTAATAGGCTAACTGAAATAACACCCATGCCAATCTCTAGGTATGGTGAGAGGTATGTGATGTGGGGCTATTTTAATTCCAAAGGCCAAGGTAACTTTATCAGGATGCACAGTATTCTGGATCCATGAAATAACTGGCCTTTAAAAATAAAAATCTGCCTGTCTCTATGGGAATTTAACATAGGGGTGGGAATACTTATGACCCCTGTATTTTAAGGAAGAACATTTATTTATTTATGATGCATTATTCATTCACTAAGAAAATTGGTGTCCTTAAAGGTTAGATATTTACTCATTTTTCACTTAAGGCATTAAGATCAATTTCCAAAAGATGATTTTATATTCCTCTTTTCAGTCAACTTTAGCATGGGTGCCAATACTTTTGGCCATCACTGTAAGTGTGAGTTTGTGTGCCGTAGCTCTCGGGGGCCCCTGGCGTCTCTGGTTGTGCAAGCGCGCTCACACGTTGCAGAGTGAGTGCGATGAGGATGTGGTTGGGGCAGCCATATGGGAGATTTAATTAGCGCACGCTGCCAGCTCACTTCCACCCCAGCGAGCGCTCGCAGCGCAGGGCTGCACCGGCCAACGCCTCCACGCTCCCCTGGCCTCACCTCCCAAACTGCTTACATGTCAACACTTTTACTCTTTCTCTCCCTCCACCGCCACCTCCTCTCACCCAGTTACAGCTCTCAGGCCTAGTTTATACTCCCTTTTCGTGCATCAATGGATACGTTTTTTTTTTTTTTTTATACGTTGAGCTGTTTCGTGCGAGTTCGTAAGCTTGAAGTTAACAAAAGATCGGACGAAACCGACGCCGAGAACAGACGGAGGCTTCGTCTGTGTCTGTTTTTAACGTTGAGCGTGATGAGGAAGAGGCTTTAGTGCTCTGTAACTGTGTTTGCTGATACACTTACCATCCATTTGCTCTGCTTATCGGGCCCATCCTCCTGGCTGGAAAAAGGAGGGTTTATGCTTGGTAATGAATAGAGTATGTAGATGTAATGGGGAGATAGTGCAGAGAAGAATACAAGGGAATGATTGAGACGGAGGGATGGAGAGAGTGTAGAAAGAGGGAGGGAGCGAGAGAGGAAGTAGAAAGGGAGTGAGGAAAGAGTTTGGGGCTAATGTGTGATGGAGCTACCGGAGCCTGTCATTAGGGCTGCAGGGGGGGGGGGCTGTAGGGTGGGGTGGAGTAGGGTCTGTGGTCCGGCCGTGGTGGGCACTCCCTGTCCTGTCATTGTGGTCGCCAAGTAAGGAGGTGAGAGACAGCTGAAAACACACACGGTTGGTGTGCCATGCAAACACACACACACACTTCATAATACACAAACACACACACTCAGTCTCTCTCTCTTTCTCTCTCTCTCTCAAACACACACACACACACACACACACACACACACACACACACACACACACACACACACACACACACACACACACACAATACACTCACCGAGACAGACAAAGACAAAGGTGCACACTGCTGAGGATCTACCCCTAAAATGCCCTGTCAGATGTGTAGACTGACGGCAGACAGGACAGATGGAGAGGGAGAGGCGTACAGGGATGGACAGACGGTCCGAGAGGTGGACAGTGGAGCTCTCTACAGGCACTGACTGTGTCTGGATGGAGAACGCCTCCCTGCCAACACACAGCCATAATTAGAGGCAGGGTTTGTCTCCTTTTTTCTCTAAGGGTGGCACTGTTCAAAAATCCCAGTCATGCTGGGTTTCTCTCTTTCTCTCTTTCTCTCTCTCTCTCTCTCTCTCTCTCTCTCTCTCTCTCTCTCTCTCTTTTTTTTTTGTCTCACTTTTTTTAATTGTCTTTGTTGCCGTTTCTTCTTCTTCTCTCTTTCTGCCTCTGTCTCTCTTCTGTTATTCTTCATGGGATCTTTGCACGTGGATGAGAGCCTGAGATGTGGGAAGTGATTTTGCTGTGTTCATCTAAACAGTGCAATGCTGGTAACAAAAAGGTCTTTTGTGTGATAATGTCAACAGGATCATTAGTTCAAACATAAACACGTTTCACTCCTGAAGCTGAGGTTGACCATATTAGACCCTCTCTCGTTGGCTGAACCTACTTCATGTTTGTTTTCACGTATAACATTACAGTGCAAATAGGACAAACAAAGGCAATAACATTTGATGAATAGTGAGCTGTGACAATGTCTGAAATGTTTGCATAGAGATATACAAAGATTTGTTAGCCACCACCCTAGATGTGCAGTTGAGAAACTCTTATTCTATAACATACAAAGTCGACCTATTGAAACAGAAAATAAACATATTAGAACAATATAAGTAGCATAAAGCCTGCAGAAAGGACCAGTCTTTGTAATGCAGGAACATATGAAGCAGGATAATACAGTGGGTCCTGCCAAGAGGATTATGCAGAAGTAGACCTAGATTTGCCCCAGTGGTGCACCACACACTTGCACTAATTCTGCCCTTGTGCTGGAACATATTGCATATCTTATGACAGGATTACGGGCAGTTTGTCCATAATCTCCTAATTCTGGCGCCTTTTTAACTATTACCCCTCAGCTTCAGGTCAGCTCCCTGGTCGTGGCTGTTTAGCTGCTTATCAGTGTAAGGCAAGCGCAGCAGCAACCTGATCTATCCGCGGATCACAGGTCGGTAGTGTGGCTCTCGTCTCGGTCCTGCTGGCGGTGCTCAGTGTAACCCTATCAGTGGCTAGGCCAGCCCTCTCTTTTCTCTCTCTCTCTCTCTCTGCCTCCCGCTCTCACTTGTTTCCCATCAGCACGAGTGCTACATTTCCCTCCCTCCCTAACTCAGGCTCACTTGCCCGCTCGCAGCTTTTACTGAATTGGCTTGTTCTCAAACCCTTATTGAATTACCTTGACCTTTGCCATGGCTGTGGTCTTTGTTTTTGTTTTTTCTCTCCTTTGTTTGTTTTCTTTATGCTGGAGCCTGGTTGAGGTTTCAGAGTATATGGTCACTGAGAAGGGTTTACCTCAGCTCTGTAACATTGGTCTTTTCTTCTTGCCTGGGTCTCGTCTGTTGTCCGCCCTGTTGTCTCATCTGTTGTACTCATTTAAATACTTTATGTGCCTCTGTTTGTAGCCTAATCATTGTGAAACATGGTGGTCTAAACTAAAACTTTTCCAAATCAGTCACTGAAAGTCTGTGATTATCATTCTGTAATTAGATGCACCCCCTTGGACTCATAAAGCAACACAGACCTTTCCCCAGCCATCTTGACCTCTGACCTCGGTTTATGACCTCATGAACTTGTAGCCATCCAATCCCTGGTGTCTTTTATGTGCTGATGTCATGCACTTCAATGTGAAGTTGGTTTTACATTTCTCACTGTCACCCCTTCCCTCCCCCCTTCTTTCTTCCATTCTTTTCACTCTGTCCATCATCTGCCTCTTCTGTAGGCCTTCCTGCAGCGGATCAAGCAAACTCCAGATGATCAGCAGTGTCTCTCGCCTGAGCAAGTGAAGGTATGTTGAACGTCACTGTCCTATCTAAAAAAAGGCAAACAACCCAAAAATATACTTAAGAAAGCCCTCACCCTCTCCCACAATGTCTGTCATCTCCAAATGCCAAAAAAACATTAATCTGCTCCCACAATGCCCCTCACCCCCTGTCCCGCCATTGCATTCTGTGTATGCTGATGATGTGTGTGTGTGTGTGTGTGTGTGTGTGTGTATGTGTGTATATGTGTGCTGCAGATCCTCTTCTCCAACATTGAGGTGATCATGGAGCTTCATAAGGAGCTGCTGAACGCGGTGGAGTCCAGTCTGCAGCCGGAGCCCCATCCGCAGCATGCCCTGGGACATGTGTTTGTGCATTTTGTGAGTAGAGAAGCCAATCCACACATTACTTACTCCTCAACTATGTCTGATCTGATGCATCCAGCTGCACAATACTGCTACATAACAACTTCATATATTCTGCTAACTGTGCCTATACACCTGGACAAGGCTAACTGCAGAGGGACACTAGTTTATCAACATTGATGTGTGCTCGTCCACCTTCACGTGACCGACTGATACTACCAGACTCAAGGGCCAGAAGGGGTCTAACAGAGTGGACAAACCAAGTGGGTCGTAACTTCTCCCAGCTGTCTGTGGATGATGATATGCACTGATGGTGAAAAGTGGGGGGAATGTCTTTGGCCTTGGCAGCTCATCAGTTCTGCATTGTAGATACGTCGACTCTCTGTTCCCCGTTCTTCTGCTTCACCTTTGACCTTTCAGCTAAATCTGCTGCCATTTTCTGATGACCCCACTCCTAGCCCTCTAACCCCAAATGCACCAGTCAGACTCACATGAGGGGATGATTAAGTGTCTGTAGAGTGGAACCGGCCAATGAATTAACTCTGTGTGTATCTGACAGAAGCAGAAAGAATACATTTTTCAATTGAGATTGATGACTTCGTGACAGCGGTCTTGTTAAATTGGAAATTAATGTATACTGAACGATGGGCCAATTACCAGCAGTGGCCGTGTGGCAGTCCATACAAATGACCCTCTCTTTTATTCACTCTTTTTGGCCAGTGGCGTCCCCCTCCTCAGAGACACATTCATCGCTCTGGAACGTCCCTGGAACAGGGCAGGAAAAGGGATAATGTTGAAAGTGCGCTCAAACATCAATATTTGCTTTATATTGCAGTGGCGATGACTACTAGTTCAGTCTGCACTAACAAGCATTTTATTATGGGATTTCTCAATACTCTTATTGTGCTTTGACTCACTCTTTGGCTGTGTCTGAAGTTGAGTTTAGTCTGAAAAAAAAAATGTTTATCAAAGGAGTGCACAAAGTTGTTGGGCTATTTTGAGCACAAGTGCAGGCCTTTTAAAATGGTGGTGGATGAGGGACATGAAAGCCTACTGATTGTGGAGGGGATGTTTGCCTGCCACAGGAAGCTGGTGGTGGTTGGGCAGGGGTATCCCAGGTCACCAAGGGTCAGGCCCAGAGGGCTCAAAGGGAGGCATTGACAGATCTTGACTTTTCCCTCGCTAACTGTTTGAATCATCCCAGCTGTTGATAGAATCGTGCCGGCTGTTTTGGCAGAGGGCAGCATTGCTGTTGCGTGCGTAACCCTCCTCCCTTCTAAACAGTAAAAATAAATATTTGTGCTCGTGTTTTGACTTTTGGATGTCCCACGCGTCTTGATGATTGACATCCCTAATTGATGGTTGAGGCAGGGGCTGGGGTTCCTGGGTTTCTTTTCGGCATCCAATTGTTTCCCTGCCCATGAAGACGCCACACCCATAAAAGCAGGACCAGTTTAGGGTTTGTAGGTTTGTAATTTTGAGCCATGCATCAAAATGTATTATTTTTCGCCAGCTTAACAATTATAATTTGCCTCGCCACATGTACACTCTGCCATTATGTCATTATAATTCCCCTCCCATAACCCTTTTGCTATAAAATGAGAACAAATAACCATACAACACATGCAAGCTCTGTACAGCCCAACCACCACGGCCACATGGGCATCACAGACGTCACCCTATACTTTGGTGTCACTCGTGTTGATGTGACCAGCCCCAGTGCCTCACGTTCTCAAACGCCCCTCAGACGAGTGAAAACCCACACAATGCTCTGTCGTATTTTCTCTGATCGTCCTCCAGATCCTCTGACGCAATGGTCTCCAAAAACACTTAATGCTCCTAACTACGAGCTCATGCGGGATGAATTTGCCGCTAAGCGCCTTATGATAAGTCCTACAGCGGGGCCGTGCCAACCTCGCAGCCACTCTGGCAGTTATTTATTTCTGTTTCCTCGCAGTTATCAACATGTGTGCAGGTCTTCTATTTCGGTGGGTGTAAGCAGACGTTTTTGGCTGAAGACACGCTCGCACACACAAAGCCCCCTCGGCCACAATGCGTGGCTCGCTCACTCTCTCCGAACATATGCCAGGACAGATGCTCCAGCTGGTGTTGCCAGTTGCTCTGTTTTGGCTGCGAGCTTCTTCATCCTCTGGTGCGGGGACCACTCCAAAGCTCTGTGACAATCGAGAGGCACAGTGACACAGTTCACAGCCTCTGCCGTAGGAAGGGAAAGGGGGCTGTCAGGGCTCAGCAGTACTCACATGCCACTCCCACGTGTAAAGAACCCTCGTCTGAAGCCTTCAGGTTTGACCTTGTGACCATCTGACACCACATGCTTAATGAGGTTACCTACCTCGTCTTACCCTAAGGGGATACATCCATTACTCACCTGAGAGCAAACTCAGACGCTCACCTGTGAAAAACCCCACCGTCACCTGAAGGTACATTACCACATTTGTCATGGGAAACATAAAACACGGATCATTTCTGTCCCATTGTGGTGAGGATCAGCACTCTTTTCGGAGTGATCTGGTCCTGCCTGCTTTAGGCCTGTGCAGTGTCACGTTGCCTCCCAGGCTCCAGACGTGTTGATGAGCTCATGTGTAGGGGTTTGGGTTTCGCATCCTGAGGGACTACAGCCCCACTACCACCATTTCCATTTTAAAACATTGTTTCGTTCGTCCACACAGCAAGTTTTTCATTGTCTGAATCTTGTCCGCGCAGGACACCTAGACGGTAGGTGGGAAGCCTGAAGCATGGATCACATGACTATTCGCACAAATCACATGACCATTCACGCAGTTGTCAGCAATTTAAAATGGGTAATTTAACTCGTGTGTGGGGGTTGGGTTTCACATCCTGGGGTGTTCTGGGGTCGTTGGACAGCAGCCTCTCCGTGTCTCTGCTGAGGCATCACCCTCTGCTGGGAGAAGTCACCGCAGCCCACACTCACTTAAACTCTGGCCCTGAAAAGTGTAGCCGCCTCATCAAGCATTAATAGCAGTCTCATTCACACGGAACACGCCGGGCTCACGCCCAGCTCACCTGAGCACCTCGTATGCCCAAGAGGAATGGACATAAAAGGACTGATCCGGTTGCACAGGGATCATATCAGCTAATCCAGCTAATTGCTGTGGTTATGAGGCAACCTTGCCGCACACTTGCTGCCTTACACACACACACACACACACACACACCTTAATGTAGGCCACAGCACCCTGTTAAATGTGTCTGCCACCTTATGTGTGAATATCTACGGGGAAATGTGTTTCACAAATAAGCACATTCTTTCTTTCAGCTACTCCTGCTTTTGCCCTGAGCTGGACAAACTAGGTCAAGTGTAATGATGTAAAGCCATAAGGTTCCCCCGGTCTTTGTAGCCAAACAAAATCCAATTTCTCCGCAAAGACTAGGGAGCAGGCCCTTCAAGCAAAATGCATAGTTTATGTAAATTCAGTCCCTTTTTTATTTCCATTTGACTGTTTCCATGATTGTCTGTTTTCTTTTTGCATGTGAATGTAGAGAGGCAGATTCTCGGTGTACGGGGAGTACTGCAGCAACCACGAGAAAGCACTCCGCCTGCTCATGGATCTCAACAAAATCCCACACATACGCACCTTCCTGCTGGTGAGTTTTGCTCTGGCTAAGTAGTTGCTGTACCATAACACATCATGTGACTATATACTTGCCTGGCTGATTAAAATTAAATCATCATCCAGTCGACATGTGTTTTGTTTCTGTGTTTTTCTTGGCTTTTGCACATTTCTTCATTGGATCATTATCTGACTGTGTTCTAGAGAAGCACATTGTTAGTGCTACTATTTAAAGTATCTATGATGCAATCACACATGAAAGATTGAGTAATTAAAGGGCAGATGAACCTTTGTCTAAACAGAAGAGAAGGAGGCGGAGGTCTCAGCTGTTAATGTACTGGGACCAGGATGAGTGACGTGTGGATGACCACACTCTTAGCACACACACACATGTGTGCTATTTTAGGAATGTCAAGACTTTCTGTCTGGCCTGAGGGCAGATTCCTCACACTCAATCATAACCTGAAGAATTGTAGCAATGTAAATGGAAGCCCTGATGAGAGACCATGCAGAGTGTGTTTTCTCTAGGCTCTCCTAAGGACTGGAATCTATGAGTCCGTGTTGGAATCTATGAGTCCGTGTGGATATTTTTAATGGAGATTTCTTTCTTTCTTTCTTTCTTTCTTTCTTTCTCTCTCTCTCTCTCTCTCTCTCTCTCTCTCTCTCTCTCTCTCTCTCTCTCTCTCTCTCTCTCTCTCTCTCTCTCTCTCTCTCTCTGTCTGTATGGCCTTGTGACAGCACTGCATGCTGCTGGGGGGAAAGAAGTCCACCGACGTGCCGCTGGAGGGCTACCTGCTCTCACCCATCCAGAGAATCTGCAAATACCCACTCCTGCTGAAGGTTAGAAACACTCCTCATAGGCAACACACACACACACACACACACACACACACAGTCTCACACATGCGTGCTTTCAACGACTTGCAGGGATAATGGTGGAAATATGGAAGTGTGTGAATGTCTTGTGATGTGTGAGTGTCTTGTCTGCTGTTTGGTGTGTGTGTTTGCTAATGTCTTGTGATGTGCTGTCTGTGCAGGAGCTTCTGAAGCGCACCCCTAAGAAGCACAAAGACTACCCGGCGGTGGAGGAGGCCCTGCAGGCCATGAAGGCCGTGTGTTCCAACATCAACGAGACCAAGCGGCAGATGGAGAAACTGGAGGCCCTGGAGCAGCTACAGTCCCACATCGAGGGCTGGGAGGTGAGCACAACTGGCTGGCATGAGAAAAAGGGTGACATGTATGTCTGTGTGTCTGTCTGTTTGGTTGTGTGTGCGCGTGTGTGTGTGTTTTGGCAATGACATCAGCATTATTTCTTGCATTCTGGAGCTTATGATTATGTGTGTGTGTTTGTTGGGGGGGGTGCACTGCATCCTTTTTAATTCTGCTCTCCCATGCTGAAGCTCTCTTCCTCATGTTAAAGCAGTTTGTCTGGCCGAGCTGCTCTCCGCACTTCACATTCTCACATCCTCCCCATTCAGCCAAATGCCACATCTTAATTAAACCAGACTTCTGCGGCTCCCCTGTGATCTCCTCACTGGATGATATAAATCGGGACGGGGGGTGGGGGGCTGGCGTCCCAGTGCTCTCTCCCAGGGGATTGTGGGAGTTTATGGCCCAGAGAGAATGTGGGGTGAAGACAGGCTTGTGTGAAAACCTGGCAGGGAAGTGTGTGGTGGGATTGAGAGATGGTTGTTGGGGGGGGGGGGGGGGGGGGGCAGAGAGGGAGAGAGAGAAAAAAAGAGAGAGAGCGGGTCTGTGGGGGAAGGAAGGAGAGATATAGAGAGTTGGATAGAAAGGGGTGGAGAGGGAAGGAAGGCGAAAGGAGGGGGGTGGAGAGAGAGCGCGAGCGTGTGAGAGTGGGCCGGGGTTTCGGTCTTCCTCTCTGTGACATGTTCCTTCAGTGTCCAGCAGACAGGAGGAGGAGGAAGTGAGAACAAAAAAAGGAAGCGCCGTCGCCTAGGAGATCAGTCAACGCTTCACAACATGCCCACCATTCTCCCTCCCCCCTCTCCTCCATCTTCTCAGCCACTCTCTCTCTCTCTCTCTCTCTCTCTCTCTCTCTCTCTCTCTCTCTCTCTCTCTCTCTCTCTCTCTCTCCCCCTCTCTCTTTCCCCCTCTACAAACACACACACATGAACGCACTGACACGCACACACACACTTACTCACTCTCCCTGTCTCGTTCTACACACACACACACACACGCAGAGACTGAGAGAGAGAGAGAGCTCAGGGCTTCGGATTAATTACAGAGTGTGAAATGTTAAAGTGCAGTGTGGGTGTGTGTCTGTGGGTTTGTGTGTGCTCACGGATATTAGTGTGCTTTTACATGTACCAGCATGGAAAGATGCAGGGTTGTTTGTGCCCATGCCTCTGCGTGTGTGCACGACTTTTCTTGTGTGTGTGTATGTGTGTACCACTTTCGTCACATCTCAGACTGTGGTGTTTATGGCAGAAATACATGAATGACAATTACAGATTACACTGTGAACATTTAAAGGACACCATGTGAAATAATCCTGTTTATTTTAATCTCCAGTTGTAATCGTGGTTGTATTGCATTGTGCTGCATGTGTACCGTGCTTCTGAATTAAAGCATTGGCAATCATATACTACTTGTTAGACTGTGTGATAACCGTGCTACTCTGGTTACCAGCATCGTGTCTATTTGGAATGTATTTAGAATCAGGAAGTTAGCTGCTTTTTATTTTTGTCCTGTGGTGGATTCCTCGGCACCATAAATGTGAACTACAGACTACACAGGTTAGATAAGTGGAGTAGGGGGCGGGGGACATGGTCTCCTCCTCAGCTGAGATTGTAGCTTTCTGTTGGGGAACGGCAAGAAGTCCTGTGAATTGACACATACGTATGTCTTTGCACTGTTGTAATAGACCATTCAGTTAGCACATGACTGTGTGGCCTTTTTCACAGGTTTCACTGAGCTTGACTTGATGACTATGATGAGGGTGAAAAAGCCAAAGTGTTGCATAGTGAGGTGATACTAGTAACTCATATCCCAACTTCAAGGGCAGAAGATTGAATGGAGATTTTTTGGACCAGTCTTACACTTGCTGTTATGTTTCACTTGTTCTTCCAGTCGTTAATTATTATTCCATAATTAACGGCATAATTATTTTTCCATAAATGATGTTGTGCAGCCTCTCTTTTTGCAAGTTAATAGAGAGTGACAGCAGTACATGCAGGTACTGTATGTGCGCGCGCACCAACACCCACAGAGTCCGACTCCATTACTATGGGTTCAGATGCATATAGTGCTCTTAGCAGATCTGTTCATAAAAACAGACTCTCCCTCTGTTTTGCCCCTCTCACCTAATCTCTCTGCATCAGTGAACTACACTATTTGCATACACAGCAGTTTCTAACAATGTTATGTGAGGCCTTGCGTTAAAAATGCATGATTCAGAGTTTTATACAAACACGTAGATGACCATTGCTGACCTAACTATAATATTTTTTTCACCAAAACCGCATTGACGATACGGTTTATGTCTGGATGATGCAGTGATGTCAGTGCTAGAGGGCTGAGGTGTGTTGCTTTAGGAGTCTGCCCTAGTTTTCTAGCGTCTAAACAGGCAAAACTGACATGAATGCTGCTTGTCTGTCTTTAATACCAAAAAGCCCCGTATTTTGGTCACCACGAGGGCCTTATTTAGAACCCAGGAAATTAGCGATTTTCCGTTTTTGTGTTTTCTTCGCTGCGGTGTTCCTTCCTCCACCAGACAGGGAGGGAAGAGGTTTGTGTGCCTGTTGACTTGTGTTGGAGAGACACAGTTTACGTATGCTGCTCTAGCTAATGTGGTGTTCCGCTGCCTCTTACACTCTCGGCTAGCCAGCGTTTCTGTCTGCCTCAGTCAGCGTCTGGTTGTTGCATCTGTCTCTTGAACCTGCCAAACTCAGCATGACCGCTTGGGTTTTCAGTCTCACAACATAAAAATAAAATCAAAATGTTTTTGACTGATTATTTGGTTTCTGGTTTTGGTTGAAGTCAGATGATATTCCTCCCTTATGTTGTTTTACCCATCATAGCTATGAAATAACTATTAAATTTACTTTTGCAGTCACTGATTTTTTTTTCTTCTCTCACTTGTGTACCAAACCTGTGACTCAGATAGTGAAGTTTGTCATGTCTGACGTGAAGAGATGGTTAGAAGTCTGGCAGTAGCCTCCAGTTGTGTCTGTGATTACCAATATATAAACATCCCAAATAAAAAGACTTCACATCTAATTTGTTTGACCTTACACTGCAGCACAGATGATCACTGTTGGCCCACTGTTGGCCCAACGTCATAGTTCACGATTTGGATTAAAACCCAAGCAGGCGTTCTCACATCAACAAACACACATGCTCAGACTCCCCAACCCTAACGTGGCCCGTCTGAGCGAGGTGGTGTGGCTCGGGCATGTGATCGAGTCTGACGGCGAAGCCTGCAGGCAGCGCGCTAGATGAGCCCAGCACCCTTTTCAGAGTGGGGAGAGGGGAGTGAGGGGTGGGGGCGCAGAGAGAGAAATAAACAGGCTTTGTTTGTCCCCCTGAACAGCGGTCCCTCTGAGCGCGCTCGCAGCCTGGCTCCATTTAGAAGTCTTTTCCTGCTCTCCCCGCATTCTGAACTCCGCCGTGGCTTTGTGGAGCGAGCCCTCTGAAACCACACTTTCTCTCCACTCATGGGGGGGGAAACACACACACACACACACACACACACACACACACACACACACACACACACACACACACACACACACACACACACACACACACACACATCCCTGTCTTCTCCCCAGAGCTATTCTGCTCAGACAGAAGTTCAGACTGAGTGTGTTCAAGAGAGAACGGGGTTCATACGTGAGTTTTTAGGCTCCTCACCAGACTTGAACGCACAAACAGCAGTGAAAAGCTCATCCTGTCATTGTCCCTGCCTAAAGCGTGAGCTCGGCCTGGAACAGCCATGGATTACTAATGCTCCTCAGATGGCATGGCTCCTCGGAGACGACTTCTCTGGTTTTAATCAACCTGAATTTACCCTTTGCTTTACTCTCCATTGACAAAATGGTCATGTTGAACTCCCAATGCCAGGGTCAGATTAATCTCCTCTCCACAGTTCAACAGAATAACAGACTTGTCTGTTTTAGCTGTCACTAAAATTAAGTAGTAATTAACTAGTAATTAATATGCTCATCGCCAGGACATTGCTCTTAGGATTCTGTAGGAGAACTCAGATACACTCTGATGCAATTATAGGTAGAGAACATTAGAAGGCCAGTTTGTATGACAGGATGTGAAGTGAGAAAGTGAAGGCGAATATGCTTTTAGAACTCACTCCACCGTCTCTTCCCGCCCCCCCCCCCCCTTCTCTGCCTCCCTCTCTCCTGCACACTATCTTTGTCTTCACAGGGCACCAACCTGACGGACATCTGTACAGAGCTGCTTCTCCATGGCAACCTGTTAAAGATCTCAGCAGGGAACATCCAGGAAAGGGTATTCTTCCTGTTTGACAACCTGCTGGTGTACTGCAAGAGGAAGTCCAGGTGAGACCCAGTAGACTTGATGAGAGCCAAGCCCAGCTCAAGACTCATGCCCTCACCATAGATGTTGTGAATGTACTGTAGATTGAACAACCAACATTGTATATGGTGGTAAAAATATGCTGGTAATAATACGGTGGCATATGTATGGCCGCAGGGCATTGTCAATAATTCAACCAATCTGTAACTCTATATGGATTATGCTTGAAAATTGGTGGAGAGCCTATGTTGCCCACATGATGTAAAGCCTACTTGAAGCTTGAGGGGTCACCTAGAAGTAAATGGGTTGATGGACTTTAATTGGTGATTCTTTGCTCTTCAGGGTTTCAGGGAAGAAGGTCCACGAAAAGGACCAAATCAATCACCGGCCCACAGTACCTGTTCAGAGGCAGAATAAACACAGAAGTCATGGAGGTAGAGAACGTGGAGGATGGAACAGGTGTGTACTCAAAACAGCATGTCTGTCCACCTGTCTGTCTGGGCCCTCATTGCAGCTCAAATGCTTAGTCTTTCAGCCAACTTTCTTATTTAAGTCAGATTTACTTACTTTTTGGGAATTATTAGAATTTGGAATTTAATTGATAAAATTGGAATTGGAATCCACCGGTAATTATAAAGAGCTTTTAATATATACATATAAAGCCAGGCTGGATTCATTCAGTTACCTCAGCAACTGTTGAGCGCTGTTTGTGACTTGACGCTTCCCTTGTGACTTCTTAGAAATGTGGTGTACAGGAAAGAGTAGGCTGCAAGCATACGTGAATGTGTGTCACCAAAGGAAGACTGTGCCACAGCAGTTTGCATGGGTGGTTGTTGCAAGCAGTGATCATATCTGGAGATCTACTGAGGCCCTGGCAAACAAGTCTCAGTTCCCACACTAATGAAATGTTTCAAGGAGGGACAGAGTTTTCTACTTCAGATTTGGCATAATTTGGCATTGCTATCAGTGGATAATGCAATTAAACCATTTTAGCTTTGCTTTAAGTACTAGTGCTGATGTTTTCATCAAGGCATCCTTTAAAAGTTTATGTAAACTTTGCTCTATTCAGTATCTCAACACTGCAAGAAACCCATTTAGGACAGTTTTAAGATATTTCTATAACATAGCATAACATGATCATGTGTGCATAACATAGTTTCTACATCTGTTTATGAGTATGTACAGTGTAGCTAACCTTCAAAACAATCAGTTTGTACATGACTGGCGTCACTGCTGCCCGTCATGCATTGGGAGCAATTACACCGTGGCTTTAGTGGTTCCGCCCCGGCGAAACGAATGCGACGAGCCCCGTTAAATTCACCCGGAGAAATTCCTGTGGAGTAGAGAAGGCGTCGGAGAGTGAGCTCAGCTGCACTCCTCATCTATTTCTGTGATCTTTGCATTTGGTCTAATGGGGCCATTAATGGGGGGCCATTATAGCCTCATTCATTATTTAGAGATGAGCCGTGGCTCACCTGCCGTCAGGAGAAGCAGACTCGGAGGACCGGTCTAGCCTGTCTTTTCAGCCCCTCTATCAGTCCCTTATGTGTAAGCACTTATATACTCTTAAAAATCTACTGACTGAGCTCCTTGTTGTACTTACTGTATTGACCCTTGACTCGTGAGAGAATGGGTTTGTCAGCAGAGAAGAGGAGAGAGAGTGTGCGGAGAGGAAAGGGGAAGAAAAAAAATGCCTTTTGGTTGTAAACACAACTTTTTTTAATGGTGTGATTTTTGTAAGATTCATTAGCCTCACACCAGTGGTATGTGAATAAAACACAGAGGCCTAATTCTACAACCATATTTAGATGAATTTGGTAGTCATGTACACTAGTGCACACAACCGCTGTGCATTATGGGTATTGTAGTCCTTATAGCTTTTCTTAGACCTTATTATACTGTTGTGCCATGGACAATACTCCATGTTGAATGGGTAGTGCATCTCATCTCTTTAATGTCTCCCACACCTGTGGGGGTGTCCGCCCCTTCTCACAGTCTCTCCCCTTCCTCCACAGCGGACTATCACAGCAACAACTACACAGTGACCAATGGCTGGAAGATCCACAACACAGCCAAGAACAAGTGGTTTGTGTGCATGGCCAAGAACGCAGAGGACAAGCAGAAGTGGCTGGACGCCATCCTTAAGGAGCGAGAGCAGAGAGAGAGTGAGTACCACACCCCCAGCCTCCCAGTCTGTGCAGGACTCGTATCTCATGCAGGACTTCCTTGACACTAATTTCAAACCCTTGTAGATTTATCGGTGTTTGGTACTTTTTGACACAGTAGTGTTTTGTGGCCCTGAACATTTGGCCTGCTCCTTCCTCTTGGTTTCTGGATCTCACCGCTTAATGTTGTCAATGAGGAGTTTTGGCAGCCTTCAGCTGTCACCGCCCAACTCAGCTTGTCCCTGTGAAATGTGCTCAGAGAAGAAGCTGTCGTGAGATGAAATGGAAAAAAAAGATTGAAGAGAACTATCACTCTCTTGGCTGTGAGCTGCTTTGTTGTTCCTTCAGACAGAAAACTAGACCTGTCTCTGCCCTGACCACCTGTTCATGTTTTTGAAGTAGTTTGGCATTTCCTTTCGGAGTGTTTGTCTTTATTTTCTTTCTTTTTTTTTTGTTTTGACTGAGGATTGTTTGGTTGGGTTCAGTGCTGGGTAATTGGCTTGTGTGTGTGTGTGTGGGATGTGTCAGTGCCTCAGTGGGTTAGTGAGACTTGTGTACGTGAGCTTGAGTCAGATCTCTCTGGGTTTGCAGGTCTCAGGTCTTTACATTCCTCACACTGGGCCACAGCTTATGGCATTTTTGAGAGGCTGCATGTTTTCAACATTAACATTTGTAGATGCTAGTAGTCTACAAATGCTTGTAGTCTTTCTTGTTTACCTAATCAAAACCTAATGCTCTTTTCTCCATAAATCTTACACAGGACTTTTAAAAGATTTGATTACATTCACAGGCCATCTGATGAAATATACGATCTTGGTGTTAATTTCTTAAGCGATTTAAGTGATTAAAAGTTTAGCTTTAGTGCAGGTCAGAATGCATGGCTTTGTGGGAGTGTGTGTGTGGGTGTGAGTGAGGCTGGCTCTCGTCTGACCCTGTGGGGTTTTGGGGGTCTGGCTCAGGTTACGGCTGTGTGTAACTTAGTCTGGGCGACAGGTGCCTCATCAGTCACACGTTCCACGGCTCTGGGCCTCCAGTGCGGGGGCGTGTGGGGGCGCCACTCTGATGCTTCCGCACATCTGTGTGGGTGTGTGTATGTGTACGTGCGTGAGAGAGGGGGGGGGGGGGGGGAGCAACTACTCCTTCACACCTAGAGTGGCTTCTCTCTCTCTCTCTCTCTCTCTCTCTCTTTCTCCACCTTGGCCAATGCGTTGGTTTGAAATGGACCCTAGAGTAAAAAGTAATTCAGGCTTAACCATTTACTATGCCTAGCACACATCCACATCAAGACACTTGTTCATGCTGGAGTTGCTTGAGCAGAGAAAATATTCAAGAAAAGTAATGTGTGTGTGTGTGTGTGTGTGTGTGTGCGCGTGTGCAGGCCTCAAACTGGGCATGGAACGGGATGCCTATATGATGATCGCTGAGAAGGGTGAGAAGCTCTACCACATGATGATGACGAAGAATCGGCACCTCATCAAGGACCGGCGCCGCAAGCTGACCAACGTGCCCAAGTGCTTCCTGGGAAAGTGAGTCTTTTGAGTGGAATGTATGGGTGGTTTGTTCAGGGGGGTCTGAGCAGGACCTCCAAAAAGCGTGGAGACACTCTTGAACATCTCATCAGTAAGAGGGTTCCCGACCTCTCTCACACCCAGTGGAGCACAAGCATTCTTTATCTCAAATGCATGCACTGGCACACACACACACACACACACACACACACACACACACACACACACACACACACACACACACACACACACACACACAAGAACACAAGAAAGCTCTGATTCTCTCTTTCTAACTCTTTTTTTTTTTCTCTTTTTATCTCCTTTTTTCCTCCTTTGCATCACACACACACAATCACTCACACATTCATGCTCACACACACACACACACACACACTCTGTGCTTGCTCTCCCCTGATGAGAGGGGTGGCAGTAATCACTTTCCCAAGCCTGGTGCCAAGCAGCCCAGAGGAAAGAAGTGTTCCCAGTGAAGAGGCTTCATTAGCGGGACCCTCTCCCCCTCAACCTAGGCCCATCCCCCACTAGCCATCACACACACAGGCACACACACACACAAACACACAAACACACACACAGATACAGACACGCAGATATGCACTCCTGTACACAGCTCCAGGCTGGAACGGGCGTCCTCCATCTCTCAACGGCATGAATTGACAAAGAGAAGTGCACATGCCATCTCACCTTTTCACCCCGTCTGTCCTTCTCATCCGTCCCTCTCTGGCGTGTACACAAGCACATGACACAAACACAGCCATGCGCATATGCACATACGCACAGGAGAAGCCATGCTTTTGTAAGACATGTCCTTTATGGCTACATAAATGCCTTTGGCCAGAGCAATGCATCTCTGTTTGGATTCACATTCTTGAAGGCTGTAATCTGCACATAATAACAGATGTTATTGTTGATATTATTCATTTCATTCTCATATCAACATAGCATCTTTTGTTGTGGCTTTCCCAATGACCAACAGAGCCTATCGTACTTTCCCACAATGCACTTAGGCGATTGTTTAATATCAAAGTGCCCATGCGAGACCGCCCCAGCTGCAGACACAGGGGCGGAGCGACCTCTCCTCTGCCCGTGCTCTGCTGAACTCCTGTCCTGGCCGGCGCACGGCTCCAAACCACGCCGCGTCGCTCTGCTCCGCTCCGCTCCACCTCACCTGGCCTACATCTGCAGCACTGTGGCCTTGTTGTTGTTGTTGCCGCCATCGCTGCTGTACGCAGTGCCAGAAATAGAGCTCACGGCAGCTTCACTTAATTCCTTCCAGTAACAGAACCACCCACCATACACACACACACACACACACACACACACAAACAACCATGCACACACAAGCACCGCCCCCCTCCCCGCACTAAACTCCAGACTTGCCCCAGACTAATGCTATAGCTGGAGCCAAGACGTTTTGGCTTCCGCTGCCTTGGTGATCTGTATCGATAGAAGAAACTTCTCCCTCTCAACTCGCTCCCTCCCCCCCCCTCTCTCTCTCTCTCGCTCTCTCTCTCTCTCTGGCTCCTACCCGGCTCTCTGTTCTGTCAGCATTCTGCAGCCACTAACAGCCTCTCTGATTGCATCAAACACTAAGGGGAAGTCTGCCCTAGGAGCTACCTGCACCCTTTTACTCCAAACCCCTGACCAGCATCCCATTCCTGTCCTGTCCAGCCCAGGCCAGCCCATCCCCTGTCCTGTCCAGGCCAGGCCAGCCCATCCCCTGTCCCTGCTCCGCTGCTGTTCCCAGTACCTTGGGGCTTTGTGTTGCACATGTATGACATTCCCAATCTGTGTGATGGGGTGAGAGTGTGATGGGCTGATGGGGCTTGTGTGTGTGTGTGTGTGTGTGATGCGCTGAGATAATAATTTATCCCCTAATTAAAGCACTCAGATGGGAGCAGATGGCTCAAGGTGTCCGCATTCTGCATGGACGATCTCATAGGATTTACACACACACACACACACACACACACACACACACACACACACACACACACACACACACACACGGCACACACGTATACATACACGGCACACACGTATACATACACGTAACACATTTACACACACACATGCTTACTTGTTTACTCTGAC
>NC_055963.1:31985236-31990236 GCF_018492685.1 Alosa sapidissima
TCTCCTACTCCTCGAAGGCACATCAGAAAACTCCACAGAGCACTTGGAGGACATCTGAAAACAGATGTCCTTACAAGATGCTGTTTAGTTTTCTGCTCCCGAAGGTGTGCTGTCTGGTTTTTCAAAGTGTGTGTCTCTACGCTCAACTGAGTTCACTGAAGTCTTTGTTGTTGTCGATGTTTGAACATTTTGGAAATGCTAATGATGAGTTTCTTTTTACACGTTTGACTCCTAGTGTCTGACAAGCACCAGTTTAGGAATGAGCAGGTGCTCTACCGCTTCCGTTATGACGACGGCACCTACAAAGCCAGGAGCGAGATGGAGGACATAGTTTCCAAGGTTTATAGTTCACCCACAATACACATTCACATTCACTCTCTCACATGTGTATGCGTGCTTCCGTACACACACACACACACACACACATACATACACACATACACGTGCACACAGAGAGGAGAGAGAGAGACACACACACACACACACACAACACACATTGTGTCATGACATAAGGATGACTAACCTGTCCGTTTCTTCTCAGGGGGTGAGAATCTACTGCCGTTTGCACTGTCTATTTACGCCCGTCATCAAGTAAGAACCTATTTTTTTACTTTTTTCTCTCTCTCTCTTTTCTATCAGTCTAGGCTGTGTTGTTCTCTCTTCCTCATTACCATCATCCTATCTTTCTATTTCGCCATCCCCTAAGGGGTGGAAATTATATTTAGAAAATGTGTACATACATCTATCAACCACCGGCAGAATTTTGGTCAAATTCACCAGCCACTCAATATTAAATTATTACTTTGTGTCTTAAATCTAGCAGCCACTCTCATATTTTACCAGCAATTTGGCTGGTGACTGGTGCTAGTTTCCATCCCTAGATCCCCCTTAATATCTTGGTGGCCATCTCTCTGGTCTCCAGATCACAGTGCATATAAAGCAGGCTCAGATGTCATTTAACTACATGTAAATGAAAACATCTCTCTGGTCTAGCAGTTAAACAGAAAAGAGAGAACTCATTCTACATGTTGCACATGTGCTTTTATCTTTGTCACAGTTTGTTTATGTGACTGAGTTCATTGTTCATTCAGATTCTCCCTGGTGCAGCTGTGCTTTTCTGTGTGTGTGTGTGTGTCTCTCTCTCTCTCTCTCTCTCTCACTCTCTCTCTTTCTTTCTCTCTCTCTGTATATCTGTCTCTCTCTCTCGCTGTCTCTATCACTGTCTCCATCTCTTTCTATCTCTTTCTCTCTCACACACACATAGACACACACACACACGTGAGTAGTAGAAAGGTGGCCCTGTCTGAACCCCGCTCCATCAGTCACAGACGCATCAGCTGAGCGCGTTTGTCAGTCCGCTGCCCAACATCAGTCA
Source organism: Alosa sapidissima (assembly GCF_018492685.1). NCBI lineage: Eukaryota > Metazoa > Chordata > Actinopteri > Clupeiformes > Clupeidae > Alosa > Alosa sapidissima. The sequence goes on from NC_055963.1 coordinate 31,986,612, forward strand.
CAGCTTTCTCGCATAGAAATAGCATAGAAATCACTCTGACAAGGTCTTTAAACACACACACACACACCACACACACAAACACAAACACAAACATACTCCACTCTCTCTCTCTTTCTCTCCCCTCTCTCTCACACACACATAGATCACCACTGTGACTTCGAACAGAAGGAAGAGGGGGTGGTTAGGGCAGGAAACATGAGTGAGGCCTCATTGAGGAGAAGAGTGAAAGCTGTGGGGGGGGGGGGGTGACTCATGTCCCTCTGTGTTCTGAGTGAAAGTGTAGAGTAGAGAGAACTAGTGGGCAGAGAGAGAGAGACGGGAGAGATAGAGCTTCTGCATGTTGACACAAGTGTGTTACGCAAACAGCCTCTCCCCAGAGAAATTTCTAGAACCGATGACAGTTAGCCAAGTGTGTCAAGATCCCATTCACTCATCTCCCATTTTCATTAGGGACTTTCCCTCGGCCTTTTCAGTCAATTAGACTGCGATGGAAATGTGAATGTATGAATGTCTTTGCCTCTTTGTTTTATGCTGTACATTACAGGACTAATGTTTTGCCTTTATGTTTGTGTCTGGTTTGTGCAGAGATCGAGATTACCACCTAAAGACCTATAAGTCTGTGTTGCCTGCCAGCAAACTGGTGGATTGGCTCGTGTCTCAGGTGAGTGTGCGGTGTGTGTGTGTGTTTGGCCCTGGTTTTGCATGTGTTTTTGTACGTGACTGGGTCATGTGTATATGTTTACATTTGACTGTGATATTATCACGTTCTAATGGAGTGTGATGTCCTCTGTTTCCCAGGGCGACTGCACTACACGTGAGGATGCAGTGACCTTGGGGGTCGGCCTCTGCAACCATGGCTTCCTGCACACGGTGAGTCCCCTACCACGACCACTCCCCCCAGCCACACCCACCAGCCCCCCCCCCCCCCTTCTCACGACAGCAGCTGTAAGCAACAGCAAAAATAAAACTGCAAACAACCATCACTGCCTGCCCTTGGGTAGAATAGTCAGTATGTTTAGTGTCTGGGGCCAGGCTAGCTCTTAAGCGTCCAGCTCTAGTAAGCTTTAGCGTCCAGCAGCTGGCCCTGGGTCACCCTCCCCTCGCTCCTTTACTGCTACTCCGCACAGCTCTGACTCTGCTGCACGGTGCTATCAGGTGAACAGGTTTGCAGTGGGGCCTGTCCCAGCTGTTTGCTATTTCAACACAGGCCGTCTGGGCCAGGAGTTGAACCCAAACAGTTTATCAGATCTCTGGAGGAGGGGAAGGGAATGGGGTTTGGGGGGGGGTGCTGGTGTTTTGATTGTTCTGGCACCTTCCATTCACCCAGCTTCTGCTCTGCTGAAACTCACTCACACTTCCACTGCCCTCTCAGTACTGGTTTTTGACTTCACCTCACGAGTGGTATGTTCCTCCTTGTTCAGAGGCAGCACAGCGCGCTCAGACAGTGCGTGGCATGGCGCAATGTGATGTTAGTGTAGAGATAAGCTAGGATGTGTTTGTGGCTGTTTGGGTTGAAGGGGGGTGGTTACAGTGAAAAGCCAGAGTTCTTACAAAAGTAGTGCCTCAGGCAACAGCTTATTCACCTGGCATTAGGCCAACTTAAAAAAAGGTGTGTCTAAAACTATGTGTGTGTGTGGGTTTGTATGAGTGTGTGTTTGTGGTGAGTTCCTGCTGCTCCCAGAGGATGTCTTTTAAACAGCTGGGTACTTTTGTTCAAATATCACATGACTATCCCCTCATTTTCTTAGTCTGCGCCCTTGACTCCTGCCCCCTCCCCTCTCTGTCTGTCTGTCTCTCTCTCTTTTTCTCTGTCTCTCACTCTCTCTATCCCTCATTTTCCTGGCACGGACACACAAAGAATACTCCACAACATGTTGCCTTTTCGGCTTGTCGTCCCTGAAACATTGTGGGAGAATGTTTTGATTGGAACACGGAGAGAGAACAGGCCTGTCCTTCTCCGTAGTACACTGTCACTTTTTCTCCATGAGAGAACACAAGCACGTGCCCTGCTTTTTTCCCCTCTCCTCTAATCCTGCAGGCTCATCAAAGAGGTCAAAGTTTAGACATGGAGGTCATTCAGTGGGGTCTGATGCACGTCATCATCTAAAATCATTATTAGAGTTTGAAATCCTTCTCATCTGCAGCAGGTCTTCCTACCCCTCCCTCACCCCTCCACCCTCCTCTCCGTCCCTCTCTCCCTCTCTCCCTCCCTCTCTCTCTCTCTCTCTCTCTCCTCTCTCTCTCTTCTCTCTCTCTCTCTCTCTCTCTCTCCTCTCTCTCTCTCTCTCTCTCTCTGGATCTATCTATCCATCTGTGTCTGTGTGTGTGTAGATAGTCAGGTGTAAGAGCTGTCTGAATGCTATCTGACCTGTGCACATACTACTTCACATTTTTGCCTAAGCACACTGCCAAGATTGCATGACCTCTAGTAGAATAGTACAGAAATGCAGCCACGTCACACTCCATATGATGCCATAGGGTTATCAAAATTAAAACCATTTTGAATTCATGTCTTATGAATGTGGTTTCCTGAACTGAATATAATGGTATAATCGTCATGATGACTATTTTAGGTTAGTTTATTTCTGTTTCTGCCTGACCGGCTGTTGTGGTAAGTAGCTGAGGTCATGAGTGATGTGTTAATGAGCACACATGTGTGCCTGTGTCCCTTGCAGTGCTGGAGAAGAGTGAGTTTAAAGATGAGACTCAGTTCTTCCGTTTCTACGCCGACGAGGAGATGGAGGGCACCAGCACCAAGAGCAAGCAGCTGCGCAACGACTTCCGACTCATCGAGAACATCCTCGCCAAGACGCTGCTGGTGAGGAAAACACACACACACACACACACACCAAAACATACACAGACACATTCACCATTCACCCAGCACTTATATGACCACACACACACACCACACCCCAAAACATACACAGACACATACACACCCCAAAACATACACAGACACATACACACCCCAAAACATACACAGACACATTCACCATTCACCCAGCACTTATATGACCACACACACACACCACACCCCAAAACATACACAGACACATACACACCCCAAAACATACACAGACACATTCACCATTCACTCAGCACTAATATGGCCAGACACACACACACACGCTGAACAGCTCACACCGGCCGGTAGCACCTCTGACCCTCCGCTCCAGTCCCAGGCACGGGTGTGTGTGTTAATAATAAAAGGATTAGGCCCCTGAGACGCAAATCCCCCTCACACTCGCTTCCACTGACGCTCTGTAATTACCTTCCCTCTCCCTCCATAGTAATGACTCTGACCTTTACCAGTGCACTCTTTCATCTCGGCCAAGTGGAGATGCAGCACATATGGAACAGCCCGCTCGACCTGCACCTGAACCCCCAAACACACCGCAGCCATGTGGGCCAAGATCTTTGCTTGATTTGCGTCTTTTTTTTTATTATTGGATATGTGTCAAATCTACTTGACCGCTTGATGGGTGACTGAGCTGAGACATCAGTTCACACTTTCACCCATCCACACACACACACACACACACACCACACGCACACACACACACACACACTGCTCTAATAAGCAGGTCAGCCTTACACAGCCACCTACAGTACATCTGCCAAA
>NC_055963.1:31995236-32005236 GCF_018492685.1 Alosa sapidissima
AGTTGGGCCATTACATTGTCCTTTGCCAGATCCTTAATCTTTCTAGATTATCAGGGTCTGGATTTTCCAGGGTAGTCCTTTCCAGTGGCCTATGGAGGATCACACCGAAAATAAAAATGTGATTGAATGTTAAAATTAAAATAAGAAAACACCAGGCAGTGAGTGCTTTTCCTTTACGTGTCTGGCTCTAGATTCTCATTCTTGGTCCTGCCTGTCATTTCTCTGCTCCCTGTGTCCCCCCACCACACACCTCCCTCTCTCTCTCTCTCTCTCTCTCTCTCTCCTTTCTCTCTGTCCTTTCTCTTTCTTTCTCTCTCTCCTTTCTCTTTCTCCTTTCTCTCGCTCTCTCTCTCTTCCGCCCGCTCTTCTCCTCTCCTGGCCAGGTCAGGGGGTGATGCCTTGTCAGATAAGGCCAGACTGCCTCTCCCATCTGCTGGTCTCTACCTGGAAAATCTCATGCATCTCATTTGAGCTCCATTCAGAGACTCTATCCCTCCCCCTCCTTCCCTCTCCTCAGCTTACTGCATTTACTTTATCACTCTGCCCCCACCCCTTACACTCTCTCTCTCTCTCTCTCTCTCTCTCTCTCTCTCTCTCTCTCTCTCTCTCTCTCTCTCTCTCTCTCTCTCTCTCTCTCTCTCTCTCTCTCTCTCTGCCTCTCTCTGCCTCTCCCGGCAGCAGGCTGATCTTTATCCCTCGGCAGATTTATGAGCGCGCCTGAGAGGTGTGCTAATGTGCAAAGCAGCTGGGGTAGGGAATGTGTTTCCCAGCATCTGGAGAACACATACACACACACACATTAATACACACACACACATGCACAGGCTCCTTCTGATGTTGAGAGACCTTGGCTCCTCACATGACCAAGTGTGTAAAATATTTGTTTTTGCATTCAGCATTTATCTCTGTGAATTGCAGGCTGTTTGTCAGGGTAATCTTCTCCCAACTTCCATGTCACGTGCTTAACCTTAACCGCCATAGAGAGGGAGTTGTTATTCTTGCCGTGGCTCCTCCATCCGATGGATGGGCATCACGTCCCACAGAGCAGAGGTGCAGGCTTCCCTTCCCTGCCTCCCATCAGCTGAGGCCAGGCACGTGCTCTGGGCCTTCAGGGCCCATATGGGATCTCTCTTAACGAGCCGCGCAGCCCCTCACGGACGGCCACAGGTTCTTCACTCATGGCCAAAAGATGTGCAAGCCCTTAGTGGTCAGCAAGTAGGAGATTTTATCCCTTAGGGGATATTTATCCCTTAGAGATTTATCCCTTAGGGGATATTTCTTGGGAGACGCCCAGTCTCTTTCTCAGAGAGACGTGCATTTCATGCATAGATCATACCTCAGAGACACTATATGTACTAGTAGCTCAGTCATATGTGTCTTGGCAAGGAGTTTTTATGGGGGTCTCAGGACTGCAGAGCCCTTTATCTAACACTGAAGACCCATTTTTTTCCAAGGAATAGTGTGTGATATGGAAAAGATAAAGTTAAGAAGCTTTTCTGAGAGGTTAAAAGAATTTCCGAGAAGCTATGAAGAAGTCGAATGGGTGTCAGATGGCAACAAAAGTTTAGATGGTAAGATCCACAAGAACACTATCTGCAGAGTGTACAAGACATTAGCAGACTTGCAGATGACCCAAAAGCAGAGCGACCACAGCCTCATATTATAACCTACCAAGGTAAAGACTCTGTTCTCCACGCTCACCGTAAAGGCAAGAGCCTCGGGAGCGCCTTTAGCCCACATCTGGCCCAGGTCCATTTCCACATCCGCTGTAGCGTGGGGCGCAGAGAGAAGCCCGGGCCTGTAGCGCGGCGCGCGGCGGAGCAACGCGGCAGCAGCTCTCTGAGGAGATAAACAGCCTCGTACTGTAGATCAGATGGAAATCAGGCCTGTTTTTCTGCGCTGCTCATCAGTCCTGAGTTGGCCACGTGGGGAGCGTGTGTTTGTGTTTGCTTCTCTCTGTGTGTGTGTGTGTGTGTGTGTGTGTGTGTGCGCCCGTCCGCCCGCCCCCATGTGTCTCTGCTTAAGGGCTTAAGGCTGAGGTCATGGTGATGTCAGCCCAGCTGAGCGGCACGCTGCCATGACTGGAGGCCCGCAGCCGAGGCCGAGGCAAGCCGAGGCAGACAGGAGCGGGCCCAGTGCCGGGGTCCGGTGTTGCGCGCGCCGCGCCAAGCCGCAAGAACAGGGAGTTTATTTTTGTTGTGTTTCAGAGGAAGCGCTGCTCTTTTTGGCCCACATCTCAACATGTTTTTATCTAGTGCAGCGGTGGGTGTGTGGTGAACTGAAATACGCCTGCCTCAGTAAAGATATTTTTAACAGAGATCCCCTGTGTTGCTGAGAGTGTGTGTGTGTGTGTGTGTGTGTGTGTGTGTGTGTGTGTGTGTGTGTGTCTGTTTGCATTCAAATTTGGTCTGTGACTGGAATGTACTCCCTCCTGAATGTTTTACTGCCTTTCTGGGAGTGAGTAAGCAACTCCTGTTTGTGAGTCTGTGTGTGTGTGTTTGTGGTCGTGTGTGTTCTGTGTGTGTGTGTTTGTGGTCGTGTGTGGTCTCTGTGTGTGTGTGTGTTTGTGGTCGTGCGTGTTCTGTGCGAGTTGTCCTAACACTCCTTTATGTTGGGGTGTGTTTACTGCTCAGTGTAGTCACAGTTCAGCGTAGTCATGCATTTGTTGACTCATCCTTGTTAAGAGTGTGTGTGTGTGTGTGTGTGTGAGTGTAACACAGAAGCAGGAATCTCCCTCTGCCTGCTGTTGATGCGGCATCACATATTTTTGACAAGTAGCACACTTGTCTCACTTGTCACTGCAGCTGATTGACTGACCAAACGTCATGCCTCTGCCCAGGTCATGGATCTAATTTAGCCTTTTTCTCTCCTTGTCTGTGTGTGTGTGTGTGTGATAGGTGGAGAGGCAGCAGCCGCAGGGCTGCAGGTGGGCCATTGTGTTCAGAAGGTAAATGGCAGTAGCGTCAACAAGCAGAGCTGCATCGAGGTGCTTGAGCACTTTAGCGCCCAGCCGGCCAATCAGGAGCATCCAAAGCGGGTGAGGAGCCGGTCAAGAGGCTAACACACACACACACACACACACATACACACTCAGAGAGAACATTGAGCCATGGTGTGTTGCATATGGCAGGTCTGTGTGCCCTGGATCAATAGTAATGCATTAAATATGTTTGTGTGTGGGTGTGGATCTGTGTGTAGGCCTTGGGACATTGGGTGTACAGGGTCCTTGATGATGTTGAAGAGGAAAGGTCAGCTAGTCCTTCTGAGTTTACGGCAGTGCCAGAGGACTACTGCACCAATGGAACAGGTATTTATCGTGTGTGTGTGTGTGTGTGTGTGTGTGTGTGTGTGTGTGTTTTTAAAGCCTTTCAGTTCCTCTGTCAACTGAAAAAGAGAGTCATAAGATGAACAAGTAATTAATGGTAACTCCATGGACTGAAGAACATCTGTGCGCTCCAGTGAACCCTCTTTTCATAACATTTGTATGGCGCTCTCTCTCTCTCCTCTCCCGCTGACCGGTAGGTCTGGCGCTGCTGTCGCTGTCGGACGCGCCGCTGGTGAGTCTGACGGTGGACAACGCTCAGCTGGAGCACGGCGTGGTGTACGAGTACATCAGCACGGCCGGCGTCAAGAGCCACGTGCTGGAGAAGATGGTGGAGCCCCGCGGGTGTTTCAGCCTCACCGCTAAGGTAGCGCCGCGGCACTCTTTCTGCAGTGAAGGGCTGTGGGGAGTTACACACACACACACACACACACACACAAACACACAAATGCCTCTTAGTTTGTTTTTTGAGCTTTAGTAAGTGGCCAAGTTTTGATTAAGTAGTTTACTTTTGTTTAAGTAGTTTACAGGCATGTGATTGACTGTTAAAGTAGCTAAAACTGATCTCTTAGGGGTGAGATTGCTGTAATCTTTCTTTGTGTTATGATGTGTTTGTCAGATCTTGGAGGCGTTTGCGCGGGAGGACAGCCAGTTTGTGCGTAACTGCAGCCAGCTGATGTCCCAGAGCGAGCGTGTGGTCTCCATGCCTCAGTACGAGTTCAAAAACATCTGCGAGACCAAGCTGGGCAGCATCCACCGCCGCATCACCAGCTACCAGCAGGTCAGAATCACTCGCTCACTAGATCACACTCTCTCACACACACACACACACACACACACACTTGCACTCACTCTCACACACACACTCGCTCACTCTCTCACACACACTCGCTCACACCGTCACACACACACTTGCACTCACTCTCACACACACACACACTCGCTCACTCTCTCTTACACACACTCGCTCACACAGTCACACACACACACTTGCACTCACACACACACACACACACTCGCTCACTCTCACACACATATTTGCTCAGTCACACACTCTCCCTCCCTCCTGTGTGTCACACACAAACAGAAACACAGTGCCTCATAAGTCCCCATCCCTCCCTCCAGCATATTGTGTTTCAGTTAGAGTGGATGCTCTCTACCCTCTGCTGAGATGTGATGCCTCACTGCTATTCCAGTTCAGAGTGTGAATAATGAACTATCTGGTGGTGATGTAATATACTTATGGACTAGAACTTCTGACAATGGCCTCAGTCACTCCCATTTCATGGTATTACTTTTTAACTATGAAGTCATCATATTGTGGTCGAAGCCTCTCTGCAGTCCTGGTGTAGAAGTTATAACTGTTAACTTGATTCTGTCTCCGTGATTGTACGCAAACACTGTTATAGAATGGAGTAGCATAGCCGTGTGTGTGTGTGGTTTCAGTATGCTGAGGAGCTGAAGACGAAAGCCTGGCCCTCGTTCAAGCAGGCCAACAGCAGGCCTCACGCACTGGGCTGCATGGACTTCGTCCCCACCAACTGCCACCTGAACATCATGCAGGTATCCTGCCCCAAGAACAGCACGTCCACCGGCCGCGCCTTCAGCATCCGCTTCGGACGCAAGAACTCCTTCTTCGGACTGGACCCCGACCAGGGTAGGCCTTCTTCCTCTACTCCACAGCACTGGTCAGAACTGCTGTATGCTATTCTCAGTCAAGCAAGAGCTGTAGCCGCAGTATGGAGAGACAGATGGAGAGGCTACTGTTGTGATTACGTCCAGGAGTTAATAATTTATCAGTCCGTGTTTGTTGCCCACTCTCATGATTATTGCTTTTGTTTTGGGGGGGATGGGCGGTCGGACTGTGTGCATCACCAGTAGTGTACAATGTTAATTTGTTTTTTACTGGAACAAGTGTTACAGTGTTACCCTGTCCTCACTCAGAGTTTGTGGTGAAAGCTCTCATGTTAGATCTCTTCCAGCTGATAGGCCTTAATGTGAAATGAATGCCCCACCGCCGTCATCTGATCATGTCGAGTGCTGACAGAAATGCTCGCCGCTGAATTGGTTTATCGATGAGCTCTGCCTGTGGGTCCGGCTCTGATGTGGTTGTTTTTGGCCCTGGAGCCCCACAGCCCCACAACCCGACTGCAGGGTGGGGCTGCAATTAGGCCCATAATGCTCTTAACAAAAGAGCCGTTTGAGCTCGTTTCCCCCCCCCCTCATAATTATTTAAACGCATAAACAGCCGCTTTGGCGCTGCTGTGTAAGCCATATGTTACTGGGAAAAGTGCCATAAACCCAGGGCTCAGTAAATTAGCCCCCTCTTAAAGACTTTGGGCTAATCGGCTCCATCGCGACTCCATCTCACTAGCATTAGGCGCTCTGTGGCTGGAGTGATGTCATGTCAACACCCCCCACCCCACCCACAACCCCACCTCCACGCTACTCCATGGAGACCAGACTACAGTCACGAGAACCTTCATTACCCTGCTCCTTGTTTTTGTTGTTAGTGTCATTTTCTGCCATGATAAACACTTTGTTATTCAGCCTAGATGTAGCCTTTCCAGCTCACACATGATAATTGTTAGTAATTGACAGAGGTGCCTGGTGAGGTCGACTGAGTGAAAGGTGAGTGGAGCGTGTGGCAGGTACGCTTGTCACTCCCATCGGCTGGTCCGTTTAAAAAGCTGCAAGTGCCACGAGCGCCTGACATCTGATCCCTGCGTCTCGCGTCTCGCCTGGGTGGAGAGGCCTATGCGGTTGTGCATTGTTCCGGAACGTTCCTTTGTGCGACTGCGGCTGCAGTCTGTCTCACATCTGCTTGGTAGATGTTTGGGATTCCTGTCGAGCGGTCGGTTGCTCCCTCCCCCTCTTTGGCATACGGAGGTGATGTGATGAGTTGACATTTGCGAGTGCTAGCCGTATACATCACACGTGTGTATCAATGGTGCTGAACTAACGGCTGTTTGAAGAACAGGCCTCTGTCAATCTGCTGGGGTTATCGCGCTGTTTATCCCCACCCCTTAAAGGTGTAGTTTATGATTTTCCAGTAGTTTTATGAATCCAGTTCACTTCAATTTCTCCTCACAGTCCTCTGACTATCCTTTCAGTATGTGCATTCAAAAAACAAACTGTTATTCATACAAAATCCCGATTTGTTTGAATTGGGAACAAACAAAGTGGTTCGAACTGAGCCTTAAAGCAGTCCCATCCTGTCAACCTCAAACATAAATAACCTTTAGCCAGAATTTGTGAACTGTGCCTTTAATGCCTTTAATCTTTCCGCAGTTCCGCTCCCCTTTGGTGCCTTTTTCTCAAACCTCATTGCTCTCTGTCTGCCCTCCCTGCTGCAGTGAACGTCAACCCCATGTCCCACACGGTGCACTGCGTGACCACTATGGGCGCTCCGTCCTGGCGGAGCTGGGGCCTGAACGAGGAGGAGTGCGAGAGCTTCGACGAGAGCCTGAACTGCGGCGAGGGTAACCCCTACGGTGGCTACGGCCATGGTGAGGGCGGCCTCAGCTTCCTGCTCAAGCAGGAGGACACGGAGAGCCAGGACGCCTACCTCAACCTCTACAACCGCCTGGACAGCGCTGTCCGCGAGATGAAGCAGTATGTCACGCAGATTGATGTGTAAGTGACCCATATTCTCCGCCAGAGGGGCAAAGTACACACACACACACTGACGGTTGACAGTATGCAAATTTACACACTGGTGTGTGTGCGTGTGTGCGTGTGCGTGCGTGTGTGTGTGTGTGAGGGAGAGCTTCTAAAGAGTGAATGACTAAACACCCATATGCCTGATGTTGCTCAGTGGCCTCCTCTTGACCCCATTGTGCTCTCTTCCTTCTCCACCTGTTCCAGGCTGCTGTCCTCCATCACAGAGCCCACCCAGCCCCAGGAGGGAGACCCCCCCACCTACGACCACACCACCCAGACCATCCTGGAGGAGTCTGAGCTGGAGAGGGTGGAGTCAGGGGTGAAGCGCGTCTGCTTCAAGGTGAACGAGGATGAGCAGGAGGACTCGGGCCACGACACCATGAGCTACAGAGACTCCTACAGGTTGGTCAGTTAGAGCATTTTAGTGACCATCTCAAAATGAAATGCATTTTCTCTCTTGAGGAATACGTGCCCCTAACGGTGGGTGATGAATTTGTATGTTTGTTCCACTCCTTCATAGTGCACTCTCATAGTGCATTCGTAGGTCTTTGATAGTAACCAGAGGGAACTTCCTCCTTTCTTTACCTCGTACGGCTGATTACATGAGCTCATCTGTGGCAATTTGATATTACACCACAACAGGCTCGTCTTCAGCTAGAAATTTGTTCATAAGTTCCTAAACTGAGCACGGTGCTGCAGCAGTAAGCATGTGGTGTTGTGCTGCAGCCGCTCCGAGTGTCTGATCCCAGCTGGCTGGCTCTTTTCCCCAGTACCATCGGACCAGAACAGGCAGTACTCTGTGCGGCCCTGCCTGTACAAAGGTCCTGCCTCTGTGTTATAACAAACTCCTCATGTGTCCTAAGTGGATCCATAACGGTTGAGACAGGGAACGCTCTGTCACGCACGAAGAGCTGGAGAGGTGGGGCTCGGATTACAAGGTTATTGGGAGCTACCCACTGGGAACAGCAGCACGCACACACACACACACACACACACACACACTTGCATTCGCACTTGCAATTGCACACTTGCCTTCACACCTCTCAGGAATGCTGTCTGAGGTTGAGTGTATGAGAAATTAAAATGAAATGAAACAAGGTTGAAGAGTTTTGGCGTTCAGCTGGGAAAGTTGTAAGGGTAGGGGTGATTTGGAGATAAAAAAGAATACAACAGCCTGGAACAGAGAAAAAGAGAGAGAGAGAGAGGAGGAGAGGAAGAGAGAGGAGGAGAGAAGGTGTTGTCGCCCCCTCGGGGCGCGCTCTCTTCACACCCTCCATATCCGTGTGCGTCCCCGGCAGAGAGCAGCAATCCAACCTACCCGGCCTCCGCGTTCCGGGTCTGCCGGTTAGCGGTTAGCGGTTATCGCTGGCACCCCTGGGGGCGCTAACCGCTCCCGGCCTGTGGTGTCACTAAATCTGGCAGCCGTTTCCCAGGAGGGAGGAGGGGAGCAGGGCAGGGGAGGGCCAGAGGAGCGCTGCCAGATCTCCCGCTGGAGATTACGTAAGGCTCCTTGCTCCGCTCTGTCCCTCTCTCTCCCGCTTTCTCTCTCTCTCTCTCTCTCTCTCTCTCTCTCTCTCTCTCTCTCTCTCTCTCTCTCTTTCTTCTCCTCCCTGCCTGACTTGCCACCGCTACCACAGGACGCCCCAGTGAACCCAGGCTCCTCTTCCCTCGCTCCGATCGGTCTTGAGTGTCCCTCCCTCCCTCCCACCCTCCTCCCTGCCCTCTTCCTCCTCCTCCTCCTCCTCCTACTCCTGGTGGACCAAAAACAGCCGTCTCAAGTTCAGACTGGGGAGCAGCGTGTTTACCCTAGAATTATTATGGTCATGGAAAGCCCTGTTTTCCTCTTCTGGATCTGGGGACCGAGCGGCAGGGAGAGCTGGTGTTTTGGGCCCAGCAGATGATATTTTAAGCTCTGGGTGGCCTCTGGTGTTTCATGCGCCCCCCCCCTTTTAGCAGTGAGGGAGGCAGGACGTAGCACCAGGAGCCCAAAACTGTCTTCTTTTTCTTTTCTTTTTATATCACGCCTTTTCAACAACCCCTCCTAACGCGCAATAGTTTTTGCATCCCCTGGGGCAACATGTAGAAGGTGTGTGTGTGTGTGTGTGTGTGTGTGTGTGTGCATTCATAGGCGTGAGTTTGTGAGTCAAGCAGGGTGTGAATAAATGACTAAGTTTCCATCAGTGTGTTTCTTAAGTGTGTGTGTGTGTGTGTGTGTTTCTTGACTGAATGAGGAGCTCAGTTGGGTCATGTTGAACACTTCCTCCATTGTTTCCTCTCTGGTGCGTGCCGTTGCATTCCTGTCGCCCAGCTGTCTCCATTCCCTAACCTCCACACTCACACACACACACACACACACACACACACACACACAAACTCACTACTAAGTTTGTGTGTGTACAATATGTGTGTGGTACGCTTACTGATGCACGGTGCTAAAGAAGGGGAGATTTGGGCCAAGGCTTCAGGATTGGAGTGTCTGTCTGCTGCATGAGTGAGTCTGTAATGATGCTGTGGAATCTCCACCTGAGAGAGAGAGAATAAAACTAGCCTGCAGCTGAGAGCCCCTGCTTACATAATTGGGCTTTATTGGAAAGCCTGAGTGACAGTTTGTTTGGAAATGCTGTGTGTTTATGTACATGAAAGGGAGACCGAGAGAGACAGAGCGGGAAAACACCAACTATGCCCAACGTAAAAACCAAGTCATTTGTTTATTTGTAAACAGGTTATTGGGGAAGGCCAATAGGGGAAGTGTTCAGGGGGAAGAATTGTTTTTATGGGAATGTAAATAAATGTGTGTGTGTGTGTGTGTGTGTGTGTGTGTGTACGTGTCATGTTAAATCCTCCAGTGAATGCAACAGCAACCGTGATTCTGTCCTGTCCTACACAAGTGTCCGCAGTAATAGCTCCTACCTGGGCAGCGATGAGATGGGCTCAGGTGAGATTCCTTTAAACCTGTCTCCTACACACACCCTCATAAACACGCCATTTAGATGGAGGAGCGTGACCGTGTGTTTG
>NC_055963.1:32310236-32572736 GCF_018492685.1 Alosa sapidissima
GAGAGAAAGAGAAAGAGCCTTTTTGGTCTGTCAGGCCACGTTGGGTCAGAGCTGATAAGAAACAGCTGGGGGATCTACAACAGGGGAAACAAGGCCCAATGGTAATGTCAGCTAAATATAAACACGTGCTCTGCTCCAGCCTCGCATCTGACCTCAATCTAATGCTCTGCCGTAGCCGCCTGCCTGATGAGAATGACACACTCTCTTGGTCAGAGATGCTCGCCCAGATTCAGAGAAGCCAGGATGAGTGAATAAACAGGAAATGAAAGTGGCTGTTATTTTTGCGCTCATACAATACGGGTGCTTGTTTACAACCCTCAATCTCAGATTGTAAAATACAAAAAAAAAATTATTTGGACAAAAAGCTTGGATGTTGCTGCGAAAATCTCAAGCGATGCATGTAAGGCAAAATCCCTGCAGCATGGGAGGGTAGAGAATGTTTCGAGAAACACACACTGACAATGAGAGCGCAGTGGGCAACCGGGGACGAGAAGCAAGAGAGTCAGAGCGAACACTCACCACTCTCCACAAATAACACTTCTACAGAGGGGGGCATCATTGGGCCTCTGAAATAGACCCTCATTCTAAATGCCATAATTAATACACTGTATGAGAAGACAGGATAAGAGAAGCATCCATGTTTGGCCACAGGGCAGTAGTTTTTGCATCTACAGTATAGCCATCTGCAGCCAGAAGAGACCGATGAGTTATTATATGGCCTGAGGAGCGGCTCTGTCGCCACATATTGAACCCTCAACCCTAAATTATAGCCAGACGACCATGGCGTTCTCATCCAGCGGCCATAACTCACACGTGCTGATTATTTCTGTCTCAGGGATGGAGCTTCTCCTGACAGACAGTCGGAAAAGCACTCAGTTTTGTGTCTTTTTTTTCTGAGAGAGTAAAACACTGTGGAAATGTTCAGTTTTATTTCCCTGGGTTTCATTTATTTATTTATTTATTTATTTATTTATTTATTTATTCATGTGTTTGTTTTTGTTTGTTTTTTTGTTTTCCCTTGTGAAATCAATTGTCCTTTGTGAAATAACTCTTTGCTGTTTGGTGACACGCAATGTATCTCCATGAGGCCGCCACCGATAACGAGTGAGTGCAGCGCCTCGGCCGTGTTCTCATAAATGTCACATGTGGGATCCCTCCATCATGTACTTAGGCAGAGCACACCCAGACAGTTCAGCTCGCTTCTCCACCCTGTCTGTGGTCTTGGCCTGCCGTGTTTGTGACAAAACTCCAATTACTGTCAGGACTTTTATGGCACAGAGCCAAGAAACATGAAAAAAGAATGCATACTTATGTGAATGAACATTGCTGAAAGATACATTCTCTCTCTCTCTCTTCCTCCCTTCCTCCCATTTTCTCATTTTGGCACGGAGGGAACCATACACTCCTTTTGTCAGCACAACATTTGTCAAATCCTCCATCTGTCATCTGTAAAACATCAAAGGCAAAAGCTAACAGCATATCTGTGAGACAATACAACTTCTGTGATGAAGTATCATCACTCAAAGGCAGTTATAAGACCCAGGAACATTTTTCACTCATCTGCTATGGTGTAGTATCTGGCTAAGCAGTAATTCTTGTCTTTGGTTAGAGCAGGATTTAAAGATGGATGTAGTTGATTAGTGCAGATGAATGTAAACAGGCCCACTGTTATTTTGAGTGTAGGGGATATTTGGTTAATTAATGTGCACAGATATCAAATCTGAGTGATTGACAACCTCATTAATCTTTATTGTGTGTTCCAATGCTGGTTATAAAATAGACCCCAGTTTTAGGATACATTTTCTTTATTTTCTATCTAGCCTACTTTAATTACAAACTGTCACTATTTCCCATACAATTCCCATGTCATTTATCATTATTGTTTGCAATTTTGTGGACAGATTATTTGTATTGAAACTGAAGTGATGGAATTCAAATAGCCATCGCATTATCTTTCTTTCCTTCTGCTGCTGATCATTAGATTGGCTGTAAATCAAGACAAGATCAGCAGTAGAGTGTTTGATGGAGAGCATTCAGCAGGCCAGATTGACTCTATATCAGTGGTCTTCAACGTTTTTCACGCCAGGGACCCCCAAACTGATTGAGAGCTGGAGCAAGGACCCCCCTACTATACTGTATGCCATAAAAAAAATGTCTAATCAACCAAAGATTTCGCGACCCCCCTGCAGTACCTCCACGGACCCCCTGGGGGTCACGAAGTCCCTGTTGAAGACCTCTGCTCTATATGGTTTGAGCTTTTGTCGCCCCCTGGAGTTCACTAGATATTCCACAGTGTGGTCTCTAGGTGGTGCTGTTTTACTATAAATGGCCAAAGCCATACTTATTCACCAAATTATCACCAAATCCAGAAATCAGATTACATCCATGGTCATCTTTCACCGTCACTTTTCTGATGGCATTTCCAAATGATATAAAGCTTTTTATTTATTCTTGTCCAGATAAATTGTTGCAGAGTCTATGACAGTGACAGCTTTTTAGCCAAGAGTAAGTGGCATCCAACAAAGGTTGACATTTTGTCCTGATTATCTGAGCACCCTGTGCCGAAGATAAGATAGTACTTTGAGATAATTTTTCTTTGCTGCAAACCAAATGGTTTAAAAAGTCACTGAATCATTTAATGTCTTTCACACATGAAGAATGGCAACGTTTTGATGTCTTATGCATCATCCAACGTGTCAGAATCCCTTTCATCTCTGGAGGAACCATCTAGTTCATCACAAGAATCTGAAAATGACAAAGCTGCATGTTGACATATCCTTGCTTACTCACCATAGCTGGAGAAGTATTCTTCCAAGGAACATATATCACATGATCATGATGGATACAGGGATGGTCCAAACACCAATGTAGTCATGACCAAAATGACTGACTGATTATTTATTAATCAAAACACTGTCTAGCAAGTTATTAATCATGAATCGCATTCCTTTAGGAGCACTGGCTGAAGACCAATGCCCCAACCCTTCTGAGAAGGCCATGGTTCTAGCCAAACTAGATTATTGCAATGCATTATTAGCTGGCCTTCCTGCTTGTGTAGTGAGACCGTTCGTATATATTCATGGTTATTGTTATTCTGTTAATTCTTTGTAGACTATTAATAATTGTTTATTATTTAAGCCATATGGTTTACCAGAGACAGTTGAGAAAGCTAAAGGATCTGTGGCTTTACGATAAACTGTTCATTTTAACATTAATGTAATGTTTATTGAGGTATTTGTAAGTCGCATTGGGCAAAAATGTCTGCTAAGAACCATAAACATAAGTTTAAACATAAACATTTCCAATTTACCCTGCGTATGTGGGAATTCAAGTTCTACCCTGCTGAAACTGTGAGTTGTCTCAGATAAAAAAAAAACATCCACAGCAAAGTAACTCTATTAAAATGAGACCTTTCACACAAAGACTTGAAAGGCAAAGCAAGGCAAGTTTATTTATACAGCGCATTTCATACACAGAGGCATTTTGATGTGCTTTACATATAGTAAAAGAGAGCAAAACAGTGAAATTGCACCGTTTTAAGGGTTGAAACCAGCGGATGTATGAAAAAGGAGCTTTGCAGGTGTACGGAAGAGGGCTTTGCATGCTTGGACAGGAGGGTAATTCAGGTGAGCGGAATGATTCTTCTCTGTCTTGGCCTGCTGGACCAGACCCAGAAATATAAATGAGCTCAGATGGCTGTCATTTGTTTCGCACCAGACCCGCTCTCTCTGCCAGGCAAACCTGTGGATGGGGCTGCAACCGGCCAACACAGCAGCTGGTCAAGTGTTCCCTTGACTCTCACTCTTTTTTCTCTCTATCTCACTTTCTCTCCATTTCACTTTCTCTTTTTCTCCCATTCCTTCAGTCCTCTGCTTTATTTCCCCGTCTCACTTGCACATTATCTCTAAAAGTATTGTTTATTGTTTCCCCTTTCCTTCCCAGAACTCCATCTCTATTTTTTTCTCAAAGGCCAGTCAAATTCTCGATGATACACTCATTCACTCACTTGTTTTATCATTTGCTCACACACCCACTCCCTCACTCACTCATTCATTTACACACACAAACACACACACACATACTCACACATACACAATCTCTCTCTCTCTCTCTCTCTCTCTCTCTCACTTCCACTCCCTCACACTTACAGCAGCTGTGATGCTTCTTTGCAGATGCTCCTCTTCATGACCAATAAATCACTGGTGTTTGAGGTATGCCATCACTTAAATCAGAGGAGATTTCAAAGAATATTGATCTCAGCCATGTCAAAGAACTGTCAGGCAGAAAATAAAGGGGTGGGGTAAAAGTGCTGGAGTAAGCATAAAAGCTCCTCTGGGACTGGGGGGCACCATTTAAAAAACAAGCCCCTTTGAACTTAATCCCATCTCAGCTTATTACTGACTAGTGTTGTTGTTGTTGCTGTTGTTGGTGTGTGTGTGTGTGTATGTGTGTGTATCTGTGAGTCTGTGTCTCTATGTGTGTGTCTATGAGTGTGAAACATTTATTTTTGTGTATATGCATGCACATGTGTGTGTATGTGTACATGTGTGGATGTTTCATGGTTCATTTCTCAAACCAGTTAGTGTAATACGTTGGTTCCAAACCATAGACCCCATTGAGGAAACCATCGCTAGGAAACAGCAGTGTACTGCTGGCAGGAGCTAAATAAATTGGATGCTAGAGTTAAGGTGTTAACCTTAATGAAGCCCTTGCCAATTCATAGTGCCAAATGTTAATTTAATGTGTAAATCTCATGTAATTGAGTTGATTAATCAGCTTACGATCTAATTGGGTCGAATGAGTGTAAACTAATCTTTTCATAATTATGGAAGAAAAGGAAGCTCATCATTCTCAGCAACTTGTTTGCAATCCTATGTTATGCTATGAAAAGTGTACCGATAAACACAGATTTATTTCATATTTCATGTCAGTGTGGTTCAATTAAAAAAAAAATAATTCAAAAGACAATTTACAACTTATAGTGGAAAAGAAGATACTAATAAAGTGTGGATTAAGTGTTCACAGATAACACCACACAGCTGCCTTTCCCCAAAGGTTTCTCAAGTATCTGGATTTATTTCCATTAAGCCTGTCAGTTCAGTTCTTAGGACACTAAAGCTCTCCCTGAACAAAGAATCACAAACCACTCTCTGAAACTATACCCACAAACAAGCAGGCCTTTTCCCCAAGACTATTTGTCTGGCATGGTACTGTGTACTATTAAATACACTGATATTCAATAATATCATTTACTACAATTTGCACAAATTTGTAAAATGTTTACATAAACATGCACATATGAAGTACAAGCATTGCATTGTGAGATAAGCAGATGACTGTATCCTGCCACTGAAGATTTTCAAATATCTCGAGGTAAGGCACCCCAAATCCTTACTACAAGAGTTGTGAATGATTGATAAATATAATATACTGTATTGCTTTATGCCATGCTAATTTTCATATGTTACATACACAGAAGACAAACATAGTTTCATTTGACCCTCGGGTGTGCAAATGCATGATAGTGGAACTGACAGAAGCATCTGTGCTGGCCATTCACTTGTTACCTTAGGGGGAAGACACAGAGGAATAGGTGGTCCTTCATTTTGTGTCTTGTGCGTAGCAGCAGAGTGGCTCAGTAATTGGTGCATAGTGACACTCATGCATGAGCTTGCACATGGGTAGAGATGAGAGCAGGGTGGAGGAAGAAGGAGAGAGAGAGAGAGAGAGAGGGAGGGAGAGAGAGAGAACACAGAGAGAGAGGGAGGGAGGGAGGGGGAGAGAACACATATGTGAGGCAGAGAGAGAGAGAGAAAAAAGTGTGAGCAAGACAGAAAGTGAGAAAGTCAAAGAGAGGGAGAACAGCAGTGACAGAGAGAGAGAGAGAGTTGCAGGCAGAAAGAGAGATGTAGTGAGAGGAGGGACATGCAGTGAGAGAGAAAGAGAGGGAGAGAGAAGGGATGGGCCAGATAGAGAGACGGAAGGGACGACAGACAGATAGAGAGCAAGTGAGAGGGAGAGAAGGGACAGGCAGTGAGAGAGAGAGAGGACATGCCTAATTTTGCCTGTATTGTTTCCTGGATGCTCGTTATCCCGTCACTGTCCTTACCCCGTCCTTCACATAAAAGCTTCATTTCTGCCCCAGAATGCATCGCCCCAGCCTTCGGCATGATAAATAATTCACTCCTCATCACTGCCTATTGTCCAAAGCTGATCAGTGGCGGCATCGTGCAGTGTGGCGCATTCTGGCATCCTTATTAAATTAGATCCTCATCAGAGTGAGGATCAGTCTGCCTACCTGTCGTCCCACTGGTTTATAAGCATAAACAGTTGCGCCCATTACCCAGCAGATGTTTGTGCGCCTGTTACCTTCTAAATTGGGAAGTGTGGCTGGTAGGAAATTGCAATGCCCAAAAAAAGTGAATGTGTCCTTCAAATGTTGCCAAGGTAAAATTTGAATGTGGGTGCAGTAAACAGACTTTCATATTGATTTAGATTGGTTTGTACTTTTTTCCATGAAGTGAAACATGCATGTATGTGTTTATATTTTGCATTAGGTAAGACATGCATTTTTTGAGGAGATGTATTTGTTTTTATGTTCTCTGGTCAATCACATTTTGTGAGTCAGTGTACATCTGTCATAATGGTCCCTCGGTCAGTGATTTCATGGTCCAATTTGTCATTTTGAATACAATGTTGGGAACCAAACAAAACGCTGATCACTGATTTTATATTGACTTGATGTCCACTACACTGTGAACCCACCGAAGCACTACCCCAGTGCCAAGTGTGAAATAGTGTTCAAGTGGACTGAGTTGTCATTAAATCACAAATACAGTCGGTAATAAAACACTGGTGATACTCCCGAGGCCTCGTTTCTGCTATGCTTTACACACTGTGGTTTAGTCAACACTGATAAATTGGAGCAGGCTGCATAGGCTCTGTTTTGATATTGATCTGTAGAGAGTGATTCCCTCTCTCTTTCTCTCTCTCTCTCTCTTTCCTTATACCCCCCTACCCTCTCTCCTTCCCTCTCCATCTCTCTCTTTTTCTCTCACACCCCATCCACTCTCACTTTCGCTCTCTCTCCCTCACACTCTCCAGCGCCATATATTCTCACACTGCACACTGCACTTTGGTCTGGATAAGGGGCATTTATTTTAGTGTTGGCTGCCAATAAGTAGAGCCCTCTCAGCCTACCCCACCACCACCACCACCACCTCCCCACCTCACTGCATTACAGCACAGGCACTCCCCAGGTCGTCACTCCATTGCTCATTAGAGGGGATGCGATCTGACAGGTTGTGTCAAAGCCAGAACGCTGGACACAAATAAAGCCGGCAACACGCTGCCTCAGCAAAACACACACACACACACACACACACAGTGCTCTCTTCTCCCTGGCTTCCCGAGGCCAAGTCAGGCGGCTAAGCTGCTCTTATAGGGGCCTATACGTCTCAGTGGCACAGCCACATAAACGCTAAACCCCAACGCAATTTCACCAGTCGCTAACAATAAGGACATAAACAAAGCAATTAAGATGTAGGGAATAAATTCTGTGGCCACTGTTGTTGTTGTGTAAGTGCAATTTTTTATTATTTTTTTCAGTTAGAAAGGCTTGGTTGGCTGGCCCTAGGGAACAAACGAGGGATAGAGACAGTGGCACTACAAAGAGCTTAGCCAACTCGATGAGCTGTTCTCACCAGAGGGGGGGGAACATGTAATAGAGGGATTTTTGCTTTCCCTCTCTCTCTATCTTTCTTTTTCCTGCTTGCTCTCTTGGTGTTTCTGTCTTCCTCTTTCTCCCTTTACCTGTGTCTCTCTTTCCCCCTCTCTCCCTCCCTCTCTCTCGTTCCCTCTGGTGTCCTGCTGCTCCATGTGAAGTACCTGTCATCTCTGATCGTGCAAATTAGCCACCGAGACTAAGATGGTATAACAAAGGCTCACCATGTGTGTAGTAGACAAAATGTGATAAAGCCACACGCTCGTGAACGCTGCTTCTTGGCTTGCCTGTACTAATCCACCGGCACCCACAGCCAGTGATTCGCACCTCCCAGTATGAACGATAGCGGTGCGCTAAAAATAGCTCGGATCTGTGACGCCGCACCCACGACTCAGGTGTTTATTTATTAATTTCCCTTTTTAATTTGTTTCTCTCTTTTTTCACCCCTTTGCAATCAGGCATCTGTTCTATTTTTTGAGTGCTTCAAGAGATTGTGAAATTGAAAAATAAATAAAGAAATAAAGAAATAAAATGCTGAGGAAAATGGGGGTAATGTACGTAATGCCCACATGGAGCAAAATGTTGTCTTGTGCGTCTCTTTCAAATGGCATTAGAGAGAGGCAAAATCATTATACTTTGAGAAAGGATTGGGTTAATAGAGTCTGGGATAGCTGTCATGGAGCCAACATTTAGACAAATGGCTTGTTTGGACAGACAGAATCTGTCTGGACTGGTGAGTCTCAGTGACAGCCAGATCAATTTTTATTTTAGATATGGTCAATTCTTCAATGCTGTGATCAGAAGAATCAGTCGTAATTTTACTGGTGACCATAAATGACACGAAAAAGTCAACACAGTCAGTTACACATAAAGGCACACACAAACATAGAAATACACAGACACAAACCTGCATGTGTGAAAGCAAGGCTTATTTTCAGAGTTCAAGTGAAGATACTGCTATCTCAAAGCCACCAAATAGGAGTGGCTACTTCTCAGCTTTGTTCAGTTGTCCTACCTGCAGTATTGCAAACATAGACCTTGTTAATCACCTTTAAACATCTTTATTTGAGTACAGCTGGTGCCTCATCAATACCCACAGATGTAATTTCCCGATGGGCTGTTGAAGACACCCCGTTCAAAGCTGTCTTTATTGAACTCACCTTATTACAGGAAAAAACACAGTGATATCCACACACAGGTAATTACCTCATAGATTGCCATCTAATCCAGTCGGGTGGGCCACTCCATGGCTCGAAGCAGCATTTGTATAGCAGAACGAAAACACCGTTTTCAATTTCCTGTCTTAATTAGTTGAGAGTTGAGTACATCATGGTCTGAACAGAGACGTTGAGCGTGCTCCCCAAACACTGGTGATTTAGGGGATCGTCTGACGAAGAGGTAGGAGATAGGACATGCCGGGCAGACATTTTAATAAATCCAAGAATTGATTGCGAAGATAAAATCCCGCCTCTTCATTATGAACAGTAAGCGGATTGGGAACATGGAGGCGTCGCCACTGGTGAATTCAGACGCTGAAATATGTATTTCTGTGTGCTTTCAACAAGACATTGAGATATGTATTTCTGTGCAACCGGCACCCACAGCCAGTGATTCGCACCTGGCAGTTACTCTAGAGTAGATTTCAGGGAAGAAGTTTCTGTTTCAGAAATGTACTCGAGGGCTATTAAAGCCTGACAAATTTGAAAGATCTTTCACATTTTTTTGGTCACATTTTCTCTCTTTCATGAAGAAAAATAAAATAGCAAAGGTGGTGTAGGGTTGAGGTCAGATTTAAACGTTTCCACTGATATGCAGATTGGGGTTCATTAGAGCTCATGTTGGAATCTCATGGGAATACGGAACATTATGCAGCATTGACAAAGGTCTCATTCCTTTCATGACTGCCTCTGTCAGCAATGTGGGGGGTTTGCTCAATTTGTCTCTTCAAGCTTCCGGGGACCCTTGCAGTTTTATGAAGTCAGTTTAAAATGTCATTATTTTTGTTCTAAAAGAAAGATGTGCTGTAACTAAATAACCCACACTGCTATTTAAACATACTATCGTCTACAGCTGTGAATGATAAAGGCCAGGATGCAGTTGCAATACATTATGTATATGATCTGACCAGATATGTTTTCTAGTTAGCAGATGATTGTGGAATGGGCCTAGATGTATTCCTAGGCTGTATTCTGTCTTGCTCAGTTTTGTGTCTGTATCGTGTGTGTGTGTGTGTGTGTGTGTGTATGTGTGCATGCGCGCGCGCGTGTGTGTGTGTGTGTGCGTGTGCTTGTGCGCGTGTGTGTGTATGTGTGTGTGCATGTCATGTGTGTGTATGTGTGTGGGACCCACTGATAACATACTGTAACACAGCATTTCCCCTGATGCCTGAGGCGGGAGAACCACAGGCCTGCTCACCCCTGATTGCAGTGGGGACGCCACCCATTGATTGCATTGATCTTGCAGGTTCGCTTTCACCACCGGATTAGTGGAGGCACGATTCTCCCAAAGGTGCCGTGATGGGCGACAGAAAGAAAGACATTTTCCACACACGTCTCCCTTGTCTCCCACTTCTCCTATGTCACGTCTCCTTCTCTTTCCCTCTTTTCTCCTCTTCTCTCCTTGGCTCTCCCATCCTCTCCTCTCCCCTGCTTTACACTGACTGTGATTAGAGTTTCACCAGCCAAACTTGGCTCTCACAGGTGTCGTGCCAACACTCCCAGTGAACGCATTTGGACACCACAACGTTCCTTTGGCAAAAGGTTGTCTGGCGAGACTTTCGACAAAAAGAATCCGTTCTTGGCCCCCTTATTTTCTGCACAGCCTTTTCGCTCGACGACAAATGCGAGATCTGAGCTATAATTTCATGTCTCTGGAAAGACAAGGCAGTACGGTTCTCGCGCTCCTGCGAGTAGACGCGCCGCGGCAGAGGAGACAGTCCTAATTCCTCCTCTGATCGCTCCTGTTCTAGTGGCCCTGATTACAAGCGAGCTACTCTCACGAGAGGCTCGAGTACTCCGTGGTGCATTATTTACAGCGCATAATTAAAGCACACGGCTCTGCTGTTATACAGTCTTTAAAAGAAGCCCGGCTTCTAACGAGCTCCTCTAATAAGCCACTTCTTGCATGCTGAGAGAAAAAAAACTGGAAATTTGAAGAAAATTTCAACAGTTTCTAATTGCCCAGATGGTCCTATACGTTTGTAGGGGATGATGCACGCATGGACGTAAGACTCAAGAGTGCATCTGAAATCTGAGAGTTTTCTATCTGCAATGGCAGAGGCATTTTAACAAGTCCTCCACTTTACTGAAGAGACCTATATTAGTCACCTTCACTTATGAGAGATAGAGTTCACAGTTCACGGTTGATCAAAGGCTCAACTGCATGTAGGTAAGACATTGACCGAATTTTCCAGACATTTTTTCTTTATGTCTTCATCATTTTCATGAAATGGGCACAAATGTCCCTGCCACATCTTCATCTCTTATGTCACCAGGGACACACACATAGTCATTTCAAGCAAATCGACTATCCAAGCTCATTCAGAGCTTCTTGAAAGACTTGTCAACCTGTTGACATGGTTTTATCCACATAGAAATCAGGCAATAGTGATTGGTTATACTATCACAATAGTAGACTAATTCAATACTAGACTAAATTTACCATCTGCTAATTCCCGAGAGCCAACAACTAAGGACAAAGCCATTGCCATTTAATCTCTACGGGTCTAAAGTCACTGACTTTTGGATTTGGACAGAACGGTCCATCTATTCCAATAGGACCAAAGGAACTGTTGCCAAATAAGTAACATTTTCAGTACTAGTACTGCTGAAATGGTTGATTATTCATGAGTGGTGTGTTTAAAACAAACTTTTTAAGCAATTGGTTGGACAGTATTTTAGACATATTTTTTTAGACATTATTATACATATTTGTCACTGTCAAAAGGCCAAACCTGTCAAACATTTTACACATGGTATCTACAAAGCCAAACCACAGAATTTATTTACACAAGAGTCTGTCTTTACAGCACATGCTGAGGAAATACTGTAGGTCTCTGCAAACGGCAGTGAGTGTGGAGAAACCATTCACATTTACTAGACAGGCACATGCATAACAAATACACAGACAAATCACAAATATACACACGCACACACACACATCCATACTCTCTCTCTTTTAAACACACACACACATACATGCAGACACACACACTCACACACCCACAAAAACACAAAACATGTTTCCACAGTAAAATTCTCAGCCAGCTCTCAATCAGTACTGTCAACATGAGATGATCTTCCAGCAGTTTCCTGATGCAGTCTGCGTGGCAGGTGTGAAGAGGAAGGATGTGAATTGAACTCTTTGTGTGAAGATCTCGGTGTGAAGTCTGCAAGCCTAACAAAGGCGCCATGCTACCCGTACCAGCGCGAGTGTAGAGATATATTCATTAGACTCTGACCCCTCTGAGATCTTCACCGTCACTTTCTCTTCTGATCAAAATCTCACTTTATTGAATTGAATTATTGAATTTCACTTTGAATAAAAAAAACAATATGCAGTATGCGCCCTCGCTGTGGCAGGGGACGAGGGTGTAAGACAACATGCCAATACCAAACGCATCCCGTCAGAGGTTAATGAAATGATGTCGTCTGCCTGGCTTGGTGTTAGGCAGAGGAGGAGCACGGTGTTGCCAGACTCTGCTGATGACTCTGCTGATCTTACGCTTAGGTCCACCGACACCACAGCCGCTACCCGAGGGGACTTGGCATTTAATTACCCTCAGAACATCAGCCCAGTTTATTATAGGCATCCGAACACCACACACACACACTCACACAGACACTCTGCGTGTGTGTAGAGATAGAGAGACAAAGCTGAAAGAGAGAGCAGAAAGGTGAAAGAGAGAGAGAAAGAGCAAGAAAGAGGAGAGAGAAAGAAATGAGAAAAAAGAGTAGAGCAGAGAGAGAGAGAGAGAAGACCAAAAGCTCTGAGAGGGATAGAAAGGGAGAGAGCAAGAAAGTGAGAGAAGGAGAGGGAGGGAGAGAGAGAGAGAGTGAGAGTAAAGAGCCAATGCAATGAGAGAGCAGTGAGAGAGAAAGAGAGAAAGAAAGAGAAGAGAGAGGGAAAAATTAAGATGGGGCGTAAGAGAAAAGCAGACATAATTCTTGTTGACACGTCTATTCATTATGAAATCACACTCAGTTTCGGAGTGTGTGGGGCCCAGGGCGAACACAGTAAGTTAATCCTGTAACTTGTGGGATTTCACTCCTTCCAAGACAAGAAGGGCTGGGTTAGGCTTCAGGACGTCTTTCATACGTCATCCATCTGCAGACATACATTTACTGCCGCCTATCATCAGCTAGCGCCCCACATTTAGCCTCTGTCATCTGTCTAGACGGTGAATGCTAATAGTAAATCTTCAGACACACAAGATTCATGCCAGATAATATGGCAGCGATCAAAGAGCTACAATATATGACACATCCATTACATTTATCTGCAAAAACACACGCAATAGAATCATAGATTATGAAAGCTAGTCTTGACCCGTGAAGGTCACTGGAGAGAAAGCCTGTGACAGTGAACTGAGACCATCGCGTCACTCATTTGGCCATTAATATCAGGCTCACCTGGGAGGCTGGTGGAGACAGAAAATAATGTCTTTCTTCCCAGAAAATGACCTTTTTTTCTTTTCTTTTTGTCTCTCTCCTTCAGTGTCTGCCCTCGCTCTTTTCCCACGTTCCTTTGATCACGAAAATCATGAGGTCCACTCTCATGGAGAACACTGTTACTAATTAGCAGATGGTCAGTCTTTGTTCTTCATTTACATCGATTTCCCAGCATTTGATGTGCCTGTTGTGCCAGGTGATGGCCCAATGAGAACACCCCTCTCGAGGAAGAAAGGAGAGCAAAAAGCACCTGCTCTCAACAGGCCTCCTAGAGAGAGAGGCGTACCTCAACCTCATTATATTAGGATAAACTGACTGATGTCCAGTGGGGAAAAAATACAATAGTCCTGATTGAATCCGAATCAGATTTTATTCACCAAATATGTTGACACATAAAAGCAATTTGGTTCTGGCTATTGGTGTCCCTCTAGCAGTAAATAGACAATAGCAATGTATAGATTGACAATACCGCAATTTCCTGAGTATTAGCGACATCGTGTATAAACCGCATGATAGTGGTTTATGCAAATAAAAGAATAAATCTGTGTATTGACCACAGCCGTGTATTAAAAACAGTGCCAAATGGTTAAATGAATCTGAATCAGATCGTGCTTTAAAAGAAGAATGAAGAAATTAAAGCAAAATCAATGTATAAACCTCAGTTAATCATTGAGTGTAGGCCTACTGTGTCTGCAAGTAAGACATAGTCCGATATACTTTTCCTATAGGGACAGTTAACAAAATTCTATTGTGTATATTAGTCAGTATATTATACTGCAAAACACTATATTTTTCTTACACATTTATAATAGTGTGCATACTGTATGCATTTTTCACTCCATTGACACTTGTTATTTTTTAGTATTTTGTCGGGCCGTTGCTATAAAAGGAGCATTTTACGTCAAGGGATAAGGCTTAGCTATTCTGTGCCTATTACAGAAATGTCATCTTACATGGCACAAATGATATAAGCCCAATTAGTCGCGCTTACTGCGTGAACATGATGGACAGTAAACAAAACAGGTACTTCCAAATAGTACACAGTGTATTCCTGGAGCTAGACTGCAAAAACAGCAGTCATTATGAGCTGCTGGTCCCATTTGATTCAGGAATGAACCTGAAAAAAATTAATTAAATTCATGCGATTAAATTAAATTGAATTAATCATCTACATGGCAATTTAAAAGAAGTGTAATTTTCCATAAATTATTTGTTATTGTTATATCTGAAATTATATGCCATCCTTACCAAGACATTGTGAGACACTTTGAAAAGTCAAACAGCAAGACAGCAAACTGGCTACATGCTAATACCAATGATTACTGCTGCTTAGCATTGCACCATTCATTATGACTCCTGTGGCTTGCCAAGACAGACTTCACTCAATCTCACCCTTCTAGCCTTCTCTCACTGCACCCTGCCTAACGTTGGGGTGGTGACCATTGCATGAATGTGAATAAATAAAGCTGTTTTCCCTCTGTGCTGGGCAGGAGGCTCATGGGCGAGACAGCTGTAGAGGTCGTGTGGTGAGGCCTGGCGTTGGAGCGCAAGGCTGAAGTGTGTGTTGGTTTTCCTTGATGCCCACTTCATCTGCACTCAGAGCAGGATTTATGGGGGCGCAATGGACGTTTCATCACAGACACGCCGTGGACCTCGGGGCATTCATCACGCCGCCACCACCACCGTCAGCGCC
This sequence comes from Alosa sapidissima, assembly GCF_018492685.1. Classification (NCBI taxonomy): domain Eukaryota; kingdom Metazoa; phylum Chordata; class Actinopteri; order Clupeiformes; family Clupeidae; genus Alosa; species Alosa sapidissima. Next base: position 32,325,322 of record NC_055963.1, read on the forward strand.
ACCAGCGCCTCATGGAGCCAGCCTGCCTGGGAGCGCTAGCAATCCTGCAGTTAAGCGCTCGCCAGGAATCACATGAATCACTGGCAGGACCAATCTCAATCCAATATGAGTGGGCTGATAGCAACATTTAAAAAGGCACCAGCACCACCCCTCCTTACTGTAAACACACACGCACTCACACACACACACACAAATAAACACACATACAAACTCATAGACATACACACACACACACACACATATACAAACTCATAGATACATACACACACACACACCACATAGCAGTATGTATATAGACATACATATACTGATATAAACACATAGACGCACACATACACACATATAAATGCCCCCTCAACACACACATATATCCTTCTATCCTCAACCATAGCCCTCCCCCCCCCCCCCCGGTGCACTGGGCCATTTTTATTTCTCATGAAGTTCATCTGTGATAATGTTGGCTGGGGGTGACAGGCAACCAATGATTAATCAGAGGGGGTTCACAAGTGCAGCCCACACAACAGCAATGACTGCGCTGATAAATGTCCCCTGACTCCAACTGTGTACAGCCCAGCACCCCTGCAGCAGCTCCCTCTGGCCCAGTGAAGGCTCAGACAAATCCAGATCATGGGTCTGGAAGATTTGGTCCATATCTGGATCATGGATCGAGCAGATTTAGAATGGATTTGGTCCAGCTCTGAATCATAGATCAAGCTTATTTAGAATGGATTCGGTCCAGATCTGGATCATAGATCGAGCATATCTAGAATGGATTTGGTCCGGATCTGGATCATGTATTGAGCATATCTAGAATGGATTTGGTCCAGATCTGGATCGAACAGATCTAGAATAGATTTGGCTCAGAGCTGCATGATAGATATAGAAGCAGATTAGAGCAAGGTCTTAAGGAAGTTCAGCAAGCAGAGGCTAGCATTTGGTTTTCTTTTAAATTAAATTATTGTGTAAACATCACAAATGTTTCAATTCAAACAGTGAGCCTTCATGTTAGTCTGGCATTTTGAGGAAATGTTGAAAAACCTCAGGCCACTTGCATGTGTTTGCTAGTAAAATCAAGTCAAAGGACTTGAGCAGGCGTTCACAAATGTTTGCCTTTGTTTGATCATTTGAACACTCTGGGTTTGGATCGAACAGATTCGGTTAAGATGTTGTCCAGATTTATATGTATAAGTATAAGTATATATACTTTTTTGATCCCGTGAGGAAAATTTGGTCTCTGCATTTAACCCAATCGGTGAATTAGTGAAACACAAACAGCACACAGTGAGGTGAAGCACACACTAATCCCGGCGCAGTAAGGTGCCTGCTTCAATGGCGGCGCTCGGGGAGCAGTGAGGGGTTAGGTGCCTTGCTCAAGGGCACTTCAGCCGCAGCCCACTGGTCGGGGCTCGAACCGGCAACTCTCCGGTTACAAGTCCAGAGTGCTAACCAGTCGGCTACGGCTGCCCCATTTATGATGACTGGCTGATTTGTGGCCCATTTGGCATGGATACATTGAGATACTATTACAGTATATAGGTCCAGCATATGATTGGTGATTCAACACCAACTTTGGACTTCTTTTGTGGGTGTGGAATGATAGATAATATTAATACTTTAGACTGTTTCCCAGGATATGGCCAGAAGAACTTATCTTTGTGGAGAGACAGAAGAATCCTGAAGCTTTTGTCTAAGTCCCACCCCCTGGACACACACAAGCTTTTGAGGAAATGTAGTTTTTTGTGTACACAAAAGCTATACTTCAAGGACCAGCACATTAAACTTTCAGGAGCTCCAATGTTGTGATGTCTCTCATTGTGTGTCCACTGTGCATCCCGCTGGGGTTCTGGCAGACAGAAGAATTGATTTCTTTTTTTCTTTTTCAATAACCTGATTGGTTATTGACATGACTGGCTGTAGAATTTCCTTGACAGATACTACTGAGCATTAAGTTTCACCCATCATTAGTATGAAATAAATAATAATTTGTGTGAGCAGAGATGTCATTTTAAAGGGACACCAGGCAACGTTTTCGTGTTAATTACTCATCTTCGTAAGTCGGTATATGGTTAAATGACTCATTACAGGGCGAATGAAGACTCTCTCGCCCGCCCCTACTGCTTGTAGGAAGAATATCCCGCTTGCAAGTTCAGTGTATCGTACCCGCCAACCAAAGCAGGATCAGTTTACATCCTGCATCCACAGAGGCAGGCTAGCGATTGTTGCAAACGTGTGTATAATGGCAGAGCCGGCGAAGAAGCAGCGAAAACCCTTGACAGAAGATGCAAAGAAAAGGAAAAGAGCTTCAGACTGAGCGAGGGGGAGTTTCGTAGAGAAAAAGCATCAGGCTTGCCTGGTGTCAATTTAATACAATTCTATGCAGAGATGCAGTATCATTGACTTCAAGGACATACAGGAAATGGACTTTGTGTATACATACTTGACACATCTGGATAGAAATACACAAGCAATGCATTTTCATGGACACTACACCAACCACTGCAGACCTATCCCTGCAGACTTCTCATGCGTTTTGCAAATATGTTTTTTCCCTGCACTTCTGTCATTTATGACTTGTGTTTTCCTTACAGTGTTTAATTGATGTTGCTGGGAGGATTTGCAAGGTAATAAATGCAATGTACAGTGCAACAGACTTTTAATATATAGACGATAATAAAGTTTGAATTGAGTTGAACAAAGTGAAGGAATATGCTGGAAAAAACACTGCATCAAATGGGAAAGAGGACATGATCTGTTTGGCAATGTTATGTTCAGTGGCAGAGTGAACCTTAAGATTTCCCTTCACGTTTGAGGCACATAGTTTATTTCGAAAACATGATATGCTGGGAATCTGCCCTGAAATCACAAGGGGCATCTCAAGGACAAAACGCTTTTTTTTATTTTTTTGCTTGTTTTTCTGATGACAATTTAGCATATTTGTCTGACCCCAGAAGACAAATAGTCAGTAAATAGCTTTATTAAATTTAAGAAACTCAACACAAATACACAATAAACAACTTTCTACATGCACAGCTTTACTATACAAGATGAACCCATTACTTTTCAATATGAAAACAGTATTTTTGATTGTGCTGGTCATTCATCTCACAGAGATAAGAGAACATCGGATCAATACAGCAGTATTCAAAGAAAAGGCCGAGTGTTACTGGACAGTGTGTGTGTGTGTGTGTGTGAGAGTGTGAGTGTGTGTGTGTGAGAGAGCATATTTCTGTGATTCACACTGAAACTGAGATAAAGCAAGCTAACCATTTAACATTTAGAATGTAAACTGCTGCTATTTAACATCCCCCCACCCCTTAGAAACATTAAAAGCCATTTTCAATCAATTCATAAATTCAGAGTTTCCGCCAAACCTTTTTGCAATACTTGACCTTTTGACAAAACCATCAAAAAATGTAGCATTACACAAAAATGCAAATGTGTGTGATTACCAATCAAGTCAAAGGAATAAAGCATCACCCCTTACAAATGCAATGCAAAATTGATGGAGCGTTCCTGAACGACACTACAAAAATGAATGACAATGAAAGCATGTTTTTGTTCTCTTCTTCTCATATACCAGCTCTAAGGCTTCTGTTCTGTAAACACCATACTCACATTCTACAGGAATAAAACAAAACAAAACAAATAAAACATGAACATTGCAGTATTCAAGGAAACAACCAACCAACCAACCAAACAACAAACAAATAAACAAACAAACACACAACACATCCAGAGAAGTCCACATACAAGTGAAGAGGGCCTCTTCTGGTAGATTAAAACACCCAGAGGAGGAAATTAAGACCATGCAGACTTGGAGAACAGACTTTCATAGCAGACAGACTATGACTGTGCCTGTCAGCAGTGAAAGAGCTGTGAGAGCACTGACAGGACAACAGGAAAACGCTAATTTGTCCGGTACCCACTACGTCAGCGTCATGCTGCAGACCAAACTGTAGTGGTTTCCGTCAGGAATGGGCCTGACCTGGAGGGGACAGGCCTATGAGCCAAAGGTACAATATTTGTTGTTTTTTTTGTTGCTGCAAACAAACAAAAAAAAAAATTAATAAAAGGTTTTGGGATCCTCCATGATGATACAAATGTAAAAGGAAAGTGAGATGTGAGCGCCTAAAACATTACTATGCGTTTTGAGTTTCAGGTAATTTACATTTTAGGGGCTGAATAATGTAATCAAACACTATAAAACGTTTGACTGGATCCTGAAAAAAAAAAAAAACCCATAGTGTGCAGCAAAGTGTAAAAAAAGCAGTATTTCTTTCATACTTTAATAAGTACATCACCACTAAGTTCAGAAGCATTGCCCTTTTTTTGACAACAAAAACAACATAGTGTGCCTGCAGAAAGTGAGGTGGCTTTCTGGGGTGCGTTTCCCAAAACCATAGTTGCTAACTAAGTTAGCAACTTAGTTGGTTGGCAATGGGAAATTGCATTGCAACCAACAAAGTTGCTAACAGGTTAGCAACTATGGTTTTGGGAAAAGCACCCCTGGACGTTGGAATCAGCAGGCAAGGTGACTGCAGTACACAGCCGGCACTGGAGAGCCACCAAAACAAATCTCGGCCGTTATCCACTCCGTCTGGGACGGTCCTGATATAGCTCGTCTTGTCGCTGCTCCTTGCTCGCAGTGCATCCATCTTCCCCACGGCCTGTCGCCCTGGCCATTATTCAGATGCACACGCGGTCAGAAGGCCCCTCGGGTGTGGTAGAATATACCGCCATGCTTTAATGGCCTTTAAATCACGGCAAGGATCAGACGTTACATTCATCACTTTGGGGGGATAAAAACAGACCTCTTTTATGTGCTTCCAGGTCATCTGTTCTCCATTTGAGAAGTGTTTGAGGTGTTGATGGGTCGAGCCTTTGTCAAAAGCTGGGGTAAAGGCCATACTGCATACTGCACACGGTGCAGCGACTGACTGTGTTAAGACAGCGTTAAGTGTTCAGTCTTGTGTGAGACAAAGCAACTTCATCTCTCTGATCTCGACACCAACTAAAGGGATATACTTGGATTTCAGATCATGGTCGGTTACACACAGACAACGCACAGCAATTAGATTGTGTCAAAAGCACCATGCATTAACTGGACAACATAAAACAAAACTTAAATGTATCTGTCTATTCCAAAATGTTGTAGACTTATATGGTAAGACTGAAAAAGAAAGTAGGAGCATCTTCGTTTTTGCTGGATTTTAAACAACATTTAAGGATCACGATTATAGAATTTGCCCTAGTGTTGATCTCAATCATCAAGATCAAAATATTCCTAGTAGATCTGAGGGTATACCCAAAATATCCTTGACAGATGCTTTGCCTCTTTGAAATGTATTTTCCCTTATAATTATAACAATTAATTAAGAAGACGGTAACATCCCCACACTGGCTTTCAAAAAAAAGAGGACCTATACTCTGGTTGAGTGATAATGAATGAAGCTTCAAAGGCACGCATTCTCAATTTAGAAATGAGTCGAGGCAAAACCTTTTCTAAACAAAGAAAAAAGGGGAGCATGAGGTGTAATGACTTCAGACTGGAGAAAAAAAAAGCCTTCCATCAAACTGGGATCCCCTTTTCAAAAAGGATCATTAGGCTTGCCAGCTACAAAAAAGGATTGTTACAAAAGCACAATATCTACGCCCAAACAAAACAGACTCTAGCTACTTTGGCATGGGCATGAGGGTAAGGCATTTGTACTTCTCAAGGACCACATAGGCAAAAGAAAATAGCAGTAGTGCACAGAGTTCATAACCCCTCATTATCCCGGCCTCCACATTTGAAAGTTGTTCAGCTCAAGTGGCATTATCATCTTCATGTCCCTCAGCACAATGATACAGTTCAAACAACATGCACACATAATCCAAAACATTTCATACAGAGTGCATTCTTCCCACTCATTTTTGTTGCTGTTGTTTTTTTTTTGCGTCCTCAGTCCATTCCTATCCGTTCCACACCTTGCTGTGTGTGTTTGCAGAAGACCCTTTGGCCTTGAACCTCAAGCAGATGCACTGCAGCTCAGGCACACACACACACACACACACACACCGTCAAGGCAGTCCTCCGAGGGACACGTCCTCTACAGACTAACAGGATAAAGACTTGCCCGAGGTGTCCTCTGAAGAAACCATAATGAGGAGCAGCAGGGCCACGTCCGTCCATTCGTCCCCCCCCCACCCCGGCCCCCCGTCCCCTTCCTCCTTAGAGAGAAGCCTTGAACGTAGACAATGCCACAAAGACGAGCAGAGGCGACGCGACAGAACTGGGCCGCCACGCTCCTGATCCCCTTGCACTCATACCTAAAGAGACGAGAGGCGTAAAAAACAGACACGATACATAAAGAACCACACTAAATTCATAATCTCCGCTCCACCCTCCAACACTTTCTCTCTAAGGGGGAAAGAAAGGCTAGACTTGACAACTCACTAAAGAAAGAAAATAAATAAATAAATCAAGCAGGCATGTGTCCACAGCAGTGAGGAAAATGTGAATTTGAAGCCGCCAAGCTTAATGTCCAGTGCCGTTTTACATGCATGCCTTGCTCTGTATTCAAGAGGGAGCAGGAGGCAACAGGCAGAGATGGATTGCCTGAGCCAGGAATTGTTAATAAAGATCAGATTGCTTTGCCCAGAAGAAGATACAGAGCCGAGCATGAACTCCAAGGATAAGAAATAAGTTACAGGGAGATAGAGAGAGAGAGGGATGGAAAGGAACAGAAAGTGATGGAGAGAGAATGTGTGAGTGTATGTGAGATGAGGTGTAGAGAGAGAGAGGAAGTGAGAGGAGAAAAAAGATTGTGTATGAGAGACAAACAGAGTGAGAGAGCGTTTGTACAAGAGACAAAGAGACTACCACAGAGAGAAAGCAATTATGAGAAAGAGTGAGAGAGAGAGTTTGTCATATCTTTGTATTCTGTACATAAAAATGTGTTTCAAAGACCAATTCTGGCAACAACAAAAAAAGTCAACCACTTTAACATGCCCATTACGTACTTATTATAAGATATATAATGAGCAAAATAAGTTGTAAACCTCATTATTTCTGGTTTGGATGGGCAGTGTGCTAGTTGACGTTTCAGCATAACGAATGAGAACAGCCTATTGTTATGTGACAATTGATGGAGCCCAAACCTTACAGCGGTGCAGGTTGGAGTTTTCCCCCCGAGGACGCATCTGCACATGCAGCTTTAAGATATAAGCAAGCTAATGTGTCAAAGTTAGCTATCTTAAATTAGGATAGCATTGTTAGCCATTAGATAACGTCAAACCGAATTGTCAAGCAGGCAGAGTACAGTGTTTGGGAGCATGGGGCAATTAGCTCCCTACATCAGAGATGATGCAGAGAGAGCAAAGATGCCTACTAGGCCATTTCAAGGCCATGAAGGGATAAATAGAAAAATCATGAATTTGTATCTTTCAGGAACTAAGATAGTTTGGTTACACTTCGACATAAGAGTGACATGATAGTCATAAACATTTATGACATAACGTTTCTGTTATTAAGTGACATTCGTTTTTTGTCATTACAAATTAGGGTTAGGATTAGGGTTAGGTTTAGGGTTAGGATTATGGTTAGAGGTTAGGATTAGGGTTAGAGGTTAGGGTTAGGGGTCATGTCACTCTTATGTTGATACTGTCAAGTAAAGTGTTACTGATAGTTTTAGGGGTTAATCAATTGCTGGAGTGCATCTTTAATTGTAATCCATGCCAATAAAGCCTACTTGAATTCAATTGGATGGGCGGTGGTAGCCTAGTGGCTAAGGAGCTGGGCTAGCATGCAGTAACCAGAACGTTGTGGGTTCCTTGTAATAACTGATGTATGTAAGTTGCTTTGGATAAAAACGTCAGCTACATAAATAAATATAAGAATGAGGTGAAATTAAATTATACAAAAGAGGGTATATATGAAGTGAAACTGAATTATACGAGTATACTCAGACAGAGACAGTGACAGAGAGAGAGAGAGAGAGAGAGAGAGTACAGGACAGAATGAACTTCCTCAGGACATAGAGACAGGAGCACTGGAGAGGAGATAGCGCTGGGACTTACTAAGCTTGTGGACGGAGATGGTTTCTGTGGGGATTCCCTCGCCTCCATCGCTCAGAGCCCTGACCTGGATGACGTAGTCATCATCGGCAGGCAGCAGGATCTCCACTGTTGTCTCATTTGTGGTAACACTGTTCAATTCTCTGTGCCTCCGTCTCCAGTAGGACACCTAGAGATCGATGGAGCCAGTTCAGTTTCATTTCTAAAGCACCATAATATAAAGTACGACTCAAGGTGTGCTACAGACCCAGTTTGAACATGAATCTTGATCCCTATAAGCAATGAGGGCACTCCTCTGTGGAAAGAAAACTTGTGCCTAGTGTGCTGATTCACATGTCTATATTACTTTATGCTATGATTATATGAAGAGTGACGCTAGGTGTTGTGGACTTCAGCAGCCAATGAGAATTGGACTTCAGCCCCTGAATTTTCTGATTGGTTGATGAATTGTGGAACAAACATAACGTTGTCGACAGTTTTGAGCGAGCACACAGACGAAGTTGAGCGAGCGCAACAGAGATCTCCTGAGCTAGCGGAGGAACAGTTTATGTGAGCACGTACAGTGAAACTGAAAGAAAGGGGGCTGATGTTGGCCATACATATTGATATTAGCAAACAGGCAAAGACATTTGTGGAGCACAACATAGATTCCTGTTTGCTCAACTTTTAGTTTTTTTGTGCTCGAGTTTCATTTTTCCTCAAAATATAATTTGTGTGCTCGCTCAAAATATTTTTCTGCGTTCAAATTGTGCTATTGCTCGCTCATAAAAGTGGAACAAATGTAACTCCATAGACATTGGGCTCTAATTTGAAATCACAATGTGCAAACAGGTTTTGATGCTAATGCTGCAGGAACTAAACCTTCTCTAAAGGTTTCATTTTCAGTGAACCTTTAGGGAACATTTCCTGAATGTTGTGTTAGTTGGGCACTGGCCATCATCAAAGTGTCACCACAAGGCTCAACATATTACAAGTGTCAGCCAACATGGACAGGATCCCTATGGAGATACAATGGTGTCTGTTTACCCCCATGAAGGTGAAGAAACTGTATAGGCTAATACGAATGTTTGACATTAGCCTTTGTGTCCACATATGAAGTTGACCAAGGTGCTGAGCTGTCTATCTAGACGCACCCTAGCGGCGGCAAATTAATTTGCTCAGCCTGTACGTCTAGTATCAAACCATAGGGATTTCTATTGGCTGACGCCGTGGACGTCATCCAATCACAGCGCTCTATTTTGTTAGAGAGTCTTAAGGGGGGCTTAACAGGATAACGACAGTCCTGCGACGGTGAACAACAAGGAAGGTGGCTATGGCGAACGAAGAGCGGTTGTTTGAATCGGCGTTGGCGTCAACTTTGGAGGAGTTGGACTTGTGCTTTTCTTTGAAAGTTGAGCAACACAATGCACTTAAGTCATTCCTTTCGAAGAAGGATGTATTTGCCGTTTTGCCGACCGGATACGGATATGGTCGTAGCGCTGGCCTATTGCATGCCTAGGCAGTTTGAAAGACAATTCTCTGCCCGCCTCTTGGATTAAGTGAGGTGAATGGTTCGATTCCAGACTATACATTTCAATGATATAGGATGGCCTGCCAGGCTAGAGCTGTCTTGCTTAGCTATCTCAATACAGAATGGATTCTTGATGTTTTTGTCTCTAATGAAAGTACCAAAAGTCATCTAAGAAAAGGGCTCAAGTCGAAAAATGTCAGAATTCCCCTTTAAATCTTACAATAGCCTTGTTTACATTGACCGTTTTTTTTGTCGTTCTGATTAAACTATTCCGACTGAAAAATGTGTTGTCAGTTTACATGGGGTACGTTCTATTCCGATCAGGTGCTCTCAAGCACTTTAGAATCTTTGATCGTAATAGCTGTTTTTGCCTACTTTTCCTTGAGAAGATACAGCAGTCAATCCGATTGACCACATACATGGGTGTTCATTCAGAATAGGAGCAGACTACACCACCTCTCATTCCGATTAAAATTCTGATCGGAAAAGGAATTTTCATTTCGATTGAGGTGTTTATATGACCATTTTTATTCCAATTGAGCTGTTATTCCGTTTCTAATCGGAATAGAAGTGTCCATGTATTGCACAATTGCTGTAACACTATTTGTGATTCTCACGGTTGGGGGAGGTCGAAGTTCAATTCTGGTTCTCTGTAGATGGGTAGAGTACTATTACAAGTTAGTTGACCATCAAAATGACTGAAGCTGTTATATTAAGGTTAAACAAACTTTCAATTAAGGACCCTTAAAGGAGAATTCCGGTGTGATATTGACCTAAAGTGTGTTGAAACATGATACCGAGTGTGAATGTATGTCTCATAGCCCATCTCGGCTTGTCCCCTGCACTCCAAAATCTGGCGCTAGTTAGCCGATGCTACCAACAGCTTTTTCAATGGTGGTGCTTTGGCATCGGGCTAGCCATGCAAATAAATCACTGTTTTACACCATTTACGAGGCTCAATGTATCTCCACTCTTCATTGGTAGACTTCCGAGGGCCCTGACATTTAAAACGAGACATTGAGAACATTGAAAAAGCACTGGTAGTTTACTTACAAGACGATTTATACAGACAGTATCTTCACGAAGTTTAGCGTTTGCAGCCATCTTGAATTTAGTCACGATAAGTCGAGCGACGAGTAAGAATGAACAGGTATGATAAGGGATCAGATTCCAAAAATAATTCAGTGGAAATGCATGGATTCCAGTTTCTTCAATCTCAACAGGATGAAAAGTTGAAAATGATACATTCTCTTTCAAAACCTCATAAGAAATTCCTTCCTATATGCGTTATGGTCATCTGCATAATATACAGGAACTTGTGCCACTGACAGCACTTTCACAGTCACTTTTATGTGATCGTTATTCCAGTAATATAATAAGCGGATTTTTCACATTCTATTGCGGATGTCACACGGACAGCAGAGTTGAATATAACACCTTTCTGCCTCGACGCCTTATCAGTAGTCACGTGACGAATATGTGAGGATGGAGACCGCAAAGAAAACTAATGTGTGTCTCTTTCAGAGCATTGCCGCTGATGAGCTTTGAAGTCTGAATTAGACAACAGGAGAATGGACATCACATTTCCCAGAAATCATTGTTCTAAGCAAAGAAGACATAAGAGAAGGCATCAAAATATTTTGGAAAACATTTGGTCATTTTGTGTTAATTAAATGAATTACATAATATGTTTCAGTATGACTACTTGCCTTCATAGCAATAAGCTTAATTCAATAGTCTAGCAAGTAGGAATTTGTGGATATGTCGTACAGTAACGCAGAAGAACTATAATTTTGGGAAGAGCAGTGCTTGTCCATGCTACTCATATCATCTCCAATTCCTTGGTTAGAAACACATACATTTCAGTAGAATGAACATTTATTTGTGAACCCACAGTGCTATTAAACTTTTAGGAAATTAATTAGACAATAAGAAATGAATTACCTTGGGTAGGGCACTGATGCAGTAGCTACATATAGCTTTGTGCATGGAAAGATGCCCACGTGCTTCCTACCTCTTTTATTTCTATGCTCACAACTTACCTGGTACCCTGTGACCTCTGACTCCATCTCCATGGCGACCACAGGATCCCAGTGCACGATGAGCTTGGAGCCAATGAGGGTCCACTCCACATTCTGCGGTGCCTGACCAGGGGCTGCAGAACAAGGACTTAAGTCACTTCACACCTCTCACAGAGGAGAGATCCCATACAAATTCATTCACATTCAAAGCTATATGTCCATACATGCATTCAAAATATTTTAATTTCCCATATAAGATACTAGATCCAATTATTTGTTTTCCAAATATATGGAGAAGTTTATGTGTGAATATGTGACAGACTTATATGTAGTCTGTATGTATGGTGGCATACATATCCATACACTAGATTCCACTACTTATTTTCTAAATATATGGAGAACTTTATGTGTGAATATGTGGCAGACATATTTGTAGTCTCCATATGGTTGGCATACATATCCATACACTACATTACATTACTTATTTTCCAAATGGAGAACAGTGTGAATATATGTGTTTATGTCTTGGCGTCACAGGTATGGTGTCGACTATGCTGCCTTATGTGTCAATGTTTTGTGTGGAGCGCTTTGGGTTGCACTATGTGCATGAAAAATGTGTGAAGCCAAAGCTACTTTAAATATAGGGAGGGAAAGTGAAAACCAGCGCCCCAAGTGGTTGCGTTCCTATCGAAGAGCAGCTCCAATGTTAAGTCCCATAGACCTATTTTAAAAAAAATATTGTGAAGCCAAATCAGCAATGTTATCCACCAAAAATATTTTTCAGTGTCTATACAGTAATAATATTCTAACTGTGAAAATGTCAGACCCTATTTTGCCTTATTTAAGAAAATCGAAATTGCTCCTTTTGTTTCATAAATGAACTACAAAAGAAGTCACGTGACTTTACCCTTCAACGTTACTCACGGTAGCATGGTTTGTTTATTAGCCTGGTTAGCATTGACACTTAACACTTACAGCTATCTCTTTATGTGAGTAGAAGCACAACACCAGTTATCCTGACATAAAGGTTATCACCACGCGGTTTACATCATGTTCCGTTACTACAAAAATATGTTAAGCCAGTTAAGCAAATTGCGTATTGATCAGTTAGAGATTAAGCGCCCAAACATGTGACGTCACATGCAGCTGTAGTTCCTTATCACCGTGTTACGACAAAAACTCAAAACAATTCAACTGATCCTAAAAATAAGGTATGACCACTTGAAGCAATAGAGGTGACCCCATATGGAAGGCATTAAATTAAGATCCCAATGTGCACCGAGATATATTTTTTCTAAAAAAAAAAAATCCCATCCACTCCGCTAAACTCTAGGAACGCAACCACTAGATGGCGATGAGATTACTTTCCCTCCCTATAACGGATGCTTATCGCATCTTGATATGCGCATGCGCACACAGCAATACCCATCCCCCACCCTGGACTGACATTTGAACTCCAACCACGGTGACTTCAACCAGAGACGGTTGATAAAGCGAGACGATTCATAAGAGGGTAAATTCTGGCACGTTGTGACGTGGGGTTCGAAGCCGTCACGCCCATTTAGGAGTCTAGCGGGAGGTCCAGTGTCTATGTATTCCTATGGGAGAAATGAACATTTTCACGGAATATGACCAATCCCTTAGCCCTACATTCAGCGATGTAAGTTTTGAACCCATTTTCTAGAAGCCACATGTCTCCCTAACATTCCGACATTGAAATTGTATTTTCCAACGAAACAAATAAAGACAAAAATAGCTTTGTTCGTGATCTGTCACTGTCTCCTCAAAGCTCTGGTGCACAGCCACCTGTTCTCAGAGGCTCTAGATTCAAGATTTCTTTTATTACATCTCATTATAGGTTTATAATAGAGTAAAATTCGTTGTGTTTTTTTCTCCTCAAAAAATAAATAAATGAAAGGGTGTGTGTGTGTGTGTGTAGGAAAAAAAAAAGTGCCTTGTTGTCTTCAGCATGAGTTCAGCAATCTAATTGCTTGGTGAAAGAAACTACTTTGGAGTCTGGTGGTACGAGCTTTCAAGCTTCTATATCGTTTGCCAGATGATAATAGCTCAAATAGTTCATGGTTGGGATGACTAGGATCATTTAAGATTTTTTTTTGCCTTCCTAATGCATCTTCCCTCAAATAACTCCAGTATGGAGGGTAGGTCACAGCCACATATGGTCTGTGCTGTACACAGAACTCTCTGAAGTGCTTTTCTATTGTATTGAGAGCAGTTCCCATACCATGCAGTTATGGTCCCAGTCAAGATGCTCTCAATGGTGCCTCTGTAAAAAGACCTTAGGATCTTGGGTCGCATACCAAACTTTCTCAATCGTCTGAGGTGGTACAGACGTTGTTGGCCTTTTTTTTACAGTGTTCTGAGTGTGACTGTCCCAGGTGAGGTCTTCTGAGATGGTAACGCCCAGGAACTTAAAGTCTCTCACCCTCTCCACTGTCTCACCATTGATGTTAATGGCTTCAAACTGTTGTTCTTTCCGCCTGAAGTTAACTATCAATTCCTTCGTCTTGGACATTCAGAGACAAGTTGTTTCCTTTACACCAATTCATAAGGTTGTTGATTTCGTTTCTGTAGGCTGTTTCGTCATTGTTTGTGATTAAACCGATTACAGTGGTGTCATCTGCAAACTTGATGATGGTGTTGTGTATAGCCACACAGTCATGCGTATACAAGAAGTAGAGGAGAGGGCTCAGAACACAACCTTGCGGAGCTCCCGTGCTGATGGTCAAGGAGGAGGATGTGATGGAGCCCATTCTCACCACCTGTTTTCGTCCAGAGAGAAAGTCCAGTATCCAGCTACATAGGCCGCTGTGCATTCCTAGACTCCTGAGCTTGCCGTCGAGTATACTGGGGACAATGGTGTTAAAGGCCGAGCTGTAGTCTACAAACAGCATCCTTACATAAGTGTCTTTTTTCTCCAGGTGTGTGAGGGAGGTATGCAGTGCGCTGGTGATGGCATCATCAGTAGATCTGTTCTGTCTGTAGGCAAACTGGTGACGGTCAAGCGTAGGTGGAATCATTTTGCAGATGATGTTCTTCACAAGCCTTTCAAAACATTTACTCACGATGGAGGTGAGGGCCACAGGTCGCCAGTCGTTCAAGCTGGTGATTTGGTTTTTCTTAGGCACTGGAACAATAACAGATGACTTAAAGCTGCTTGGTACAACACACGTGGACAGGGAGAAGTTGAAGATGTCTGTAAACACACCAGCCAGTTGCTCTGAACACACTTTGATTACACGGCCTGGAATCCCATCAGGTCCTGCTGCTTTCCGAATGTTGACTTGCTTGAAAGATTTCTGCACATCAGCCACTGTGAGCATTAGGCCTGGGTCAGAGAGGTGAGAAATGGAGGGGGCTCTTACTGGAGGTTTGATGTTAACCTCAAAAGGTGTATAGAACTGGTTCAGCTCGTCTGCAAGTGAGGGGTGAGAGACTTGGATGTTGGATTTCTTCCCCTTCAGATCTGAAATCATGTGCAGTCCCTGCCACATATTCCTTGAATCATTCCCTTCCAACTGTTCCTCAATCTTGTGCCTATATTCTCTTTTTGCTGCTTTGATTGTTTTCCGCAGGTCATATCTGGCTTTTTTCTCCAGCTCTTTGTTTCCAGAGGCAAACGCACAATCCCAAGCTCTGAGAGCAGATTTTACTTGGCTATTTATCCATGGTTTTGGATTTGGACATTTTGACTGTTTTTGTTGGAACAATATCTTCTACACACTTCTGTATGAATCCTGTGACTGTCTCTGTGTATTCATCTATATCCCCATTTGATGCATCACGGAACATGTCCCAATCAGTGCATTCAAAGCAGCCTTGCAGTGCACTGTCTGATTCCTCAGACCAACAGCAAATGGTTTTGACAGTGGGTGGGCTCTGTTTCAGTTTCTGCTTGTAAGCTGGAAAGAGCAGGATAGAAGAGTGATCCGATTTGCCAAACGGTGGGCGGAGGAGGGGCTTGTACCCATCGTGGAAGGGAGTATAGCAGTGGTCTAGTGTGCGATTTCCACGTGTGTTTACATCTATGTGCTGGAAGTATTTGGGCAGTATCTTTCTCAGAGATGCGTGGTTGAAGTCGCCTGCAATGATAAAAGCAGCATCTGGATGTAAGCTCTCCGTTTTGCTGATAATCGTGTACAGTTCTTTTAGCGCAAGCTCTGCATCCGCTTGCGGTTGAATGTATACTGCGGTTGCTACAACAGCCGTGAATTCTCTTGGCAACCAGAATGGACGGCAGAGAATGGTGAGCTATTCTATGTCTGGAGAACAAAAGGACTTGATTGAGTGGATATTCTTACTGTCACACCAAGCACAGTTAACCATGAAACACACCCCTCCACCCCTGACTTTACCCGATAGTTCTTTTGACCTGTCGGTCCGAAACACAGAGAAACCAGTGGGAGAAATAGCATGGTTTGGCGCATCTTCCGATAACCAAGTTTCCGTGAGACAGATGATATTACAGTCCCTAATTTCTCTCTGAAAGGAGATCCTTGCACGCAACTCGCACATCTTATTGTCCAAAGACTGAACATTGGCCAAAAGGATGCTTGGGAGCGGTGGTCGATTTGCACGTCGTCTCAGTCTCACTAATACACCGGCTCTCCTACCTCTTCGGCGGCGGCGGCGTCTCGTCCATGGCAACAGTGGGGAAGATGCGTCCCGAGCGAGTGCGGGGTCCCAGTTTAGAAACTCCGGCTCCACATGAGCTGACAGTGAGTTGTTTATGTTCAGTAATGTCTCTCTGTCATACTGAATAAGACCGCTTGCTTTTTGTAGAAAAATGAAGTATATACTGTACATAGTAATGTTATCAAAAATAGATAGGAAAAATGAGGAGCGAAAAAAAAAAAGCTGCCATTTTCGGCGCTATTGTTACATATACTCTAGACTCAGAGATGGTTGATAAACTAACCTAACATATTTTTGCTAGAACTAGTAGACTACCACAAAGTTGCTGAACATATGTTATTTCAGGTTTGTTTGCAACAATATATAAGTTTAACCACAGTTCTTAGCTGCTAGCTAGCTAGCGAACATTCCCATTCACTTTCCGTTTTCTGTGTTAGCTAGCTAGAACGTAGCTAGAGCTAGCTCGGTTAACGGGGCAAAATGAAATTATTCATTCCGTGTCCGAAAGAGTGTTTCATTGGCATCACACACAAACAATGACTGTAAAATAGTATACAAAATGATATGTATATGTTATTATTGCTTATTCAGAGAAAAGTTTATGTTTTGACACGCCTATTTAGGAGTCCGGAACTAGTGCCATTTCGTTCCATTGGTGAATCGTCTTATGATTCATCTTAGTTAACTAACGAATCTTTGCTTCAACCGTCATTTTTCTGTCCTGTCATGCATCAGACTGTGTAAGCTGTACAAACTCTGCTGTCATCATATCCAAGGTGAGAAAGCCTTTAGTAAACGGGAATTAGTTAGAAAAATATGGTTTTTATTATGTAATGTTAACCAAATCCGTTTGTTAACAGTCTAACCATCATGTTAGAATTAGCTAATTAGCTATATTGCCATACATCACATTTTTGTATGATTTCCCTCTGTCTACGACACTCTGTTAGCTTTTCCTTCTCTCTCTCTCTCTCTCTCTCTCTCTCTCTCTGTCCCTCTCTATCTCTATCACTCTCTCTTTCTCTTTGCTTTCCTGCCACAGCTGAGGACGTCTTGGGGACATTCTCTTAAACAGGTCTTACATGAATGACACTGTCATCTTCGGTGCCCGTCAGCAGCACATATGCTAGCGCTGCAGCCACAGACATCCTGTCAGACATACCCCGTCCACAACACCCACCCCCCCCTCTTAAAAATGATACACACGCCATAAGGCTCGACAATACCACGCGACAACTGTAATTTTCAAAGATGCAATTGGGAATGCATTCTTTTGGATGCACACATGATGTTTACAATGCATATTACTAACCCACTGCAATGCTCCAAAGGGCCATAATTTCTCATGACAGCCAGTACAATGGGCCTTTTGAAGAAAAGTTTTGCGGTATTTACAAGGAAGTTTCCATCTCTTAATACAGTCTAACTCAAGTGAAAGATGGATTTTTCTTTGCACATGTTCGAGGACACTGATGGACAGACTGACTGTAATTGGCTGCGAGAGATTATGACTCGCATCAATCAAGCCACAGGCTGCTTGCAGTTTAAACAGTCCAAACGGGTGTTCCTGACACACCAACATTTCATCGCTGCTTTGAATAATCGATGGTGAGTTTTTTTCAGATTAGCTTCTGCACATGTGCCAAGGAGTGGGATTGTTGGCTGAGCTGCAGCATGCCGCTGTCATCCTGCTGTCATCTATTATATTCTACACAGCTGCCATTATCAAGGTGGTAATCTTCACACAGATTGAAAGTGACAAAAGTGTCACCATGTTCATTTCTTTTGAAATATACGAATTGGGATTTGAACGCCTTTTTTTCATATTTTAAATTGAGAAATGTTTTCAAGTTACGGAAGGTCAAAAAACAAAAATCACTGCCCATGCATGCAAAAAGAAGGGTGGGCAAAATTTCCATCTTTTTAGTGGCACATTTCCTTTCCTTTTGTCTGTGTCATGAATACTCACAGAATCGTTTGGTGGTGGCGTTGATTGTGGGTGAGGGCGGACCGGTTCCAGCTGTGTTAAAGGCGCTCACGGTCAGAAAGTACTGAGTGTGGCCCGTCAGGCCACTGACATAGACAGATGTCTGATTGCCAGACACTCGCACTTTGCCCATCGTCTCAGGCTTGGTGTCATCTTCCCAATACACTACCTGCATTCACAATGACAGACAGAGAGAGAGAGAGAGAGAGAGAGTGAGAGAGAGGGGGGGGGGAGAAGAGAGAGTGAAGGAGGGGAAGTAGAGAGAGTGAGGGAAAGGGATCAAGAGTGAAGAGGGAAAAAGAGTGGAGAGGGAGAGAGAGAGAGAGAGAGAGAGAGAGAGAGAGAGGAGGGGGAGAGAGAAGAGAGAGTGAAGGAGGGGAGGTAGAGAGTGAGGGAAAGGGATCAAGAGTGAAGAGGGAAAAAGAGTGGAGAGAGAGAGGGAGAGAGAGAGAGAGAGAGAGAGGAGGGGGAGAGAGAAGAGAGAGTGAAGGAGGGGAGGTAGAGAGTGAGGGAAAGGGATCAAGAGTGAAGAGGGAAAAAGAGTGGAGAGAGAGAGGGAGAGAGAGAGAGAGAGAGAGAGAGAGAGAGAGAGAGAGAGGGGGGGGGGGGGGGAAGAATAAATAAGAGTGTGTGAAGGGGACAAAGAGATAGAAGAGGAGAAGAGTGAAGAGAAGAATAGCATGATAGAAAGTCAGAGAGAGAGAGAGTGTGTGTAAGAAATATTTACAAATACAGAAAGAGAGAGTGAGAAGAATAGGGCAGGCAGAAAGGGAGAAAAAAAAGAGAGAGAGAGAGAGAGAGAAAGAGAAAGAAAGAGAGAGAGGAATAGGGCAGGCAGAAAGAGAGAAAAAAAAGAGAGAGAGACAAGAGCACATTTCCCTATTCATCCTCAGGTTCCAAAAAGTGGAAGTTAATAACATAATCCATTGCATGCATCGTAGCGGTGCTATGACAACGGAGCGGTTTTGTGCTCGGAGATGGAAGCAGTCTGGTTGCAGGTCTTGAGGTGAACATAGAATATCTTACTGCGAGTGTCGTGCCTCTAACACAGCTACAAGGGAAAGCCTCTAGAGGAACTGTGCCAGTGGGAAATGATTGTCGAAATGAATCAATGCCAATCTTTCTGTGATTACTCATTGGAAATACAAAAGTCTTTCCAATGAGGAGAGATGGAGTGTGTGTGTGTGTGCGTGTGTTTGTGTATGTAAGAGGTGGGTGGGTGGGTGGAAGGGGGGGGGGGGTGAGACAAAAATTGTTATTACATTTCAGGCACCTTTCATTTTCACTAAGAGACAGGAAACCCACCTCATAGCCAAGAACTCTTTCAGGAGAGGAAGCGGCGAGAGGCAGCCAGTTCACTTCGATCTCTGAGGCAGAGGCACTTCTGACCCATACTCTGCCTGGCACACCACTGGGCTCTGACCAGACACAACAAGACAAAGATGAGCCCAAAGACGAGGTGTTATATGTGTGTGTGGTGTGTGTGTGTGTGTGCAGATGTTGTGGGAGAGAGAGAAGAGAATGATACAAAGAGAGAGAGAGAGAGAGAGATATGTTTATGTGTGTGTGTGTGTGTGTGTGTGTGTGTGTGTGTGTGTGTGTGTGTGTGTGTGTGTGTGTGTGACAGAAGAGAAAAAGGGAGGGAGAAGAGAGAGAGAGAGAGAGAGAGAGAGAGTGGCTGTGTTTGAGTCTCAGTGAGCGCAGACAGACTTAACACTGATTATTTAAAAAACAGGAACACTGCTGGAAATATAATCTCTTCCCTCAAACAGTAAATGACTGTCCTTTGCTTTGATGGCCTACGTGGCTGACACAAAAGAATATTATCTGTACAAAAATTCAATTAAAGCTCTAAGACACTGACAGAAAACTGTCTCTGCCAGACAGATTCTTCCATTCCCCTTCAGCTCCCCCCGACCCCCTCCCCCTCAAATGATATCCAATTGGCCATTAAAAAATGTACCTGGATCACAATGTCCTCATCAGTCTCTATTTTTTTCTCTCACTTTTTCTCACTCTGATGCTACGAACAACACACACACACACACACACACACACACACACACACACAAAAGAAGATTTGTGCTTTGATTTTCAAAATGGCAGCGTGGCTCGGTTCCAGGTGGCATTCTGTGCCATGCCGCCGACATCACCCGCCCGGCGCTAATGATCTCACCCTCCTCGGCAGAGAAGACGGTGGTGACGGCACTGAAAGGGCCCTGGCCTTTGGTGTTGTAGGCGCCCACTTTCACGCTGAAGGGGTAGAAGGGGGCGATGCTGTCATTGCGGTAGACGTAGCGAGACACGCCGGGTGTGGAGGTGACGGCGTGCGTCCAGGTGACCTCACCCAGCGGCCGGAAGGCGATGATGTAGCCAAAGCCGTCGCCATTCTGCAGTTCCTCAGGCACAGGCTGAGAGGGAAACACAAAACTATAGTGATATTAAAACACATACGGGACAGCCTACGAGTACACCCTAGCATGTTTCTATAGTGATATTAAAACACATACGGGATAGCCTACAAGTACAGCCTAGCATGTTTCTATAGTGATATTAAAAACACATACGGGACAGCCTACAAGTACAGCCTAGCATGTTTCTAAAGTGATATTAAAACACATGCAGCACAGCCTACGAGTACAGCCTAGCATGTTTCTATAGTGATATTAAAACACATACAGGACAGCCTACAAGTACAGCCTAGCATGTTTCTATAGTGATATTAAAACACATGCAGCACAGCCTACGAGTACAGCCTAGCATGTTTCTATAGTGATATTAAAACACTTGCGGCACAGCCTACAAATACAGCCTAGCATGTTTCTATAGTGATATTAAAACACATGCAGCACAGCCTACGAGTACAGCCTAGCATGTTTCTATAGTGATATTAAAACACATACAGGACAGCCTACAAGTACAGCCTAGCATGTTTCTATAGTGATATTAAAACACTTGCGGCACAGCCTACAAATACAGCCTAGCATGTTTCTATAGTGATATTAAAACAAATACGGCACAGCCTACGAGTACAACTAATCATGTTTCTATAGTGATATTAAAACACATAGCCTACAGCACAGCCTACGAGTTCAGTCTGCTATACAATGCTAATGGCGCAGCCTACGAATACAACCTAGCATACGATTGTATTACAAGACATACTCGTACCTACGGCCGAATTACAGCCGTGGAGATATCCTTTACCAACCCCACTCCCACTCGTGTCATATTGTTTCATTAAAACATACAACACGGCCAATTAGTTCAATCTACTATAATAGAGCCATCACAATATTAAAATGTATGGACCCTTTCAAGAGAGTTCCATTATCAGCATCATAGTTGGCCCCACAAGACTTCCTTTTTAACATTCCATATGTTATCTTAATGTAGAGGAAGTAGATTGGGGCCCAAATAGAACGTTCAAGCATTGTTTTTGTTTTTATTGATGAAAGGGTCTATATGGCACAGCTTACAAGTTCATTATGTTATACTACCAAACTGTAATATATTAAAACATATAGTATGTGGCAGAGCCTACGAGCACAATCTGCAATTATTTCCAATATCAAATAGCCTCCAATACATAAATATATGGAACAGCATAAAATATTTACTACAGTGGTATTAAAATGCATACGGGTCATTCCACGTCAATTCAACCAGGGCCCACGCAGGGGACAGCTATGACCATGCAGGATTATCCAGACCAAACATGACGATTTTGCTACATAGTATTCCTATTTATGTATCAGCACGCAAAATTTGAGCCTCCTACATGGTTTAGTTCTTGCGCTGTGGGCTTGTGAACTTTGACAAAAAAAAGAGGCCGAACAAAATCGACACCCCCCTCCCCATGTAAAACTGGCTGTATCTTGGAAAGTATTGATCTTACATAAGAGTCATTTTACAGTGTGTCTCCTGGGTAACATAGGTACACCTGGTAATTTTTTCAGAATTTTTTAAGACCTAAGTGCGTGGGCCCTGGTTGAATTGACGTGGAATGACCCGTACAATAAGCCCTTCCATATGTTTTAGATCTCACTTCTGATATTCTGCGATAAAGCTCCAGTAATAGTAGCGATATTAACACATTTAGGTCTGAATCCCTTCTCCCCTTCTGTACCACCAGCAAAAAAACAACTCCATTACATTGAGCAGAAATGACAGCATCTCGTGGGATTGGAGTTAGACTAGCGAAACTAGCCCGGAGCCACGCGTCAACGAGCGAAATTATAGGACCCTTGGGTCCAAGCGGGGAATGGTTATCCGGAGGAAACAAACACATTTGCTTCTATTCAATTAGGCCGAATGGTTACCTCATGCAGATCTGGGGATGCAGGGACAAGAGGGGGGAGGAGGGTGAGAGGGGGTTATAATGCAGACGGATGACTAACCTCCCACGTTATTACCAACTCTGATTTGGAGCCTCCTCCGCCGCTGACATCAGTGGGGGCCGTGTCGGGGACTGAAGATGGGAATGAGATAAAGTCGACTCATCAGAGCGCTCGCGCCAACACACACACACCCACACACACACACACAAAGTGTCTGCCAGCCAGCGCTCCCCTTCCCACAGTGTTCTGGCTGCTGTAATGTGTGTGTTTTGTGTGTGTGTGTGTGTGGGTGAGTGTGTGGGTGGAGAGGGTAAGTGTGTGTGTTTGTGTGTGTGTCTGTTCTCTGGTCTGTATGTGTATGTGTCTGTGTGGGTGTGTATGGGTGAATGTTTCTGTGCTGATGTGTGTTTGTATGTCTGTAAGTGTGTCGCAAAAGCACACAGTTTAACTAGCGTTCATTTTCAGCTTGGCACAAAACTAATTGGCTGGCAACAGGATTCACATCCCTGTTGAGATATGTTCTACTGTATGTAGGGACAGTGCTCTTGAAGGCCTCCCTTTCAACATTCACTATGAAGAAAACATTTAAAAGGTTGCATAGGGGCACCCAATGTTCAGTAATTGTGCTCTATATATGCATCCTGAAGCATTGCACACAGGGCTCATGCTTGGTTCTTGGCAATGACCTTGTCCGGTCATTTAGGCTGTGTGCACAACAGTCTCACCGGAATCTTCCGTGCGGGTCTTGAGTGAAGCGGGACTGGGCTCCCCCATCCCCACGCTGTTCCGTGCCACCACGCGGAACTCATACTCCACCCAGGCGTTCAGGTTCACCACGGTGGCCGTCAGCGTGTTCCCATCGATCACCTCAGGGACTGCCGAGACGGGAGAGAGAAACAACAGGGGCCCATCTGACAAACCACACGGCCAAACGCGCTGACGCCAGCACCTGTCTCCAGCGCTCCGCGTCACAACCACACAAAAAGTTGGGAGCAATTTCCCCCCGCAGACACTTTTTTAACTAATTCAACTTCTTGTGCTAGATTGAGTAATCATGTTTCTCTCGGTTTTGAAGTGTCTATGTCCTCTCATGTGGCAATTTTTGACACAGACAAAACCCACTTTGGATGATTCAGATTTATTCTAAAGCTGTGGTTCGCTTGCATTTCTGCGAGTGTGGTGGATAATTCTGGATAATACCTGTGTCCACCGCCTGCCAGCCCACGGTGAAAGGGGTCTTGGTCTGGAGGATGTATCCCACGATGGGGCTGCCATTGTCAGGGCCAGGCTTCCAGGAGACCTGAGCGGTGCTGTCCGTGATCTCGTCCACCGTCACGCTGTCCGGGGGGCCTGGGGGACCTGGACAGACAGTAATTAAATAATGTTAGCTTTTCCATTCCGCACACACACACAAACACACACTCTCTCTCCGTTTCTTCTCCTCTCCTCTCCATCACTCTCGATGACCTCATTAAAGCCTTCCTCATACAGACGTGGGAAGGAATCATCATAGACGCTCTCAGGACGCCTCTTTCAGCCTTGTTACATCACGCCGTGTTTGCCACAGGCATGAGCGCTTGTTACAGACTACGCAAGAACTCCTGTACAACGTGGAGCGCAATCAGATGCTACTATAAAGACAAGTAATCTCCTTCCCTTCCTCTTCCTTTACTCCTACAGTGTTCTCGTGGGGGCCAGAGGGAATGTGTTGCTCTGTGTGATTAGAATACATGTCTGGGGATAACTTGTTGAAACTTTCGTCTTGACTTACACAGAAATGGGCTACAGATGAGGTTGGGTTTACTTTTATAATCTGCTAAGGAAGGTGCTTGACAAAAGCACCATTCACCTCTGCTGTATTCTGTAGGAAGTAAGATTGCTACTCTTAGCTTTGCCTTGGAGACACATTGGATTTGTTCTCCAATGTCAAAACAGGCCAAGGTACCTGTCCAAATTTAGACCAAATTTTCTGCATAACAATCTCTTCTAGGCATGCAAAATATGCCTGCCCCTAAAGGACCACTTTTACTGCACCACTGTGCAAGATCTGTGTAGGCTGAAACAATAAGCATACAGTATTAATTTTCTCATAGGTCAGAGAGAACATTCATTGCTCTGAAACATGGAATGCCTGTCAAGCAAATGTTAATTGAGAGGTATTGATCCTCCCAAATCTCATTATTGCTCTCTGATAAACTGTTTTGATATGCTGCCTTCATTTAGAAAACACTAATTGAACCTAAAATCAGCAATCAATTCATTATTCAATTATGCTTTCATTACAGTGGAACGAGCCAAGACAAGCCAAGCTGTAAAGGATTTCGGTTAGTGGAGCTTGTCGGCAAATGTTGCACATACAAGCAAACCCCCCCGAGGACAGACTAAAACATATGAGAGGGCTGATCAGCAGAATCATAAACCAGCTTCCACGTGCTGTTGTTTAATACTGTATGTCTGGCTTTATTTGGTCATAAATCCTAATTATCCGCAGCAGCAGAGGAAGGAAGTGGGATGTTCACCTTTGACGACCAAAACCGCAGACGCTGAGAGGCTCTCGACATCTGTGTCCACCACACACACGTACGTCCCAGCATGCTTCAGCTGGATGTTCCGAATCATCAGGTCACCCGCTGTTGGCTAGCACATGGAACACAAAAAGCAAAAAATAACTGTTTACAGACATAATTGTGGTAAATAAATGTTGCATGTCGATTAAGATTTGTATTCCAAGCAGCTCCATGGGCTTCCAACACATGGAAGATTTCTATATAGGTAACATTCATGATAATTTATGCTATGTTATTCACACAGCCAGTGTGACAGTTCTATATGGATGCCTTGGAGCCAGTAAAGTGTTTACTCTGGGGTGTGAGGTGTCCGTGCTGAGAAAACAACCCTTTGGCTGTCCCACCGGCTGCCTCAACTATGCAGAGGCAGGCATTACACACAAACCTACTGGATAAAGGGAACCAATTACTTAATTACTCGAGAACGAAGGAGCGGCTCCACCATAGACACAACCAGCGGCACGGCTAAATGGAACCAATGGGGCGTGCAGACGAGGCGAAGAGTACAGGCTATGATGATGCACAGATGATCATTCAGCAGAAATGATGAGTGGCAAATGGAATAAGTCTTGCAGAAAAACAAACAAAAAAAAAAACATCACAGCTAAACGAAGAGGAGAAAAAGGCAGATTCAACAACAAAGAATTCTCATTTTGACGTATTAAAGGAATCCATCTGCACAAACAAAAGTGGGGAAAGTTCTATGACTACACATGAGGAGCATTTCTACCTTTGGATTTCAGCATAATCAAAAGCTTGAACTCTTGGGAATCCATATATGACAACATTTTTCATGTACAATCTGTATAGTGCTTTACATGGTCAGATTAATCTTACTATGTCTCAATTAAATTAGATCAAAAAAGCAAAAAACTGCAGTATATGTGTATATCCCTTAGCAATAAGTAGATGCAGCATATTGGGTATTGAAATATTTACAGGAATCCCTAGAAATGGAACATTCATGTTGTTTTATCCAATATTAGTCTTGCTGATGTATAGTCCATCTTATAGACACCCACTGAACCAACAAAGAAAATGCAAAAATTGTCAGTATGCATTTTGGGTAGCCAAAAGTCCTATGGGGAGTTTCCATAGGGAATTTTACAAAAACGCATGAGCATATCTTGGCAAATAATGGTCTAAAGTACTAATATTTCATTCTATATTGATCTACTTTGAGATACAGATTCACAAGACCTGGTAGTGGGCCTCAGTTGTGTTTCCAAGACAAAATAAATTACCAAAAGGGCAGAATGTGGTCATTTCCAGAGATGTACAAAACCGCTTAAAAAAATCATTATTTTACCCTTTGCCACTCTCTGACAGTTCATCACACAGTCAATCTATTTATACCAAAATAATCTACTATCCCTCTGCTTTCAAAAGAGGTCAAGCACTTGAATATAAGTCAAAGTATGTGGAAACAGGGCCATTGTTAGTAAGCGGTGTGCAATTTCGAGCAAAAACTCAAAATAGGGGGGTAAGTGTAAAGATTTAAACAATATAGGCCTTTACAGTATATCCATGTATATCACACACATAACCACCAACTCTGAAAAAACACTTCTATAGGGAAGAACAGAGAAGGACCACAGGAATGCCGAACAGATTCTCCGGAGACCACTCAACTCCTCTCTCTCAAAAAAAAAAAAAAGAAATTGCATAAACTGAGAACAAATACTTTCATCTCATGCTGCACCTTAGCTCAGACAATGGTAAATGTGTGGTTAATTTGCCTCTTTAGCTGCCTCAGAGTTGGGGAGAAACCGTTTTCCGTGTGTCATTATGGAAATGAATTCTGCAGAGATGAGGAGTTTGACTGATAGTCCCGGTGGACCCGTGAGATGAAAGAGTTTGCGAAAATTGTATCTCAGCACTGATAACCATCAGCAGCAAACAAGGACACACAAAGGAAGGATATTTGTGAATATGGGCAACACAGTCTTAAAGCAGTTTTGAAGTTCATACAGAAACACGCACACTGTGAACTGAAGACTTGTGACAGTTATTCATTCCAATTACTTTGGTGTGATCAGTGAGCAGTACTATTTAGAGAAGATCTTCAGCAAACAGAAAAAAGTGGGTTAGATTTAAAGGGGGAGTGTATACACAGAAATGTCTGTACACTTACAGGATTGTACACATTCACACACATAACATACACACACACACACACCTAGGTTGCTAGGTTACGGGGACGCTGGCGAGACACGCCGCTCCCTCTGGCGTCATGTTTTTGTTTGTTTTTATGTAATGTTCGTAATTTTATGTAATGTCATGTTTATTTTTTGTATTGGTTTGTCAAGTTAAATGTTTTCCCTATTTATTTACGTTATTTTTTTAATAGTTTTCGTGTTATTCTTAGTCCTTTTTACTGCTTCTAATTCAGCTGATGTCGTTGACGTTTGTCCATTGGGAGCTTGCTATGGCTAGCTTTTGCCCTAGCTGGGCATCGGACATCCTTCCATCCATCCGTGAGCGGTGCTGCACTTCACTGTCTGGTCGAGGGGATCTCTCAGGACAGCTGGACCTAGGCTACTCTGCGAAAGATCTGCCGTGGCCGCCGAGCTGTGGCTGACCTACGAGCTGCCATGCCAACTGCAGACTAACTGGGCCTCTGACATCCTTCCATCCATCCGTGAGCGGTGCACTTCACTGTCTGGTCGAGGGGATCTCTCGGGACAGCTGCGAAAGATCTGCCGTGGCCGCCGAGCTGTTGCTGACCTGCGAGCTGCCATGCCAACTGCAGACCAAAGATTCTAGAGCGCTCCGCTCTAGAATCTTTGCTGCAGACTAACGGTACCGATCCACTTGCACGACACTTCATTTTGCCGTAACGGTACCGATCCACTTGCACGACACTTCATTTTGTCGTGTCTCATTCCACTCTAGTCCTATGGGTGACGTCAAGCGACTTTAACGCGCCCGCAAAGCATTCCGGGAAGGCAGCGCTGCATTTGAAAATATGGGGATCGAATGGGGATCGCATCCTGTCTGCATAAAGAGGCGTGTCGATGACCTATTGACGAGCGTAAGTTGCAACCGGCCAACAGCAGCGGCAGAAATAACCGGCGCACACCTGATATAAGGTTGATTTTCTCCAGACTGGATTGCTCAAAAATGCAAAAAATGTACCTGAAATGTTCAGAAGAGTTTGAGGATCATGAAAATGTGCCCGAAATTCACATTCCTAACTCTATAGAACCAAGACCTTAGCATATGTGGTGAAATTCTGAGCTATGCCCATAGACTTCAATGGAGCAGTCGCTGCCTCTGCTCTGCATAAAGGGGGATTTTGACACCCCCCCCCCCCCCCCGTGCGATCCGGGTTCCCGGAAGTGGCTCCTGGTGAAATATCTTGCTCCGCCTTAACAATCTTTGCGGTCGCTGTTAAAAGTCCATCTACACGATCGCTAGGGCTGGGACAACGCGTCGACGTAATCGATGACGTCGACGCAAAATATGCGCGTCGATTCATTAAGCATAATGTGTGCCGCTAAATATTTTGAATTTTACACCTTCAGTGTTTCCCATACGTTAACTAATCTGTGGCTGGGGGCCACGAAATCATTGAGCTGTGCTTTTTACACACGCAGCCTTTCCTTGCCCTGGCCACTCTCTCTTGTAACGAGCCCGCTGCTCATCCTCTGCATGTGCATTTAACAAAATATTCACGATTGTTGTTGCAACATAGAAGCATTGCATAGAACACGGTGGGCTAAACTGCTATTAAATCCGCTTAGCATCGTGACCATGCTGACAAATTTGTTCAAAACTGCTGCATTAAAGTTAACTCTGCTAAGGTCTCATCACAACATAGTAGCCTACATTGAGGAGACCAAACTAAGTTAAGTTATGCAATCAAGCAGTATCTCAAAGCTAACGTTAGAATACTGTTCGGATGTCAAGTTTAGCATGCTTACTTACATCTGCTTGTCAATTTCGTTACTCATGTAGGGCTCATTTTATTGACTCTGAATGTTTGCATAATCCCAATGTAAATGGAAAAGTGTTTTCCAAGACTCAAAAGTGCTTGTCCCAAGGAGAAGTAGGCTACGAACCGTTATTTGAACTAACTACGTTATGAATTGCATTCACACATCAGCAGCGTTTTAACAGTGTTAACACAGATAATGAATGCGTAATGTTAATTGCAGGGATTCACAAACGTCGTCCTAAAGTGACAGGCACTCAATTAGACCTACTGAACTGAACTGAATGCTACCTCTGACTAAGAATGCATTACTTTGCACTTGTATAGTCTTTTATTTTGGAATCTTAAGCGCAATAAACATATATTCCAAATTGGTTTGTTTTCAATTGGAAAATGTTAAGGAATTCATGTTTTTTTCATTCAGATATGTAAATCAACATGTTGCTATTAGTCAATTAATGGGGAGATAATCGAATCGAAATCGAATCGGACTGAAAAAATGAATCGTTAGATTAATCGATGCATCGAAAAAATAATCGCTAGATTAATCGTTTAAAAAAGAATCGTTTATCCCAGCCCTAACGATCGCCCACTACTTCAGACTGTGCTTCCAGTGATCTGCAGACTGCAGTCTACAAGGCCTAACGTTAACGTTATCTCCAGACTGCCAGTGAATTCACCGGGTTGGTCAGTTGCTAAAGAACTTTGTTGGCGTTGCATGTGAAGACACAGCTCTGTGCGCAGTTTTCACGGATCATCATTGCCCTTGGACATTTTTCAGCTGGTTTGGAAATTGGACTAAGACCCCGTTTACACAAGCATGTGTGTTTTTATAAATGAAGACATTTCCCTACGTTTGAGCCTTTCATTTAGACGCAAACAGAGAATTCGCCCCGTAAAACGGTTATCCAAAAAAACTCCGGCCAAAGTGATTTTTTTGGAAAACTTCGTTTATGCGTTTGGTTGTAAACTGTGGTAAACGGAGTTTTGGGCAGCCAACGTCACAGTATGCAATGTGCGACCAATGTTTACATTTACATGTTCTCACGTGCGACTTCACATTTTCGGGCTGAGGTGATCATGGATGCGCTCAGAATAGCCATCGCGTTTATGTTGGTGCAGACCCTTTTTGTTGTATCGACAACAACTTGCTTTACCGCTGCTATCCGAAGAAGAGAGCACACTTCCGTTTCCGGTGGCTCGGGCAACTTTTCAGGCTTCTGATTGGTTAATGTGAGCTTGAGCTTATCGTTAGACTGCCACTGTGGTTTGGCGTGCTCATGACAGCATGTATGTACACGGGTTTGTGTAAACACATTAAAAAAAAAACGGTCTCGGTTAAAACGGTAAATGCAGTTTTATTTGCAAACGTAGATGGCCAGATATTCGTTTAGGAAAATACCCTGGTTCGTGTAAACGTAGTCTAATTTTAACATCACTTTTCCCACTTTTTAAATATATTTATATATATTTTTTTACTTTTTATTTGTTTATTTGTTTTGTTGTCTGTCTTGTATGTCTTGGTGTCACGGGTACGCTGGCGACTACGCCGCTCCGTCCGGCATTTTTTGTATTTGTTATTTTTTAAATGTATTTGTCATGTCTTGATATCATGGGCACGCTGGCGACTACGCCGCTCCATCTGGCATCTTTTGTCTTGTTATGTGTCTTGTTTGTGGAGCGCTTTGGGTTGCACTCTGTGCATGTTTAAATGCGCTTTAAAAATAAAACTGACTTGACTTGACTTATACACAAACATAATCAGACAGCAACACATTGAACATGTGATGATCAAAATATCCTTGAAAACAGAGTTAAGTGACACGTGTAATTTACGTATAAAATAACAGACTCTCATCATCGATCCAGGCAGACCTTACATTGACAGTTCTAATGATGCTTGCATTGAATATTCTTCTCTCTCCTAATATTAATTAATCTCCACTGGGGAACAGAATGGCAGCATATGGATTTTCAAACGTTTCAAATGTTATGCCGTTCAGCAAAGCTAGCAGCGCTTCCAGCAAGCTGACCCATTAAAAGTCAGCAGAGGACGCCAGCTTTAGTGAGTGAATTTTATTATTAATAAAAAGTTTTGTAGGTCAACTGTACTCATGGAAAAACGATGGAAAACAGGTAGGACGACTTTGCCCTGAGGGCGCAGACATAATGATCGTTTAAAAAAAAAAAAAAACACACACACACACAAACAAATGGACAAATAAATAAATGAACAATCACTCTTTTAACATCTCGTTCCATACTCACCCCTCCCACGTGTTCGAAGTGTCGGTCCACCTTGCTGATGACTTGGCCGTTGAAAGCCCAGGAGAACGCTACATCCAGGGCCGGGTCGCACGCCACCTGGCAGGGAAGCACGATGCTCTCGCCCACAATGATCTCCATGTTTGACGGGCCCTGACTGATCCTCGTGGGCTCTGCTCCCAAAGCACAGCAATCCAATGGGTTAGTGTCAATATAAACAAGTCAGCAGCACATGCGGGCACATCCGTCAAATGTATTCATGTCAGAGGGTATGGATCCTTCCCTAGTAAACGTTTATGGTGATTGGAGTTGCATTCCTACTTTGAAACAGATTGGATGTTTTGCTATGTGGGTTATGAGCATGAGCATATCCCCCGCCAATAAAACGAAAATATAATTTCTTTAAAGGTATTACATGGCTCCCCGGGCAAGGAAAAGTTAATAAATAGATGAAGTCAGTTGGGCTTGCTGCATCATAACATTTCACACAAGTGGCTTGGCAAACAGAACTTGGCAGCTAATATACAACCCTGTTAAAATCACTTCATGATATAGTAATTATGTAAAATCCTTGGAAAGGCCCAACACTACCTCTTAATGTTGAGTCTCAGTTAGCTGGGAGAGTCAAAGCCATTTGTCTATAGGAATGCTGTTGACAACAATCTTTCAATAGCACTTTGCTCTAAAACTCTACATTAATACAGTCAAACATACTGCTTTCCTGCATGTTTTGGCACTATAATATTATTTTCTTACAAAACACTGACCAGAAACCCTTCACGAGTGAGAGTGGGGTTGGCAAGGGATATACCCACGGCTCTACTTCAGCCGTATGCATGGGAGCCAGAGGCTGAGTGCCGAAGGTAAGCACAAAGTGTCCAAGCGGGAATGAGATTTTGCATTTCACGATGACTGATGGAAAACCTCTCATCTTATCAGAAATGAATAAATAGTTCGACCAGACCCAACTAACTAAAAAAAAAACCCTATGTGAATCGTGATCATGTGGTCTGAGAAGCTGTGCCGGTTTCATTTCCATCCATGTGAATCTATGGGATTCACACAAAAAAAGCAGCATAACCTCAGGCACCGAGATGGAGCAAAGAACTCCTGAAGCATCCTTGGACCAATGAAAACATTTGATCTAAGTCACCAAAGGTGACTTGAGCAGGAATTAAAATGTATTTGGGGCAAGCTCAGGCTATCCATCACAATGAGCAGAACAACTTAGTAGAAACTCTCAGTACCAAGAACCCTACCAAGAAACTAGTTTCTATATGGAACTTTTGTCACATCAGGAATATGTTAAAGGTGCCGTGTTGAGTTATCTTGAACAGAGCCACAAGGCACTCTTCCAGTGACTTGCCTTGTATTTAATATAGCTCCACATGTAGAACAAAGTGATATTACAAGAAAGCTGGGCCGATGCTAGCTGTTTTTGCATGCTACATTTAGTGGGTGTCTGGGCTACAGTACACCGAGTTCTGATCTCTACCATAAGAAACATAAACCTACACTACATAGACATTATAGAAGGACAACATTGTGTAGTATGCAAAACTAGTCCTTGAGGTCTAAGAGCACCTGGAAAGAGGAAAAGGTCTCTAGTAATGGAAACAAAACAAGTAATAACCTCTGAAGGCTCCCCATTGATAGAAACAAACCAAAGGATTCACTTACAGCACAGTGTCTTGAAAAACAAAGAGCTCACTTGTGACTAGCAGTCTTCCGGAGGTGCTGGCAGTCCCAAACTGGTTTTGTGCCAGGCAGGTGTAGGTGCCTCCATCAGTCTTTGTCAAATTTGTGATTTTCAACGTTCCATCAGGAAGAATAATTACCCTACAAGATAGACAACAAATTCCCTTCTCATCAAATCACATCTATCTCAGGAGGGGACAATGCCATTAAGAGATGTGCTTATCATAGATACTACAGCAATGGAGTACCAGCATAAAACATCTTTTGCATAATTCTGTAAAGCTTGGAGATGGAACAAATGTAGCACATGCTGATTGAACCTCATCAGCCATAAGAAAAAGAATACTTATAAATCCAGATTTAATTATTTTGCAAACTAAAAGGGGAGAATGACTCATTTACACTGTCGTGGCAATTTCAGTGTTACAATTGTCTCCAGAGTATTTTGATTTAAGATATACTTCATCTTGTTTCATTTGTCGACACAGCACAATGTTATATCCAAAATCAAATTAAAGAAAAAAGTAAGAAAAACAGGCAGAAAGAAAGAAAGAAAGAAAGAAAGAAAGAAAGAAAGAAAAAATCTGGCACATCAACTGCTCTTTTCCAACAATTTAATCCAACAGCAGCAGGAGGTTGAGTTGGTGGGCGGCGGTGGTGATCGCGTGTGTGTGTGTGTGTGTATGTATGTATGTGTGCGTATGTGTGCGCGCGCGTGTGTGTGTGTGTGTGTGGGTGGTGTTGTTGGGGACGGCGATGGGGGAGCATTCAGCATTGGAGCTATTTGCAACGCTGTCAAGTGACAACTCACAACGAGCCATTTCATACTCCACAACCTCTCCCCTAAATAGCTGAGAGACCCCCTGCCAGTACCAGCTAATGGTGCCATTCATTATTCATGAGCGGCCCTGGTCAGAAAGCCGCCACGGCAGGCAAGCAAGCAAACCGCTGCCACGCTCACGCCTCTGATAATTGTTGGGTTGCCGAATAAACGGGGCTAGCGAGCGGAGATAAAATATTGTTTTTTCTTCTCTTCTGATTTTTTAGTTTGTTTACGTGTTCGTTCCTTTGTGTGTTTTTTTGTCAGCGGGACCCTCACCTCTCGGTGGTCAGCAGCGGCTCCTCGCCT
The DNA here is from genome assembly GCF_018492685.1 of Alosa sapidissima. Lineage (NCBI taxonomy): Eukaryota > Metazoa > Chordata > Actinopteri > Clupeiformes > Clupeidae > Alosa > Alosa sapidissima. The sequence continues at coordinate 32,359,484 of NC_055963.1, forward strand.
TTCTTCCACAGGCTAATCGCTCTGGGGTAGGCTTGGGGCCGGCACTCCAGCGTGACCGCACTGCCCGCCTTGGCTTTCTGCAGGGTCCGCAGTGGGCTCTTGGAAAAGTCTGGGGCGGACGCTGCCATGGAGAAAGAGAGAGAGAGAGAGATAAATAAATAAATAAATAAAGAAATGAATGAGAATAAACAACAACGAAAAGAAAAACATGGAGACGCGGTGGTGCAGAGGAGGAGACTCTGCAGGCATTACAACACACACACACACACACACACAAACAGACTGCACACTAGAGCAAAGCTATGCTGGTATTGAACAAAAGCCCAATCTATTGTAGCTTGTATGGGAAGCAAGAGTAATCACTACCTCTCATTGACACCTACATTTATTTTCTTGGTAACACATTTTTTGGGCTTTTAGTGTTCCATCGTATTTAAATAAATATCACAGCCTTCCAATGCCGCAAGCCATGAGAAGAGACTGCAACAAATGAGTGGAAAGTTTCACTGTAGCTTTTGGTAGCCTGTTATCTTATTCTCTCTATGCACTCTACCTCTGTGTGGCTACCAGTTGGCCTGCACTGATTGGCTGTTTCATTTTTGATCTCCTATAGGGTATGGGGGCTGATATTTATAGCGTTTGGATTGGTTGTCGTAGCCCAGAATAGACGCCTGTGGCCGCAGCTCACACAGGCCCAGCCAGCAGAAGTGGGACAGGCTCTCCTGAGCACCGCGATCAGGAGGAGGAAGCACAAATATCCCGCAACTGTTTACTGTACGACCGCCCCCAGCTCGCTCCTTTCCTCGCGCTGTGCCTCACTCTATCCTATCTCTCTCGGTCTCTCTCCCTCCCTCCCTCTGTCTTGTGCTCTACCTTCATCTCTCTGTCTCTCTCCCTCAGCCTATTTCTCTATCTCTCTCTCACTCTCTCTATCTTTCACTCTATTTCTCACTCTCCCTTGCACTCCGTGTCTCCATTGGGAACCTCAATCTGTCCCTCAAACCTCAGACAGACCGGAAGGGAGAGAGGACTGGATGGAGAGAGGGATAGATAAAAAGAAAGAGAGAGAGAGAGAGAGAGAGAGAGAGAGAGAGAGAGAGAGAGAGAGACAGACAGAGGGGGGAAAGGGACGTAAAGAGAGGTAGTAAGAGAGAGAGAGAGAGAGAGAGAGAGAGAGAGAGAGAGAGAGAGAGAGAGAGAGAGAGAGAGAGAGAGAGAGAGAGAGAGAGAGAGAGAGAGAGGAGACTGCTCCCTGTCACTGTTTGCTCTGGGCTTATTCCTGGGCTGATGTCCTCCGAGGCCGCTTTGTCATGCTGTCATCGCCCAGACGGCCTCCTTAAGCGCCTCGCCAAGCCAATCAATATTGAATTTACATGACAGAGAGATATTGCATGACTTTTGGCATAGCAAAATCAATGGTGATAATGTAGGCCTAACAAGGGTCTCTCAACAGACTGTCAGCGTGCACCAAACGGAGGGGTGGGGAATGGGCAGGGAAGGCAAGGGAGTAAACAGGCGCGGGAGCAGGAACAAAACGTTTGGGCAGGTTATAAAAGCGGCACTGGACGCCGCTGGACTCCTGATGAGCTTTTAATGAGATCTGCTCTCATGCCCACACATAAAGCAGCGGAGTTCACGATCCTTCGTGGCATTTTCCAGAGCGCGTGCATAATAGGAGCTACCTGTCAGAAGAGGCTCAGTGGAGCCTCTGACCTGCACTTAAGCACTTAGTCTTTAGCCTATCAACCCAGCCAGAGAGCACCGCGCCATCACTCTCCATGTAACATGGAAGAGTTAAGGAAATACAGACTGCTTAGTATTATGAAGAATAAGCACATGAAAGCACACACAAACAGACAAATATATACCGGTATGCACATACACAATGGCAGATCCACAGTCAAACACACACACACACACACACATACACAAAGAGAGAGCCACAGCTGCCTCACCCAGCACCATCAGCTCTGCGCTGAAATAAATGACGCCGTGCTTGTTCTCGGCCACGCACTGGTACATGCCGCCGTCTGACAGGTTTACCGCCTCTATGGAGAGCGCGCCGTCCACCAGCTGCATTCTCTCCTGCACAAACACCATGAAGAGGGATGCGTCAAACACACACACACACACACACACACACACACACACACACACAAACACACACACACACAAATAGCCCAGCGCCAGCGGCCTCAATGAATTACCTGAAGAGGGCTTCAAACGGGAGACGAAGGTAAGGGCAAGAATAAGTGCCTTGGCAGCGATTGCAATCCTGACCCCGGCATTTCAATGGAGCTATTGGCTCTCTACCAGCCTCTATACGGTATGTGTGTGTGGATCAACACAATATTTTGCTGTTAATAACCTTCCCTCTGAAAGCAATATAAGAAGCCCAAGATTGTCCCGATCTTGTGGAAAAAAGGTTGGACAAGTGTGTGTGAGTGTGTGTCACTATATATCTTGTGTGAGTGTGTGTCATGATTGGATAGATGTCAGGGTCGTACCTCTGAGACGAGCATCTCTCCGTTCTTGAGCCAGGTATGGGAGGGCTTGGGCTTCCCGTTGGCCTTGCACTCCCAGACCAGTCGGTCCTCGATGGCCAGCGCCGTGTCCCGCATTGTCTGGACCCACTGGGGCTTCGCTGGGAAATCAAAAGACCTTATTTCAGGCACGCCGCCTTTGGATGGAAATAGCTGCGGGAGGCACTGCTGACAAGACTTCAGAGAGAGGAGTCAGAGCACCTCAAACGCACGCACACAGGCAGGCAGGCAGGCAGGGAGGCAGGCAGGCACAGACAGGTAGGCAAAGCCTCTCAGAACTGGGGTGGGAGTTTAAAAAACAGCTTCCTGAGCCGCATCTCTCAACCTGCATACCACAGCTGGTTTGTGCTCTTTGCCTAAATTGCCGCATGCGTTCAGAACCTCACTACAAATATGAAACAACATATTGAGACTGACAAAGCCTACTAGCGCATATTGAGGATGCAGTTGCCCCTATGTCAGTGAAAATAAGTACAAGTCTGCATCTAACAATAATCATGATTGAAAATCCTTTTACTACCACACCTACAATCAATAAATGCTCCTTTTGAGTAACAGTGTGACAAAGTGCTGCCTAGTTTCGCTCCAACGTCTCTGGATAGCAGTCCAGAGATAGCAACACCACTGCCACATGTTAACGATGCTGGTCCTAAAATACAAGCACCAGGCCGCCAACTTCAATTACAGAAGGTTTCTTTTGTCAGTGGTCGTTGCTTTTTTTCCCTTTGCAATGTGGTCATGGAAACGGCGAGAGGCTGTCAAGGCACACAAAGCGTTGACAGAAAAATAATTGATTTGAAATTGTGGTTGTTAAATATGAAACAATATGAAATGGCTAGACAGATCAATTCTAATGGTGAACAAAAACTGTTCTAAGACACAACATTGGCCAGTCAGTGGATATCAATAGCTTATCAGGCCGGATGATGCCGTCAGTCTGATAAACAGCTCTGAGTCAACCCTTCAGAAATGAACAAAACAAACAACAATAAATGTGGATTCATCCAGAGGCCAAATATGCGCAATGTTTTTATCCTAAGACTGCTGACATTCTATCTTTTGTCTGAAGCCTGATAGCACACAAATATAGTTTGGGAAGGAAATGGAGAACTTAAAAACTGAACTGAATTCCCGGAGTGTCCATACCATGGAATAGGAGTCGTCCTCTGGCGACATTCTTCCCCATCTTGTTTTCGGCCAGACACTCGTATCCACCTGCGTCCTCCTGCTGGAAGCTGGGGATTTCCAGCACGACGTTGGAGTTCTTCATTTTCACTTTGCTGGGGAAGGGGACTCCGTTCGCCCGCCTCCAGGTGATCTCTGGGACTGGGCTGGAATGGAAACAGAGCGGGCATCAGTGAGACCCACTTAAGGGAATCAGAGGGACAACCACAGATGGCACAATGCAGCACAAATGGTGCCGCTATGCACAGTTGGCTTCTGTGAGTCCATTTTGATTTTAAATGCGCAGTATATAACTTACAAGCACACAAGCACACGGTATTCAAAGATGACTAATATCCAGAGGAAATGTCTGCAACTGTGTGTTTTTAAAAAAAATCATAACCACATCAATATTGTATATACTTGAAATAAACAAACAAACAAAATGAGACAATAGAAGAAACATGGAAATAGAATCAATAGAAGAGATGAGATGAATGGCACATGAAGAATAAGAAAAATAGAAGAGAAGAATGGGACATGAAGAATGGAAAAGAGAAGAAATGTATCCTGCTGTCTCAAACACATCTCGTTCCCTGTGAGGTCTATATTATTTCTCTGTAATCACAGCCCTTGTATTCTTTGACAGGTCCCAGGTACACCATCACGTCAGCTGTTGCACTGGACCCCAAACTTTTCCCGTTGTGAAAACTGCACGAAAAGCTTTGTCAATCAACTAAGAGAAGCAACTGAACCACAACAATTGCTCCAAAGAAGAGAAAAAAAGAGAAATAATCTGGCTGTCTACAAACAGAGTTTGACAACCGTGATTTAAAGAGTGTCGAGGAGAGACACAGAGGACTTCTCTGAGAGACAGCATCGCCTCAGTGACAGATAGCTATTAAAAGTCAGGGGGCTAGGGAAAGGAAAAAAAACGACTTGGCTGATTGAAAATGTAAGAATTCCACTTACTTGCCAAGAGCGAAACACTCCAGCGTAACAACTGATCCCTTCGCAGCTGGGACTGTGTCAGGGAAATGAACTTCTATTTTCGGCTCATATTCACCCATAGCTCCTGCAATACACAGGCACAGTAACATGTTTTTTTTTTCATATCCATAATTCATGAAAATCAGCTTGTGAGAGAAGTCGTGAAAAATATGGTAAACAAGACAAAGGTATAACCACCCCTATCCCCTCCCACCCCCAACTACAATGACATTCTCACTGAATGAAACTGAGACCACTCCTTTACCCTGAAGAAAACAAAGACAGAAACCGGGAAAGAAAGACAACAAATAATTTATATCTATTCTTTCTGACACATGGCACTGTGAGCCCTCTCTCCAGGGAAGATTCAAGATGTTTTGGGGCAAGTGGTTAATATTTAACTTCAGCCACCGGCAAGCTCTTTCTGTAGTACAAGAGTGAGAGAGAGAAAGAGAGAGAGCGAGAGTACAGAAACCAAAGCTCTAGATGTAGACAGCCAAATCTTGAGTAACCAGACCAGAGAGAGCTAAGACACGGAGCCTCTACAATCGCTCCTCAGGCTAACCTGTGCTGTTCTCCACAGACAAGCCCAAAATTATTCATAGCATTCGTGCCAAACTTTGGCCATTTTTATTTGACCAATAGGTTTCTTCTGCTTGGAAAAAGACTTCAGCATAAATGTAAGATATGCAAAAATAAAATTATTTGTTTTCAGTCATTATTTGTTATCAGTAAGAATAATCATGGGCTTAATTATATATCACATTGTAACTTCATTATTACTACCATCATCTTATAAGCCACCTGAGACTGTGACTTTGGTAACCAACCTCAACCCTTTCCCAACCAATTACTTTAGGTGAGTATGTGAGGGAAGGCCGGCTGAATTCATATGATACCCATAGAAAAGGCCTATGGAACAGCCCAGTCAGGGGATCACATCGTGGGCCAAGCAGTTCAAAAGCCTGGACAAGATAAGACAGCACCTAACCAGCTGCCCTTCGCTATTCAGTCAAGCGGTGCCAGTCAGTCGCCAGGTCCAACTGGATAGGTGCTGTGCTGTTTGGATAAGCTTGTGAATTATTTGGCTTCCCATAGATCAGGGCTGGATGAGGATCATATCATATCTGGCTCTGAGCCAGACCCGGGCCGCAGCCGATCCAGATCAGCCGGATATCTATACCTTTCCCAGTTTCCATCACAGCTGCCCTGTTCGTTAGGTGTTTATTCAGGTCTATTTTTGTATACAAAACAACGGAAATTAGGCAGGAATGCTTTAGAACAGGGCCACGTCATCGCCAGATCCATTCCAGAGCGGGGCAAGATCAGAACCAGATCAGAGCCGGATTTGTTCCTAGTCCTCCAGTCCAGAACCAGCTGGTCTCTGGCAGGCCCGCTTACCGTCTGTCCTGAGGACGAGAGGAGTGGGGGAGCTGCTCACTCTCTCCCTGGTGACGCGGTTCATCACGATGCAGGTGTAATTGCCCACGTCGGACGGCTCGACTTTAGCGATGTACAGGTTCCCAGTCTCCTGAGAAACAAAGCGGCGATTGTCTTGTTGGACGAAGTAAGTGTATTCATTGAAGACCCAAGCAAATGTAAGGTCTAGAATGGAAACGAGGGGAGCTTTAGCCAAATTTTTCGGTTGTGACGTGAAAGCATATTTTAAGGAAACAGATTGCACTTTCAAAAATCACATGCATTTTAGGGACATAATTGAACATTCTAAAGAATTTCCAAGCAGTTTACAACTGAATACATCATTTCAGGATGCCATTAAAATTGCTGTTACAATGATAGAATGAACAAATAAACACTAGGTTGGTTTAGTCGAAAAGAACTCCTGCAAACAAAACTGCTTTACCTCCTGAGTAAGTTGGTGTTCCACAAAGCAAGACGACACCTTGGCCTTCTCGAACGGATACAGCACTTCTGGCTTGACTTTTGAAATTCAAGTCTGCACAAAAAGGACAAGTAACTACCCTTACTTTAAACTATAAAAACTCTAGGATCATTTGCATCTATAAAGGAACTGAGGACAAGAAAATAAGATAATTAAAATAAATTACAACAAAAATTAAGAACAAAGTGCTTTCATGATGAGACCAACCAGCTGACACTTATCTTTGTTTGGAAGGTCAGCAGCGTTATTTTCCTCTAATTACATTCTCCTTGAGGAATAAATTCAATTACACCTACACAGGGGGTTGAAGGAATCTGTTTTCCCACCCTTCAAAGACATACAGTGAGAGTAGGGTGCCAATTACACCACCTGTCACCTCGCATTGGGAGAGGAAAGTGACAATAACCAGCGTGGCGCAGGCTGGGGTGGGGCAACGTGGGACAGGGTGGGCATGGTGCGGGTAGGGTGGGACAGGGTGGGCATGGTGTGGGTAGGGTGGGCATGGTGCGGATAGGGTGGGACAGGGTGGGCATGGTGTGGGTAGGGTGGGACAGGGTGGGCATGGTGCAGGCTGGGTGGGACAGGGTGGGCATGGTGTGGGTAGGGTGGGCATGGTGTGGGTAGGGTGGGACAGGGTGGGCATGGTGTGGGTAGGGTGGGACAGGGTGGGCATGGTGCAGGCTGGGTGGGACAGGGTGGGCATGGTGTGGGTAGGGTGGGCATGGTGCGGATAGGGTGGGACAGGGTGGGCATGGTGTGGGTAGGGTGGGACAGGGTGGGCATGGTGTGGGTAGGGTGGGACAGGGTGGGCATGGTGCAGGCTGGGTGGGACAGGGTGGGCATGGTGTGGGTAGGGTGGGCATGGTGTGGGTAGGGTGGGACAGGGTGGGCATGGTGTGGGTAGGGTGGGACAGGGTGGGCATGGTGCAGGCTGGGTGGGACAGGGTGGGCATGGTGTGGGTAGGGTGGGACAGGGTGGGCATGGTGTGGGTAGGGTGGGACAGGGTGGGCGCTCTGCTTGCTTACATGCAAACTTGAGGCTGGCCCTCCTGCTGAGGATGGCGCCGTGTGGGTTGTAGGCTGTACACTGGTAGGTCCCGGCGTCCTGATCCCGATCCAAATCCCTGATGATCAGGTTGCCACCCGACAGGACCCACCTCTGGTCCGTCTTGAGATCGATCGATGTACCGTTCAATGACCACCTGCAAACAGCACCACCACAACACAATCAGGCCATCAGGGGCTTATACAGGACCTTACTCAATACAGACTAATGCCGCTTTCAAGGACCACACAACGTAACCTCTGACATAGTCAAAACTGGAATATTCATGACTGAATTTTACACTTTGCATCAAAACTTAAAAAACCCTTTACTTCAACATACTTTATCTTCATATATTAATTCCTCAAATGTACTATGTAATTTAACAGTTTAGACTTTATTTGATGTCGCCAAAGCAGAGCATCCAAGCCTAAACTGCTATTTGTGAAGAGACAATTGAGGCAGACGGGTCTAACAAAAAAATGTATTTTCTTTGGCTCAGTCTCCCAGTCTGTTGCCACGACAGCATTTTCCTCCTTGTCCTTCCCGATGCCAAATCGTAATTGAGCATAAATATGTAATCCCTCTGAAGAGCGGATCTTACTGGAGTCATTTCAGCAAAGCCATCTGTGTATCCAACACACAGTGTCTGGTGCTGGCTCTTCCCAATTCTACTCCTTCACAACTCATAAACCACCTATCATTTAAGGGAGTCCCACTGACTGCAGGAGGTCAGCGAGTGGAATGAAAAAAAAGAAAAATGAGGCTAAGCTTTTCAGGGACCAGCCAACTGTGTAAGGGCGCAGCAGAAAAGCTGCAGAGACGACGAGCTAATTTCGGGGAGCGACGGTGCTCAGGAGTCATTTCTTCTGACAGGCTGTCAGCAGACACCCCGGGCTCAGCAGCGTGTCTCGAGCACAGACACACACACACACACACACACACCCCGGGAACAGCTGGCACCCGTACGACACCACGGCACGCCGACAGAGCCGCACAGGCAGCCAGTCACTCGATGCTAACGCTAACACAACAGAGTGTGTGGGAAGGATGCCCGAGGAGGCAGTGGCAGCAGCAGCAGCAGCAGCGGAAGTGTGTGTGTGTGTGTGTGTGTGTGTGTGTGCGCGAGAGAGAGAGAGAGCACAGAAGCACCCGGTGGAGCGAGGTAGGGGGATCGATGCTCCCCGTAGCCCAGCGACGACAGAAGGAATCTTTGCGCTGTCAGTGCAAAAGCCTCGGCAAGTGTGTGTGTGTGTGTGTGTGTGTGTGTGTGTGTGTGTGTGTGTGTGTGTGTGTGTGTGTGTGTGTGTGTGTGTATTTGTTTACTGCAGCAATAGGTGTTGGACTCCCATCCCCTTCACTGTGCAGAATTAGCACTCTGAGTAGGGGAAGACATGCAAAGGTTGCACAGACGCTACCCCACTCCCCCTCCAAACCACCCACCTGCCACCTCAACAATGGTGTTCACTGAAGGGCTTGTTGCACCTGAGAGTCAACCTGAAACCTGGTGTCTGCAGAGTTTGTCTGAGGTGCTGATATACTGTATAGATTGCATCACAGCAAAGAGAGAGAGAGAAAGAGTGTGCGCCGACCAGAACACAATGCACTCGATGGTTCTACTTCAGATGAATTCACAGCAATCGCGTTCCAAATGCCACCACTCAACAAATGCAAATGTGAGTGGGAGTGAGTGAGTGAGTGAGTGAGTGAGTGAGAGACAAACTGGCAGCCTGGTCTGGCTTCCAAAGCACCCTGCACTCCCAGCCCCGTCGGCGTTCAAGCTCCATTTAAGCCCCCTCAACGCAGAGCAGCAAATAGGTGTCACTGCAGTGGGCTGGAGGGGCTGTGGGCAGGCGAGGTGTGAAATGTGGTCACGTCTGGCCCCCCAGGGCGTGGGGGTGTGGTGGTGTGTGTGTGTGTGTGTGGGGTGGGGGCAGCTGTGCGTCTCTGGAAAAACGTCCGCCTGGGGTCACGGCTGGGGCCGCGGACACACTTGGCTCCTCTCCGCGCTCTTGGCCTCGGTGTCTGTGTGGCCGGCATGAACTGGCGCTGACCCCTCCTGTTCGCATCAATTTTGCATGAGGCAGAATTCATTGATATGAGGTGCAGGAACAGCAGAGCAGAGCAGAGCAGCAGCGCATCACGGCACAGTACAGTGCAGTGCAGTGCAGTACACCCCAACCGCCTGGCCTCCTCTCCTCTCATCCACCACTCTCTATCCCTCCATCCTTTAACCTCTCCTCCACCTCCTCTTCCTCTCCCCCGGGACAGCCTCCCCTTCCCCTTCCCCTTCCCCTCCCTGCTCTGTCCATGCGCTCGTCCGTGCAGGTGGCAGCCTCCACCGCAGCGTCGCTCCGGGATCCCTCCTCAAACACCTGGCACGGAAGCTTTCCCTCTCCCTCTCCCTCTCCCTCTCTCACGCGCAGCCAAGGTTACCGGACTGCAGCACGTTCCTCAATCCTCAATCAAAATGAAAAATGTATAAGCCATTCCCCTAGCAACCAACCCCCCCCCCCCCCCTTCTCCACTCTCGTCACTGCCCTAGGTAGGGAACCGCCGTGCTATTATTCCCAATTCAGCTGAATCAATTCAAACCACTGATATATGGAGAATTTGACACAGATAGAGGATAAACAATGCATTATATGATTCACAGGATTAATTATAAAACTAATTTACTGCACAAGTGCAATCAGCACTTTCACTGTAAGTAATTTCTATCCACTATTATCGCAGTGAGTATTCTTGAGAACTAAATTATATCTTAGAGGCAATTTAGATTCTACTTGGCTCAGAGAAGGGAGTTTGTCAAATGTTTACGCTTGGCTTCTCAGTCGATATTTTTCTGTTGTCAGGCAACTTGGGAAAAAAAAGGAAAAGGAAGGGGAAAAAAACTGTGATTTTGACATCTCCCGGCAGAGTATTATACCGTTCCTGCATCACACACAGAAAGAGAGAGAGATAGGGAGTCAGGGAGAAAGAAAGAGAGCGGGAGCAATTTAAAGCCATCTACCATGGAGTTTTATGAAGCTCATGGCCAAACCAAGACAATTTATTCCGGTGTCCTGACAACCTGACTTTCCAATGCCAACGTGGAGGGGAAAGAAAGCGCTGACCCATTTGCACTTCAAGAACAGAGGAGCAGGAGCTGAGACACCACGAGCTCATGAAGAGGCTGCTGCTCTGCATTCTGCTTGGCTGAGAAGAGACTTATGGTGTCGGGCTAAACATCTACGTCTCGCCTCTGCTCTGCAGGGGGTGGAAGAAGAGGAGGAGAAGGCAGAGGCGGGTAAGCGTGTGTGAGTGAGTGTGTGTGGAGTGTGTGTGTGGTGAGTGTGTGTGGAGTGTGTGTGTGGTGAGTGTGTGTGGAGTGTGTGTGTGGTGAGGGTGGGGCTGAGGGGTGGGGGGATTTCACTGTGAAAGAGAGGCTGCTTCTGAGCCAAGCAGTGGAGCAACACTCGGGTTGCTGATTAGAAACGCATTTCTCAGGGTCGGGCCCACGTCACTTGTATCCTTATAGAATGAATTCACAGCATGCACGTGGTAGGGCACCCTGCCGACTATGCCAAGCTGCATTTAGTATAAGTATATATACTCTTTCATATACTTTGCCAGTGAACATCTTTTCACCAAGGTGCTGATTTGAGATGCCTCCTTCAAAGGACTCCTGTGCACCTCTTTCAACTGCATAAATACAATGTGGGAAGCCAGACCCTTACAGCTCTTTTTAAAGTGTGTGTGGGGGGGGGGGATGAATTTCTGTTCAGATTGCACACACACTCCAACAGAAACACATTCAAATCCGAATGTGCTCTTTGAACAAGCCCACAATGCACCCACCATTTCAAACGATTTGTTGATTTGCTAATTTTTTGTATGCTGATTTTTGTATGCCCCCCCCCCCCCCCCCCTTATTCATGTGTCTCATCTGCTAAGAATTGCTGATCTAAACACTGCTGTTATTATGTGGCATAAAAGAGGAGATGGTGCTCCGGACCGTTTTGTTACCAAAATAGTCCTTTTCCACACTCCTCGCTCCCGGATGAGACAAAACAACCACAAACACGCAGCACAGAAAGCTGCCACACAGAGGGAAAAAAAAACTGTTTATACTTTGCCCCCCCCCCCCCCCCCCCCCCCCCCCCCACAACAATGTCCATTTACTCATGCACTTCTTATAATAAATTCATAAGCACTCCAAAATAAGTCACATTTAAGGCTATTCCCCTGGCTGTTTACACTTTACATTGAAACATATTTAGATGGTAATGTGCCTAAAGAAACCCAGCAAAGAGATATAGATACAAAAGCTACATCCTGTAGATACAGTACAAACTGTATTCAATGTTCAGAGATGTAAGAAGAAGTACACAAATAAAGTATGCAGCACCGACGGGGACATAGAATATGAAGCTATTTGTATTTGTTCTGTGATCTGTCAATAGAGTCTATTCAAGTGACATCTGGCAAAGTTACAGTCGTAGACCTGCAAACATTTGCCTATTTCATCAAATGAAACAATGAAAAGAGTGTAAAGCAACACTATCTGTACACAGCACTGGGTAAAAAGCCTGTGTGCAGGATCGGAAGCTAATGCCACTTGTTCCATGCTCATTCACTAAGCCTGTCCCAGATGGAAATCAACTCTCTACCCAGATCTTCTAAGTGTCCACTGCAGAGTTAACCTATAATTGAGGCTGAAACATTAGCCATTGTGAAAAGCCATTCAGGTTCTTTTGTTGTGAGATGTTTTTCTTCCATGGACAAGATGATGACAAAAAGAAGAAGGAAGACTAATCATGCCTTTCACTAGGCCTGGTGGGGGGGTCTCTTCAGACTGTCCTTGATTTGCATTGAAAAATAAATGGCTACTCTGATTAAAATGGCCCCATCTCATCTTCCCCTTTTTTCTTACAAACTTGAGCTGTTGTAACACTATGAAGGTATAAGGAATACAAAAGGATTACGGTATGAAGAAGTAAAACCTGTCACTACAAACCTGAGCCAGTGGAAACGGTGTGTTTAACGTATGAAGTGCCAGTGGATTGTGGTATGAGGAAGGAAGCCGTACCTGTACTGGGGGGGCGGCGTGCCCTTGGCATCACAGGTGAGGGTGGCCTCCGTCTGCTTCCCCCCCACTGGGAGAATCAGATCACTGGGCTCCATCCTCCATCTGGGGCCGTTAAATGACTTATAATCCGAGCCATCTGAGGGACGTGAAACACAGCACAGGTTGCCATCTTTGGTTATTGTTTGTTTGTTTATTATTGTATTTGTTTATTTGGCTATCCTGCATTTTAATATTACATGCATAATCATAATCAAAGACGCACCATAATTGGTACCGTAATGAATACCATGACAGGATCACAATAGTTACTATACTAACAATGAAACCATTACAGACTTATAAGAACATTTAAGGCACAATTCATTCTCCATTTGGCTTATCATAAACATTTGCTCTTTATTCATCCTTTACTCCTTTATCCATGTGCATGTGAGACCATGGCAATTCTGCTATAATATGTTAGGTGTTAAATTGCTGGAAACTGTGAGTAGTGTATGCATTTGCTAAAGAAAACAGATCTGAAAGAGAGCCTGTGCACATACATCTTAGCACTAGAAAGCCATTAACTCCTGACATGCTATTTTTATTCCCTACGAGAGCGCCTTACATTGGAAGGCCCCATACCCTAGAAAAAAACAATACAATTCATTTTCACATTGACTGAACAGCTTAATTGAATCCTCCACAACCAGGCCAGGAATTACTGTCTTACTCCATTTTGCCACAATGTTACTAACAGCACGCTAATGTATTTGACTAAAAGCTGCTGCTCAACCAGCACAGTTGGCCAATGTAAATGTAATGAACCCATTGAACTACCCTGAGGTGAGAGGGCTTTATATCTTATATTTAGCATGTATAGCTACCGTCCAATGTGCTGGAGATTAATTATTACATTATTACATTATTACATGACAGCGAACATAGACAGAAACTAGCTCAGACAGAAGGAATTTTACCTGCAAGACACTCCATGATTGATAGCAGCAAAAACTGTTTCCATAGTAACATCATCTTCAGTTGCCAGAGGCAAGTGAGACTTTCATCCAGTAAGTTGTGAGCAGACTGAAGAGAGGGGGGCTCAACCTATAGTGTACCAGGCATAGAATATAGAATAAAAGAGCGTTCAAATGAACTGGAATGTGACATTACATTTACAGTACACAAGTTAAAGGGACACCAGGCAAGCCTGATGCTTTTTCTCTACGGAACTCCCCATCGCTCGGTCTGAAGCTCTTTTCCTTTTCTTTGCGTCTTCCGTCAAGGGTTTTTGCTGCTTCTTCGCCGGCTCTGCCATTATACACACGTTTGCAACAATCTCTAGCGTTTTGTTAGCTTGCCTCTGTGCTGTAAACTGATCCTGCTTCGGTCGGCAGGTAGGCTACACCGAACTTGCAAGTGGGATATTCTTCCTACAGGCAGTAGGGGCGGGCGAGAGAGCCTTCATTCGCCCCGTAATGAGTCATTTAACCATATACCGACTTACGAAGATGATTAATTAACACAAAAACGTTGCCTGGTGTCCCTTTAAGTGAAGTGAAGTGAATTGAGCACACAGCCGTGCAATACCAATTAAATGTCAAATGAGTCATTGTAATCATTGTATGCATTACTTCGTCTTTTTTACTTATTACAAATACATGCATCCTTACAGAACTAACAGTCAGTAGACTACACCATTGATTAATTTCTTTTTTTATTTTATTTCTTTTTTATTCATCTTTTATTTTACCAGGAGAGTCCCATTGAGATCGTAATCTCTTTTTCCAGGGAGACCTGTTTTTACACTGCTACTCTAAAACATTATGTCAACATTTATTTTTAATGATAGACTCAGTACTCAATAAGCTCAGCCTAGAGGATATCAGTATCACATTTCTGGAGAGAAAGTCAAGCGACACATTGACCGTAGGTCCTCATTTTTTCTTCCTTAAAAACTTTTGCAGTGATTTTGGCAGAGCAGTTTGGAACTCATTTTGGAAGATTTCTCTCCCGCTAGACAGTCATCCATAATGCGATCCATTAATGTCTGACTAAAGTGCAAATTGGATATCTTTGGTGGCTGGTATTTTAAAGAGAAAGATAGAACACCACAACCCCAAAAGTGTGTAATGGATGACAGAACATCACTTCAAAATAATATAGCCTCACTACATCCTCCATTCAGAGGAGGATTGAGTCATCAAAAATAAGGTAAACATACACATTAATAAAACATATCTCAGTAATGAAATGAGCCACTGACTTGTTGAATTCTTACTGTGGGACTATATTTGAATGTATTGCAAGTAATATATTCTATTGTTCAACTTAGAATTATTGCAATTGGTGTAAGATAGCACCATTGTGAGTTGTGTAACATTTAAATTATATTGGTATTCATTTCTAGTATAACTGCCTGCATTAACAACAAAAAAGTGCTAAATGATTGTATGAGGATTTACATAGAATTTTTTTTCAAGTAGACAGTCGAGAAAAACTTCAAAATCTTGACATTTGATTTGAAACAGTTGGACTACTCGAGAAAACACTTTTGCCACCACATCTTTTCTATAGGCAAATGTCCATGTCTCAATTAAACAAGTTCTTGATCTAAAGACATATTTTATGTCTAAGTAAATACTGGGTGTTACTACTGGTGGGAAAAGTTGCCAGTTATCTTCACATGAATGAATACCAATCACATAAGAGGAGATGTGAGCTAAACAAAGATGAGTCTATATAAAAAGGATATTCTTTGAACTTCCTGTCTTTATGGTGCAAAGGTAATTGCCAGTTCCACCTTAGCAGGCCTAAACGAATGTTTGAAAAACATTTACTTATGCATTTACCGTCACACTAATGACTGCTTCTGCTAATGAATACAAGTGAAGAAGAAGGAAAAAACAAGTGCTACTGCTGCTACTACTAGACTACTACTACTAAAAAGTAAAGTTGATAAAAAATAAAACACTGAAAGAGTTAAAAACAGCCATGGTATATCTGGAAGCTAGGACAAAAACTTTATTGTCTGCAAACATTTTGATTTATGCCTATAATAAACAGAAGTATCCATTCGGTTGCACAGTGTGTCCCGCTGTGAGCTGAGTAACAAGAAATATATCACACATTAAAAGTGTGGGGGCTATAGGCTGTGCACTCACCTAGGTAGCTCACTTGGCAATGTACCTTTACTCTCACTAACTGGGGATTTGCCCAAAGCACTAAAGCGCCATTTGAATTACTCATGAGTCCTAGCTTGGAGAGCCATCTGTTAAGGGTCACACCATTGTTATCATAGATAGGCAATACATCTGATACCATACATCAAACATGACAAATTAAGAGCATACTGTATTTATATACAGGTTAAAGCAGGGGGCATGGAATCACTTTGTATATATTAGACATAAGCTTGTCAGGTATAGTCAGTGGACCTATACTGACTCACTGTCAGGTGATGAAGCCATGGAATCAACTTATATATCCTGAACAGCTGTGTAAAAATACAGCATTACCATAAACTGGAGATGACCTATTTTGATACCTTGCAGAGTATGTTGGGAGTGGGGGGCACGAGGGAAAATGGGAGAAATTGAGTTATTTAATCATCAGAGGGGGGTACAGGTGGATGACTGTCAGAGCAGAAACGCTTGCCCATCGCATATGGGCCCCGGCAGAAGCCACGCCATTAGGCCCGCGCCGGATCGACGGGTCCATTTCTCAATGTGACTACATTGGCCCCTCAAGCCCCGGAGTTAGATTCGCCGGATTTGGATGGAATTCAATCAATTATTCTCCTTGACAGCAAACCCTCCCCACACGCACAATAAACTTACAGAGTATGGCCCACTACTGTACAGCCCACTACCTCTAGGAGGCGGAGAATGTGCAAAACTGATGATGAGATACTTCCACATTACTAACGGTATATGAAACATCACCCCTGCAAAATGTGTTCTCTCTATAGAAGCTACAGATCATATCATTTCTTGCTATCTTCCAATAAGCCACACACAATTTCTTAACAGCATTCAAACTAACAAGTTGGTAGATACAGGCTACTTGTCTCCTCAAAAGAAAGCAGACTGAGTGATCCAGGTGAAAATTTGATCAGTTACCTATCCTTCCCTTAGTTCCAAACAACCAAAAATGAGCAAATCCCTGCACATACACTCACACACCAGACAGACAGACAGACACAAAGACACAGAGAGAGAGAGAGAGAGAGAGAGAGAGAGAGAGAGAGAGAGAGAGAGAGAGAGAGAGAGAGAGAGAGAGAGAGAGAGAGAGAGAGAGAGAGAGACACACACACAGCATTTAATTGCAAAGTATGTAAGTTAGAGCCTGACCCAGGTTTGAGCTTTAGGGCGCTCCTTAGGGTGTAATTATTTGTCAGCTGCTAAAGCTGTACGCATGTAGGGTATGGAGGAGGATTTTCCTCTGGTCTTTCAACTTTTATGGGGCCAGTTTTTGACTGTAAGTCTCCCAAATTGGATTTCCATGCCCGGGATTTTCATGGAGAAGAACACAGCATGTCATGCCTCCTCTTGTAAAGTAGCTTGTTTTTCCCCTCACACATCATCTGAGAGCTGTGCGGCAGGATTGCGTCTGTATCTGTTTTTATCACATTGTCCAATAAGTAGGAGCATCTTAACACCATCGAAAATACACTCGCTCCTCTCTAAACTGTCAAGTGAAACGAGCGAAAAGGGCAGAACTGCTGGGAGTGCTGGCAAATGAATTCTATTGTTTACAGTTCAGTAGGATGAAAACACTAACACATTATTTCAATGACCATCCAAATCAAGTACCAAATGGCACTCGATACAACACAATAATGTGTCAAAGATCTGAGACATGTTCAGCAAAATATGTTTTATACCTTTGGCCATCTACAGCATTATGCTGAAATGAATGTATTTGCATGCATGAATTATACTTTTCTGTGGAAAGCATCTATATGCTTAAAGCATAAAGCATATTATAGAACACATAAATTACAACAGCTTAAAGAGGTGATTTATGAATGCAGATGAGAGGAAAGCATTTGTATGGCTGGTCAGATTGAGTGATGCCCTCAATTACTGTATTGTCAAATGCAGTCTCCTTGAGGGAGATGTTGTGATTGGATTTGCTGCAACATTTAGACATTACACATTCAACTGGAAGCAACCACTGACAATCCTTGTAACTATTTCCCATGATTAAAAGCAAAAAAAGAAAAAAAGAAGGGGGAAAAAAAAAGAGAGAAAGAAAGAAAGAAAGAATAAATCACACTGTATATCCAAAGGAATACATGTGCCTAAGAACATTCACGTGAACACAAATGAATATGGTGAAAGGGGAAAAAACAAAACCCCAGAAATATGGTAGAGGACAGTGAGAGGCTATGAATAATAACCCAAACGGCGCACACAGATAAATCCCAGGTGGTGATGAGCGAGGACCCGGGCGTTGCACTGACACCAGTCCATTAATAACGGCACATCAGCAGCCCTCCTCAGACACAGGGGCCTCCACAGGGACTGGGCCAGATCATCAAAACAGAAAATGGAAATGGCAGCCAGGGAAGTAACACAAAGGCAAGGGGGGGGGGGGGGGGGGGTTTGCCTCGACCACAAGAAAATATATAATAAAAATACAAAATATAAAACTGGCCCTAATCACTGGACTACAAACACTCAAATGATAATTAATCCCGTAATAATAACGTACTGTGATTGTTCCCCAGGGTTTTGCTCGTCTGTTCCTCTCTGACCTCAGATAAGCAAACGCTTTAAGTGCTTGTGCTTTAGCTCATTAAAAGTCTGCCATCACAAACAGAAAGATCTGGCAGTTTTAAAGCACCAAGCACTGTCATAATTAAATGGCACACATCAAAACAATGCGTCTGTTAGAAGTAACTTAAAGACATGTAATTCAATGAGCTACATGCCACTGACTATGAATACAAAACACACTATTAATCTGTTACGACCCAAAATGTCAACCCAGGCTATGTACACAAGCTAACGCCTCAAAAGTGTAAACGTTCTGATTTTTATTGACACTACTCCATTCCATTCATGCTCCTTCTACTTGACATTGGTATCATTTTTATCACCATAGGTGTGTGAGCTCTGAAACATGATGAACTGAAACCTGTTACTCCCTTTCTAAAGGAATCTGCTTGCCAACACAATATGTTTCTCCCCCATCAAACAGAGAAACAGAGAAACTCATTAAGGTGGAAGTCTGGAGACCCTGCTGGGGACTGCTGTGCTATTGGGCACTGGATGCATCAAACTGCACAGAGCAGTGCGGCACATCATCCTCATTCTCACAGATTTATTCCTGGGAAAATTACTCATGACTAAGGCACCCTAAAAACCTCCTCTGATCTTTAGTGCAGAGCACTAAATGTGGCCCAGTCACATTGCCTTTCTCCTCATCTCTTGTGACGATTGAAAAATACGTAATTAAAAAGAATACATGCTGTTGGTATAAACTAATGAACAAGAATGAAACATACACTATTCTCTCTCCAATAATCACACACACATTCTCTATCAAAGGAATCCTTATTCAAGAAAATGTGAACAATGTGTAGCAACTGTAGACTAAAGACCCTTTCAAGATTTGCACCCAACAATGACATAATATATATAGCCACATAGAAAAAAGCATGTTGGGCCCTGAACACTGGAGTTATAAACCAACTACGTTTCTCAGATACAGTATGTATAAAAATAAATACCATGTGTACTAAAGGCTGTATGTAGTGATTTATGAGGTCTGTCCCCTGTCCATGGCATCCAGCTCTTCATCATGTGCATGAGGTTCTATACCATTAAAAAACACAGAGCCAGGCAGTACATGGCCAAGGCAGGCTGCTCTCCCACAAACCTGTGTTGCAAGGGCATTAATTATTAAATACAGCACGTCAGGGCATATCATAGCTGTGTGATGATGAGATGCTCCGAGATACTCCATGTCTGCATCATGCATTCGGCTGATGAAACATTTAAATGAATAGTAATGGTCTCATTAAATATTTAGAGAAGCAATCAGTGTGAAATGTGAGTAAATTTTGTTCTTTGGTTCCCATTTATATCTTTTTCAGGTAGCTGTAGCAAAACATAATAAACATAGCAATCTTTCACTGGTGGGAATGAATATGTGATAGATGCAATGATCTGTCAAGACAGTCACCAATAGAACAACAACAATTGCAGCCAAATCGAATATATTCAACATTCCATTTAGATGACTAGTTTGGGCACAAGTGCTACATCAGTTTGACAGAGATGGTAACACACACTGTAGGCTACTCGTTGTAAAAAAAACAAACAAAACAAACAGATACAAACATTATAGAATCCAAATGTCAAATGCAGATGCAGGAGAGCATTCCTAGAAGTACTCCCCCAGGTAGTAAGAGCGTGGCAAGTGATCTGGAAAAACCGAATTCGGGGTTACATGGAAGACAAGTAAATCTGTCCATTCCCTCTCGGACTAGAACGCAATGATGCAAATGGTACCTGGACTCTGGACCTCTCTGCAGTACTAACGCA
This sequence comes from Alosa sapidissima, assembly GCF_018492685.1. Lineage (NCBI taxonomy): Eukaryota > Metazoa > Chordata > Actinopteri > Clupeiformes > Clupeidae > Alosa > Alosa sapidissima. The sequence goes on from NC_055963.1 coordinate 32,379,735, forward strand.
CAAAAACCTGGAGCGCTGTAGCCATCGATACCAGGTCCACGATGCCAAAACAAATCACAGCGGGAGTAGTCACCGCAACCTCGGGTTCTATCACACAAAGCCTTACACACTGAACTGTCACGAGCCACAGTCAGACAGTGCCGCGCGTCAGTAACAGCCAGTTTGATAGTGGCAGAGCCTTTGTTTGTCCACACAGGTAATTGAGCCACATGGAAGTTTGGATATTCATTCAAATAAAGGATTCGATGCAAGCGCAACGGAATGGTTTGAAACGCATGGTGCACTAATGTTGTCCTGTCCACAGAAACTATGCTAATCAAGAGGCACTGAATCTAAAAAAAATACATGCGATGGAGAAAAATAACAGGTAGCCTTAATCACATAATATAGTTGCTCGAATTGTGAAGAAAACATTCACGTGGTGGTAACCAACGTTCTATAAAGAAAAAGGCTGCGTAGCATTAAACATTCAATGTAGCGTTTTACTTTACCCAAACGTCGATTCTTCTTTTCCTTGTAAAAAAAAGACTGGTCAATCCATAAATAATGAAATCTAAGTTCGGTTCATAAACAACATCACAGTCAGTAGTCCCTCCATAGAGCCATTCCAGGCATGGGGGAGTCGCACGCCCGCGGATACAAGTGCACGAAGTCGATGTCAAATACAACTGGCGATTGGAGCTCCCCACTGTTTTGAGGGGCTTCAGCGAGGAGGCTACCCCTCTCCTCTAGTTTCTCCCCCTGTATTCCCCACAGCACCCACGCAATTAGCTCTCAAATAACACCGGCAATGTTTTCGACCTGCGAGGACAACCCCTCTCCTGTCCCGACGGCTTCACGTCGCCAGATTCATTGCCAAAAGGAGAAAGAGACGCTGTTCGCTCCAAGATTTACATTCTGGGTGTCAAGTCAGCCCTGTCCTGCAAATGGGCAGTAGCCAAATGCTGGTGACGAGGGTGTGTGGGGGGGGGGGGGGGGGGGGGCGTAAATAGGATGAGAGGACACTAATTGAACAACGGCGCCACCACCTGAGAGTGATTTTTTCACTCTCATTAAAATAACTTCAACAAAGAGCCAGGATAACACGGATGTCTTTTTGGGCTGTCACAAAATTATGATATTCCATAATTATGCCGCAGTGCCCGCTTGGATATCACGGAATCGTCTTGGTTATTCGTCGAGGCTAGGTATAGGCTAGGCCTACTATATGAATACTTGGATGAATAAATTGCATGACGAATTGTCAAATGACTTTTAAGCATCTCCTGGATACAGTTGAAGAACTATTTCAAATGCCTCTTGACTCAAGTATCTACATTTCTGCAACCCGTAATGGAATTTGAGACACAAAATCTACAACTAGCCTACATATTTTCCATTGGCTCATGTAGGTTGGACAACAACCGGTCCTAAAGACAACAACTGGGGATCTGCCATCAGATGTAATGATGGCAATGCACAAGAGTGATGTGATTCCGATCCTCTTGGACAAAGTTTAACCTCAGTTCACCAAGAGTAATCAGATGCCTACATGCTTATGGGTGATACAGTACTTAGTTCTAGAACTCTAGTTTAGGCTACCTCCAATCTGTCTGGTAGTGAGCATAAATATATAAAAATAGTCAAGTTAGAGTATTATTCACACATATAAATTACAAATGTTCACAGCCCCTTTCAACCTGTAAGAAACAGTTTACTTTCCATGAATGTTTTTGTCCCTGAGACACTGTCATGCCTTTCTTTCTTTCCTGCTGCTGTTCTTTTCTGTCTTTCCTTTTCACATAGATGTTTTAAAGAGTTGAGATACTCCTGCAGGAGGTCAAAGAGAACCCAGTGCTGGCTTAAAATTGGAGGACAGCAGGACATCATCAGTCTTTGTCTGTACACATTGCTACATTTTCCTCAGTCATACGCCCGCCTCAGTGGACGAGATTCGGTGATAAGGTGCAGACATCCCTCCGCATGCTTGTTTGTTTGTTTGTGTGTGTGTGTGTGTGAGAGAAACAGTAGTCTCAGGGGTCAGGGTGATTTTCAGGTGTCATGTCTCAGCATGCAGTGATAGTGGGACAAACTATGTGCCAGCAGTGCCAAGAGAGAGAAAATGGAAGATTGATTACTTGTTTGTTAGACTTTAGAGTTTTCAAAAATATGAGCGTAATCCACTGCGACATCTCTGACTGTATCCTCACATAGACAGTAAATGGCTGCACCTTAAGTCTGACAATAGGCAATTTTGCCATGATCCATGAGATACTGAACCTGTTTTTATTTTTTTGACACTTAAATGAATGACCAAAGGTTTGTATAATTGAAGGGATAAGGTGGAGGTTATATAATAGCCTTATACCGGTAATTTCTTAATCATCTGGAATTCAAATATGCTAACTAACATGAGACCCTTTCACACTGGCAAAATTGCCGCGATTTTATGTACCAGAATCGCGGAACGACTGTCCTTTTCACATAGACCGAGGCGGAACGGCGGGACAAAGTGTCTCGCCAAATTTACTACCAAGCCCCCTTGACATTTTGCCGAGTTTTTTCGTTCCGCCACCAGTGTGAATGGGTCAAGGCGGAAAGGGGAATCTGGGCGGGCATTTCAATGCTATGTCCAGCCCACCACAGGATATTGCAAATAAATCTAACTGATCAAAAGCAGCAATAGCAGAGACAGCACATTATGTCAACCTATAAATTCACAAAGTCTCCAGTCATTCAATGCCTGCTAGAGTTGACTGTAGCTTGGAATGCAATCCATAATAGGCTATCCTAAAATCCAGCGATAAAACAATTGCATGAACTCATGAGCGTCTGTCTGCCCTATATGTATATCCTCTGATTGTAATGCTTACAGATATCTAGGCGATATTTGTAACATTTATTTTGTATTTGGCCTGTTATAAAATCATGTAGACTTATTGAACAATTTTAACACATTAGGAACCGCAAAGTTGGAGACATGCATAAAGACATTGCTGCAAATTTAAAACCGGATTAGGCCTACTCTGGAATGGCTAACTGTGCAGGGGAATGCTTTACACCTTTATGTTCGGTAAGGTCTGCTGTTTATTCTGATATATGGTTTGTCATGTGCTGAGGGAAAGTTCACGAAGTATTCCACCAAGATGAATGGGTAGGGAGACGGGTGCAAAAAATATGATTAAATTAAAGTTACTTTTCTCGCGAACCGTTTACCACAACAACTAACCACTAACATCGTTTAAAGGCTGAGAAAAAGCTCTTTCGTGTGATACATGCGATGTCTGTGATGAATAGGCTACTTCTCAAGTAGTTTAGCAAATTTGGGTGGGACAGAAATACCTTTACAGAGCAGCAGTTCTGGCCATATCGGCTCTGGCTCACATGATGTAGCCTACTGCTTTAAATGCATTATCGCTTCACTACCCAACACGCGAACAAGAAAGAAAAGAAAACAGAAACCAAATGTGCTTATGTCGCGATTTCCGATAGGCCCAGGCCTAGAGAAAAGACAGCTACGGTAACCTAACAATTAGGATTTGCTTTGCCTACACTGCTGTTTGGTTGTCCCAAACTTTGAGACGATCCATACTCGCATTAACTGAATCTTATCAACCCGAACTGCGATGTTGAGTGACAGGATGCAATGCCTAACTAGATGTACCGCATAGCGGTACAAAATATGACCGCCGCTCAGTCCTGTACATCCATTCCGCGAAAATAAATCACACTTCAATTTGTCTCCATCTTTTACTCCATCCCCCACTCTTGAAACTTTTGTGTATGCTTGTTTGGCATGCCTGAGTGTGTGTGTGCGGCTGCACAGAAAGTAGCCTACTTGTGCTGAAAAGGTGAATAGATTGTAGAATAGCCAAAGAAGATGTAGCATTGTTATAAAACCTTTAAAATCTCTAAACAATCACAAGTAGGGCAGGTCATCACAGTTCATCCATTGAAACTGGATTGATGAAAGGTCACTTACACCTGTAGGCTACATTGTATTTGGGAAAAGCAAAAGGTATCAGCATAATGTTATTTATTTATTTTTATTTTTTTTATGTATTTATAAACAAAAACATCTCTGTCAGTTCCATGCCGTTTTCAACAGCTATCAAAAACAAAGGTCATTTTTGGATGGATGGATTTTTTGTGAATATTTCTTCTTCTACATAAGATTTTAGTCATCTTTAATTCATGTAATACTTTATTGTCAATGCACAAATTAAGTAACAGTAGTCTGAAACGTTATTGTTAATGCACAAATTAAGTAACAGTAGTCTGAAACGAAATGCTGTTTTACATCTAACCAGTGGTGCAAATAACTGACATGTCCAAATGGGCCTTGATGAAATGCGTCGCTAGACTGTTCATACACATTTTAACGGGCCAAAGTTGAAGAGCTTTTGTCCGTTATTGTTCGTGCAAATATAGGCTGATTCATGTTCCCTTGCATTGTGTAACTGAGGTCCATGGCTAGTCTGGCTTTCATCAGACCAAGCTCAATCTTTTAAGAAATCAAAAAATAAATAGCGGGCAGATCAGGCTGGGTTCACCCAGCCTAGTCCACAGGCACCCGATATTGTTTAATTTTCAGATTGAGATATACACGCTCTGGCTATTCTAAATGCAAAAATGCATTAGGGAGTTATGACAAAACTGTAACTAACAAACTAGATCCTAATAGAAAGCGGTTAGCTTCCCTAAGCTACAGGTAGGATTATAAGGTAGGCCTATTTACAACATAAATTGTCAATAGGCTATGCTGGCGACACAAATAAAATCTCCTTTGGAAACCAATGGCTTACGACTTACAGTATCAAGCGGACTTAAACTGCCATATCGTGGCGAAAAGTTGTAATAACATTCACGCAGTTCCATGAGTCAAGGAAAGCGCGAATGAAGTAGCCACTTCTAAATGGGACCCACTACACAGTAGCTTAAGGTGTGTTGCTAAAGCAGCCATAATGAAATGAAGGTGTCATTGTTTGGATACTTCACACACACGTGCTTTTTAATTTCACAGACTACAACTACCAAGCTGGAATCAAAGCACATCGATTCCCCTCTCACACCCTGCACGCACTTAAAACAAAATAAACAGGCGTCTCAGTCTCACGCATGTATAGGCAAAACTGTATCAGACCGGTGTAACGTTGGTAAATCTTCCATTGCACAGAATGATTTTGTAGCACGTGCAATAAATGACAGTCGAAAGATACAAACAGTGCTGCTATCAATTTGCTTGGTATAACCGCATTTATAGTTTTCTACAAATGCAATCAATCAAATGGGCCTCCATCACTCAACCAACGCTAACGGTAACATTACCTAGGTCCTTATTGATATTACAAGATTAACGTACCTGCAGTAAAAACCAAGCATGTCCGATAAACATCCTCACTTCAACCTCACTTACACTTCATGTGAACATCGTCCTGTCCTTATTAGATGTTCGCTGCGGTAAATTACAGTCCTTGTAGGAAGTGTCCATTATTTTTTCAACCCACTTTTAACTTCCAAAAAAATTACGTCTCACTGCAACGATGCGCCATCTAGTGGACAAACGACTACTTATCGCCAATACTGAAAATGCAGCCATGATGATGATGATGAATATTTTGGCTTTCTTTTGATCCTATTGAATTTGTAATTATGTATCGGCCGTTCTAATACCGATAGTATGTGGGTGCCTGTGTGTGTGCATGTTTATATGTGTGCACCGCCATTTACAGGCCAATGAGTGTACAGTCACTAAATGTACACATAACCTAATTTTTTTAGCCCCCCCCATGGATGAAATTCTACGAAACTTGGCATACCCCCAGACCCCCAGAGAATGCCAGGTCAATCATACACATACAATTTGGTGCAGTTCTGAACATCTTAACTGAAGATAGGGGCGATTAAAGCAGAATAATATTGCATTTTCATTTTTGACCGGGGCGGGAGGGGGGGGGGGGGGCAAATCACAAATGAGTGATTATGAGCCAGGTTGATGTGGGCCCTTGAGACCAACATACCATAAAAGATTCACAGAGAACTGTGTCTGCCCTACCCTCCTTTCGGGGGGTCCAGTCCAGCGGGGGGGCTGCAGATCAAAACGAAAAACGATGGTTCCATGCTATCCATGTGGGGTTACATGCCCACCAAGTTTTGTGTACCCCGGTCTTTCAGTGTCCCAGGAATCCTTGTTGGTGTACGTCACTAAATGTACACATAAATTATTTTATTGTAAGGCCCCCCATGAACGAAAGTACACAAAACTTGGCATGCATTCAGAGGGTGTCATAATGATCCTACACTTTTAATTTCGTGCAGTTTTGACCTTGTCAGCCAGAGATATTGAGATGAAAACACCTAATTTTTTGCTTTTTAATTTTTAACTAGGTGGCGCTATACATGAAATAAGTGGTAATGGGATGGGTTGACATGCCCCCTTAAGACCAACATACAAAAAAAAGGTGGACCTCCTCGGCCCTACGGTTCTCAAGATATTCACAGAAAACTGTCTCCGGCCACCTACAGGCCAGTTGGTGTATAGTAACATAAATTAATTTATTGTGTGGCCCCCCATGAACGGAATTCCACAAAACTTGGCGTGCATACAGAGGGTGTCATAATGATCCTACACTTCCAATTTCGTGCAGTTTTGACTATGTTAGGTCACAGATACCTTCAATTACACCACCTCATTTTTACTTTTTTGTGTTTAACTAGGTGGCGCTATACATGAAATGAGTGGTTATGGAATGGGTTGACATGGCCCCTTGAGATCAACATACAAAAAAAAAATGGTCCTCCTAAACCCTACGGTTTTCGAGATATTCACAGAAAACTGTGTCTGCCCTACCCTCCTTTCGGGGGGTCCAATTCAGCGGGGGGGCTACAGATCAAAACGAAAAACGATGGTTCCATGCTATCCATGTGGGGTTACATGTCCACCAAGTTTCGTGTACCCCGGTCTTTCAGTGTCCCGGGAATCATTGACGGAAATTTGGGCATGCGAAAAAGAAAAAAAAAAAAAAAAAGAAAAAGAAAAAAAAAAAAAAAATCTGACTAAACCTATATGACCGCCGCTTCGCTGCGCGGCGGTCATAATAATCTCACTGCCTTCGGCATAACTGCTAACAGTGCGCCTAGGCCTACTGTTAAACACCTGAAAAATATTAAGCTGCTGTTTTCTTTTCATGACGAGCACTAGGCCTGGCCTACGCTTGAATGATTTATGACTGAATGGAACGTTGCGTTTTTAAATAACTGCTTATTACGTCGTGTGAAAAGATGTGTAAAAGGCCTATATTAAACACTATAATCTAAGTGTTTAAAAATGAGTTCAACTTGGAGGCTCTATAAAAGCACGTTTGGGAGACGTTTTGGTTCCAGAGGAAGCAAACCTGCAAGATCAATGCAATCAATGGGTGGCGTCCCCACTGCAATCAAGGGTGAGCCGGCCTGTGGTTCTCCCGCCTCAGGCATCAGGGGAAATGTTGTGTTATGAATCCTCCCACTACTCACTGACACACACACCTCCCCACCAGGAAATACCATAAAAATGAAAACACCTTAACACACACCCATACATTCATACAGTACACACACACACACACACGCACACACACACATACATACATATGCATACAAAAACTCACACACCTGCCAGACATGAGCAACTGGCCTTTAGGAAACATCACACACACACACACACACACAAGCATGCACGCACGCACCCACACACACACACACATACATAAAGACATAGAGACACAGGTGTGCACAACACACTCACAACTCAGAGAGAGAGAGAGAGACACGTAGGAGGCAATCTGACTATGGGCTTTGCAAAGGTCTGACTGATTCTGTAGTATAATTTATGACAAGAAAAGTGTTTCTGGATACGTACCTTACAACATGTAGATGCTTTCAAATAGGCTAATTCACATTGTTTTGAGTTTTAGTTTGAAGCCGCGGACACTGTAACACTCAAGAATAGAATGGTAAATTGTCCTCAGCTGTTGGGTTTGAAATTGGATTGGTATTAGGGCATAATTTCCTTTGAGTAGCCTATTTCTCTGTAACAGAGAGCAATACAAAATAGCATATAATAGCAATAAAGCAATATAAATGAATGAAATAGAGCTATTTTTTATTTCACTAAATGCTAGCAACAGATGGGTTTGTTAGAGAATAAGCCCTGCTAAGGCCCACGACCATACAGACACTGCTGTGGTTCATTCTTGCTTCCTCTCTTTACAATTCAACTTCCAGTGGTCCAAAGCAGTAGCAGATAGTCAGTGTGCTATAATATTGACTCACAGTATGTAGAGTGCTCGAAATCAATGAAATATGAGCTACCCGCTTTCAAGCCCTCCACAGCAGCAATATGTCATAGTGGAAAGAAATAAAAGCCACATTTTTCCTTTCTCATTTTCCCATAATTCTTGTTGTTTCAAAAATCTTTTATTTAAACCTTTAATCCTTTAAACAAGACCTTTGGATTAGACGCCCTTCGGAAAGGTCAGAGTCTGCTCGTGCAGGTATAGAGGGGAGGGTCAACGCCAGAGGCGAACCTCGCAAAATAATCCCTCTTTATTACAGTCAGCGCGGTAGTCACCCATGCCATCATTAAACAGGCATTAATCATGCCAACTTTTGCCCGGGATACTTTAACATGGCCAAGGCTCCATTAATAATGTTCCATCCAGCCTGCCTTTGACATTTGCTTTAATTACCTCAGTAATTTATTCATGTACTGTTTCGGGGGAGCTTGTTGTGAAAAGCTGCCTCCAGGAATCTCGCACTCAGCCTCCACGAGATATAGCAGGATTAGCTGTGTTAATAGGCGACTAGGAAGAAATTGCTCTTATCTGTGTATGCGTTAAGCCACAAAGTTATTAGGCTATACTCCTGAAAGTCAAATCTCTTCATGGCAAAGGGTATGAATTTATTTGTCCCGGTGCAACTGTATATTTATGCCTACAATAAATGCCCCTATGAAATGGCTTGCAACCATTAACATATGAATACAAGACATAAATCTTTTTGTTGCTTCTCTACTGTGCATGAGTCACATATAGCATCTTATAGCATCTGAGTTTTGTAATTTAACTGCTGTAAGTATACCAGTAGAAATAGGTAGCCCATGTTTTCTCAGTTTCTCACCAGCTGGTTTGTTTGTAGGTGTGTGACTATCTACGTATACTTTAAACCAGTTTGCATCACTGCAATATCTATTCATAGATAAGGAAGTTCATATGTCTGTGGTGGTGTTCTGTAAATGGATTATATCCAAGTCTGACCCTTCCTCTAATCTTGGTGGATACTGTTGAGGGGATTAACCCACCCCCACCCCACACAAAATCCCTCGTCCCGGATGGCCTGTGGCATGCCATATTAGTGTAATGTATTTGATGTATGTTTACTGACCTGTCTCTACTCGTCCTGTAGATAGCCTTCTGATGGCTGTAATAACATGATTCCCATCAAGTTATTATGACACACAAATTCTACTCCACTTTGTATGTCAGCCTAGTGACCTGCAATATAGATGAAGAATGGCATCATTGACATAGATCTGCTTAATTACTTTGCAATCCGTATAATAGTAACCATATGATGACATTACCCACTAAATTGTTCTCCAACCAACAACACTTTAATTGTCTCCATTTCTCCACTAATACACTGCATCATGCATGTACTTTCAGTCACTTTGTCAAACGTTGTCTTGGACCTTGATGATTTCAAGGTCAGTTTTCTTTATCAGTAAAATGTCTTCCTTCAAGAGGAAATTATTTGAGAATACATCATGTTGTATTTATGAACCACATACAGTACATGACAAATTTGTCATTTCCACTCATTTGTCAAGCACAATTATTTCCCTAACTTGGGTGCCGTTACAGCAAGTTCATTGGCCTATGTCCATGAGCACTGCTTTCTCTTCATTCATTCCAGTGGAATACCAACCACAGACAGCCTTTTGTGAATCACCATCTCAGATTAAACGAAAGAAATTCCCTCTGTGTCAGACTAGGAGAGTATAAAACTCCCTGCATGAATGTGTGCTTCCCTCTGTGCAGTGACAGCATGGGCAGTCAGATATCATCATCCTCACCATGACTTGTAAATGCAATAATTTTACAGTCACTTTCTTTATCATTACTATGCCTTGTGCTTTAGGGATGGTGCAGTCCTGTAGGGTTTTCTTTCTTTCTTTCTTTCTTTCTTTCTTTCTTTCGCTCTCTCTTTCTTTCTGCCTTGCCTTGCTCGTAAATGTGCATATTGGTGGCTTTCTATCTCTCTGTCCATATCCACACACCTGTGTCCCCAAAACAGAAAAAGTTGGGACATTGTGTAAAATGCAAATAAAAACAGAATGTTTTTTTTTAAAAAGGACATAGACAACATATCAAATGTTGAAAATGAAAATTTGAACTACTGTATTTCGTGGAAAATATATGTTAATTTTGAATATGATGCCAGCAACATGTTTCAAAAAAAGTTGGGACGGGAACACTCACTACTGCGCTGCTTCACCTCTTCATTTAACAAAATTCTGTAAATGTTTAGAAACTGAGGAGACCATTGCTAGAGTTTTGACAATGAAATGTTGTCCCATTATTCCCGATACAGGATTTCAGTTGCTCAACAGTAGGGGGTATCCTTAGTCATGTTTTTCATCCCATTATGTACCTAATTTGAAAAATCTGGAGACAGGCCATTTTAGCACCTGGATTCATTTTCTATAGAGAAATACCATTTAAACATGTTCAGAATTCATTTGACATTTGCCATTGTTTTCCTGAAATATTCAAGGTCTTCCCTGGAATAGACATTGCCTGGATGGCAGTATATGTTGCTCAAAACCTGTATACATCATTCAGAATTGATTGCGCTTTTCCAAATGTGCAGGATGCCCATGCTGTAGGCACTAATGCTCCTCCACACCGTCATAGATGTTGGGTTTGGAACTGAGCACTAAAAAAAGTTGGATAGGTTGGATACTTTAATTCAATTCAATTAAAAAAAAACTTGATTTATCCCCGAGGGACAATATTCTCTATGCAAGCATAGTGACATAAGACATAACACAACAGGTAAGACAGGACAAAAGAAAGAACAGGACAGACAAAGAAAGAACAGGACAGACAGGAGTTTAAGGGGGGGGGGGGTAAGTCCCAGGAGATGGAGGAGGAGGGGGCTTGGAGCATATTCAAGTTCAAAAGGCGAATAGCCTCAAAAGTAAAGGTGGCCTTCCTACTGTTAGTCCTAGCCAGAGGACAGCGCAGACACCTGCCTTAGGGCAGCCATTCAAAAACTCTGTGTAGGACATGGGTAGAGTCTTCTAGGATGCAGTTGGCTTTCCTTAATGTTGCCTTGTCGTGCAGTCATTCAATCCAACGATTTTAGAACATGTGTTCACAATGCTCTGGAGGTGTTTCTTATTTTTGACTGAGAGGGAGTGAAACCAGCACATGGATGAAAAGGTCAGTATACCTTCAATAAAGGAGGTGTAAAAAATGCTGAGAATCTTCCTGTTCACTCCAAAGGAGTAAAGTTTCCTCAAGAAATACTGCCTCTGTGGACATTTTTTAATAATCACCTCTGTTTTAGAGTCAAAACGCAGTTTGTCATCAATGACAGTGCCCAGGTATTTATATTCATGTACAACTTCCACTGGTTTCCCATGGATTGTAGTTTCAGTCCTGCTTCCTCTATGCTTAGTGAAGTCAATGAACATCTCCTTGGTCTTTGTAACATTTAGCTCCAAAAATGAGCTATCACACCCAGTGGCGGAACAAGTCAGAGCCGGGCCGGGGGCGGGGCACATGACCGGGCCCTTTATTAAATTCATCATAACTAATTTTACAACATAATTTTACAACATAGGCTACACATGCCCGCAACAGCGGGTCTTACAAGCGTCAGCGCCACGGAGAGCAACTATGTCATTTTGAAGTCCATCGAACGTACATGAAGTGTAACCAAGAGAACAACAACAAAAACATTAGGCTACATGACCCCTAATAATAAAACAACAATAATACGCAGCACTATTTGAAGGGCATACGACGAGCCTTGCGCTCCGCGAACTCGTCCACGATGCTCTGTGTATGTCCATTTTCTTTGCTCGCTCATTCTCTATGGACAACATGGCAAGTCCACTCAGTCTCTCCTGTCCCACTGTGCTCCTCAAATGGTTTTTAATGATCTTTAACTTGGAGAATGAGCGCTCAGAGGTTGCAACGGTGACGGGAAGAGTCAAAAATAAAATTAGGGCGGTGCAAATCTCACTGAATGCAGAAGTTACTGCTGGGTGGTTGCATTGGCGGAGCGAGGGGGTGGCTTCGGGGGCTCAAGCCCCGAATCTCTTTTTAAAAGCCCCGAATATTTTTTTGTATGTGTTTTCAATTTCCAACGATTCTAATTTCTAATTTAACTTCCCCTCGGTTTCTTTATAAATGTTACAAAATGTAGCCTACTATTAGCCTACTGAGCAAATATCCCTTACTTTCAAAGCCCAATATTGACAGATAACCTGATTTCCCACACGATGAGTTCAGGCAATGCCAGAGCTGAGATGTAGCGGCATAAACCTGGCAGGAAAGTTCAGAGCGGCGCAGTCAGTTTAGTTTGTTAACTACCACAATCACGAGTTGGGTCGCGATAGTCTGTCATTTTTAAAAAGTGGGTCCCCAGAAAAAAAGTTTAAGAAACACTGGTTTAAAAAGCAAGCCGGTAAGAAAAACTATTGTCAAGACATTAGGCAATTAGGCTACTGTACCCCGGAATACAAAAATAAACTTCAGATTGTATGTATTAGTATGTAGTCTGTATTCTGTAGTCGCAATGACCGAATCAGTAGATATACCTGTTGTCAGTTGAGTTCGTTCAATTCATTTATTGTAGGCTAGTAGCCTAAGCAAATATGAAACGGAGATGTAACGTGGCTACCATGTTTCATGCATTTTAGGGCAAAAATACCATGGGATTGATGTGTTCTCCATTTGAGGAACGTAATCAATTGCGGACATGCACATACAGCTCAGACACAGAGCGCATATAGGCCTAGGTTAGGCTACTTTCACTTTCTAGAGCGCATTCATTAGGCTACGTAAAAGATGCTTCATACCAAAACAACGATCAAACATTATCAAATGTATCATGACGTGTTGTCACAAAGACTTACTCCAATTACAAAATCGAAACCAAAATCATGTAAGTTTAAGTGTTCTCTCATTGATGCCTGTAGGAGACGATCCAATTTTGTAAATTTGCACGTCGTAAAGTTCAATATGAGAGTTAAAATAAAGCCAGTCATACAGCAGAACATTTTATTCAATATTTTACAGCTATTAAATCATCAAAGTAAATTTCAAAACTTTTCAGCAACCGTGAGTCATAACTCGTCCTGACTGGGGCAACCTATAAGCCCAATACGTCCCACTCTGCTGAAAATGAATGAAAAGAAACCGTTTGCATGATCTTAGCTCCTCCGGCCTTGTGCCGTGGGAGAGGCCCAATGGACGTGTATCTGATGTCAGAGAACCTCTTGTTGACCAGCACTGTTTTGTTAGGGCCGACTCGGGGATTGAACAGTCTCAATACCCCAACGAACCGGGGCAACTATGCGGGAGGCTGGGACAACAGTGCTGACCTCTACCTCGTTGTCATGTGTGGAGAACTGCCTGGACAATGCATCTGGCTTGGTGTTCTTTGAGCCTGGGCGATAGGAGAGTGTAAAATCAAACCGGCTGAAGAACAATGCCCAACGGGCCTGGCGAGGGTTCAGACGTTTGGCTTGCTGGAGGTATTCAAGGTTCTTGTGGTCCATCCACACAAGAAACGGGTGCTGCGCTCCCTCCAGCCAGTGCCTCCATTCACCCAATGCCATTTTCACTGCCAGCAGCTCACGATCCCCAACGTCATAACGGGACTCGGCAGGATTGAGGTGACGAGAAAAGAATGAACAAGCAGTTTCCCGTTGAATCGTTGGGAGAGGTCTTCTTAGTGAGAGCTGAGATCGTCGCGGCCACTGAGCAAAAGTTTGCAAAACCAAGGAACTGTTGAACTCCTTTTACGGATGTTGGTGTTGGCCAATCCCGCACATGGACATGGTCCCTGGGTGCCTTCTGTTGGCTGCCTACCTGAGTGTCACTGCTTGGAAGGGGAAAAACATACCTTTGCCATACGACTATTAGTTATTACATTATATTACATTTGGCTGACACATTTTTAACCAAAGCAACTAACAACATGATTAACAGTTTAAGCTTTATAAAACAATTCTCTCAACACTTATAGGACCATTTTAAAAAAGCTCTAGTACAATAAGAATAAGTGCATCAGTGAGTGCTGTTTTTTAAACAATCGAGAGTCAGTTCTAGTCAGGTGGTAGGTGCTAGGATCAGCAAGACTAGTTATTACTACTAACTAGTTACTAACCCCTTACCCTAAAGAAGTGAGAGAGCAGTTATGTTAGGATGGAATTAATAACTATAGTGATATGTCAATTAAATATAATTTGTGTTACAACCTGGTACATTAATGAAGTCAAATAGCACCAGACCACCATCTACAGTTCTACATTGCTGCCTTGACATTAAATAATTACAACTTGTGCAGCATTGCACTGTCTCTCCCCAGGTAAAAAAAAAAAACTATTAAAAGTATACTTTTTGAAAGAGTACTAAGTACCGTTTGTACTTTTTTCGTAAAATCCAAGTGTAATTAAGTGTATTGAATTATGTATTAAGTTCAACTTAATACCAAATTGACTATACTTTGAGTGTAATTAGTGTGCTAAAATGGAACAACTTTTTTCAAACTTTAAGTGTTCTTAAGTACATTATACAAAAAGAGATTTTATGAGCATTCGAAACACAGTCGCAGTACAATTTTGTAACATCCCAAGTGTATTGGAAATGTACTTAAAAGGCATTACAGTATAACTAATAATAGTGTAGTAGTGTATTTTGAATACACTCTTATCATCCTCATTTCTATTCATTTGGCATGCTTCTGTAATATTTTAAATTAACTTCAAATGTACTTCCTGACTACAATAAGTGCCTTGAAAGTTTGCAGTTATGTTAATAAAAGTATAGTCTTAAGATACTTTAAGCACTATAAAGTGTACAATTTAAGTATAATATTAGTGTGATTTAAAATTGTACTATTAGTACTCTCCTACCTATTCTGTTACATGACAAATTACACTTTGATTATGAGAAAAACATTTTATTGACATGAATGAAAACAAAACATAATATTCATCCATAACAAAAGTAAAACATTTTCCTGAAAGTTATGGATCTCTTGAGCATATCTTTTCAAGTCGGATGTGGTAACGCGATAAAACATGCATTTGGGCGTATTATATTATTTCACATGCATAGATTTTTCGAGTGGCTGTTTGGAGCGCTGGTCAGATTCCTCCTTGCTCGCAGCATTTTCTTCCATGCTTTGGGAGCAGTTTCCTCTGAGTGCGTACGCGCAGAGAGAATTTGTGCACACACATTTAATATCTACGTGTGTGAAATAATATATAATATAATACACCCAAATGCATGTTTCATTGCGCACATTTTGCCACTATTGTGTTGCGATACTCTACAGCCTCATTGGTAGACCATCAATTCAAAATGCAGATTTCATGAAAAACAAAAGTTGTTTACCCTCCTAGGTGAGAGAATTTGCCCTCTAAGCTTGAAATTGTTTACTGGACACCCAGCCTACAAGCCAACAACTTAACAGTCTAACATGGCTAAATTTGTAATGCATGATCATTTATTGCTTATTTGTTTGCAAAGTCTTCTGGCCCAGAAAGAAAACCATGGTGGTTACAGATCATGGCTGAGGAGGAAAGGTACAGCTGGTAGAGTTGTGCAGTGAGTGAACTTCCCTCCCAACACTGAGATGTGGTGGCAAAGGCTGTGGTAGCTAGCTTCCTTACTAGCAAACCATCTTCCAGTCCAAGATGCATAAAGTTTTCGGTGGCAACCCGGGGCTGGACAGCAGTCAAATGCATTGACCTTGGTATTAGAGAATTTGTCTCTGTTGTCTGTGAACAGAAAGAAGATGGACAACATTTTACAAGATAAACAATATTTTACATAGAAATCCATTGGCAATGATGATATTAATACAGATTATCTGTACCTATTTGCCATTTACTTTTTATGGGTCAAATTGGTATTGACACCATCTGTTTGCCATCCTGGTATGGGTAGACCTGGCCAGGTAGTCTTTCCTTAAAGCGTTGTGCACCTTGGCACCGATATGAGTGCAACCACCCTGTTTTCTGCATTTGATTACCTTAGATTCCTTTGTTTCCAATACAACCGTATTATCGTTTTCGGGTCAAATGGCATTTTAAATGGGAGTCGTAGGGGGCACTAGCCTATTAT
The DNA here is from genome assembly GCF_018492685.1 of Alosa sapidissima. NCBI lineage: Eukaryota > Metazoa > Chordata > Actinopteri > Clupeiformes > Clupeidae > Alosa > Alosa sapidissima. The sequence continues at coordinate 32,396,123 of NC_055963.1, forward strand.
TTTGATGCATGAATCAAAATCATCATGTATCAAAATAGTTCTGCCCCTACGACTCCCATTCAAAATGGCATTTGACCCAGAAACGACAATACAGTCAAGCTTAATGGTGGCGCTTCTGACTTAATTATACTTTCAAACGAAAGTTTGACTCAGGTACATTCACAAAAAGACCCTAGGTTGCATTTTGGCTTGAGTTATGCTTTAAGAGTAATGGGACAAGGTCCTGGATGAAGAATATTTACCTTTACTGCTGATTATTTGAGGCGTTCAGACATCTCGGTTTCAAAACTGTCCAGGAACACCTGTAAAAACATAGTTAGGCTACAGATTAAAACTAGGTAAATTACAAACACTACTATGAAATGAACTTGAATGTTCTGTCAAACACAAATAATTTAAAAAAATCTAAATCTATCGCATAAACCAAGGCATAATATCAATCATGTAGCCTAAGCTTCATAGCACTAACTTAGTAGAACACCAGGTTTAATTCCCCCTCTAATATCAATGGTGGAAAAAAAATGTTCTACTTCATAAAATGCATGTAATTTCTCCTGTAGACTCATTTTAAAAGATTCTCCACGATTAAAGAAAAAAACAGCTACAATGTCATTAGCATGCCTAATGAATATGAAGTGTGAAGTGTGACTAGCCTAGCACCATCCTCCTTTCTGTGAGTTAACTTAGCCTACACTATAATATTAAAGAATATTGGTGAACTTTAGGCAAACGTTGCTTAATAAAGAACACACTTTCTTCCATCATAGTTTGTCTAACGTTAGTGCTAACCAACGCTTGTCAATAATCCCACAAACACAAAGCAGGCTAATGTAACGTTAGATATGTTTCGACCTCACTCTGACCGTCACTACGAAAAAAGGAATGATCACCTTCGTTCTGCCTATCACCGAGACCATATGTCAACAAAGTCATGCCCATGACCTCCGGAAGCAGAACGACTCGAGCTTGTAAATAGCGGAGATTGCTCCCGGTTCAGTCTCTCACCTTGATCGCCTCATCTGAGACCTGTGATACGTGAGTACGTACTTTCACTGCTTTCTTGCTTTGACTGTGTTTGTTAGTCTGCATGTGGCAGTAACCTGTGGTTTTTTCAGGAAACTTCGTTTAACTTTGTTTAACTTTGTTTAACTTGTTGACGCCTTTCCTGAGTTCACCCCATACCGCACGGCGGAGGGGCTAGTGTGAGCCTGCTGCCTGCGTTCGCGCACTGCTGCGGGCTGCCATTTCAGTGTTATTTTCCTTTTGTGTGTGCCAGGTTTCCGGGTTGTTGTTTGTTAACTACTGTGTACCTTATCTGGCTGTTCGCGGCTAGTTGGGCTTGGTGTGAGCCTGCTGGGTGCGTTTGCGCACCGGCGTGGGCCACCGTTATTATTTCTGTTTACTGCTCTGGCAGCCGGAACCTGTGTGGGCCTGATCAGCGCGTGTGTGCTCGGCCGCTTAGGCGCTAATGTTACTGTGTGCTTCTTGTTAGCTTTGTTGTTGTGTGCTAGGCTACTTGCAAAAGGTAAGTTTAGCTGTTTGTGTCTGCTAGGTGCAGTCTTGCACGAGGTGCGGGCTGCTGTGTGTCTTTTCTCCAGTTGTCCACTGGTGTACGTCGGCGTGTGCGTTCGCGCACTGGTGGCCGCCTTCTTTGTGTATCTGTTGTGTACCCCGTCGCTGCTGTCCGCAGCTAGCTGGGCCAGTGTGAGCCTGCTAAGTGTGTCCGCACGCTGCTTCAGGCCACCCGTGTACTGTATTACACCACTGCTGTATCTCTTTACGGGCTGCTGTTTGCAGACCTAGTGCGTTGTACGGCCAAGGTAAGTGCCTTATTGTATTGTATTGTGTTGTATTGCATTGTGTTTTTCTGTGGTAGGCAATGGCGGCACACTACTGCAGAGTCTGTAGGGCCACGATGGCCCCCAATGACGGGCATAGAGAGTGTCCCGCTTGCCTTGGGGCCGCCCACCTCCTGGAGGATGTCGACAGCCCCTGCAGCGCAGCCTGTGACCTTCCTAGGAAGGAACGGCTCCGCCGGGCTGACCAGGCATGTGGCCACGTGCGTGGACGGGACAGGCGGCGCTCACCCGACCAACCATCCCACTCTCATAGGCATGGCCGTAAGCATACGCACAAGCGTAAATGGCAACATGAGTCCCCTTCCAGGCATGATCAGGTGGAGGTCCCTGGACCTGCTAAGCGCTCGGCTCCAGCTGCCGTGACCGAGGGTAATGATGTCACGGAGTCGCTTCAGATTCTCTCAGCTCTCCAGGCTCTGGCTAGGAGGATGGACAGGCTGGAGGGTCTCCAGGGCACGTCATCCCCTTCTCTGCCCCCTGGCCAGGAAGGTCTCTCCCCATCCAGGCCTGAGAGCCATGGTGCGGATGTTGATCTGGGTGATGTGGATGTGCTGTCGCTCCATGCCCCTCGTTCTACGATCGATGACGTAAGTGGGGACGGCCTCCTGGATGAGCTACATTCAGACATGGTGCAGCCAACTGATGAATCCACGGTGCCAGGGGAGGTCCCCGTCGGCTCCTTGATGTCACGGGTGTTGAGTGCCTCCAAGATCCTGGGTCTTCAGGCCCCTATGCCAGACATGGCTTCCCTTGGGGGCGTCTGGGAAGGCGTCTCGCACAGCAGCCCACCACCCTGTATACCCGTGGCAGTGGATTACACGAAGGTGCTGCAGACGGCATGGGGTAAGTCGCTACAGCGCCCCCAATTCAATCCAGGTTGCCGTCAGCTGGCAAAGGCTGCCTATCCGGCCGACTCAGGGCTAGGGGATATGCCACCGGTCGAGCAGTCCATCGCCGCCTGGACTTCCCTGGGGCCTGCCAATGCATCTCCCAATCCACGCTGCCGGCGTAAGGAGTGTGCCAAGACGGACCGTCTCATCAGTCACTGCTTTGACGCATCAGCACGGGCAGCCCGTATGAGCAACCCCCTGGCCATCACTCTGGCTGCTCTGCGAAAAACGATGAGCCCGGAGGACCATGATGCAAGGGCCCTGGTGGATGCCGCACTGTCAGCCCACTCCCAGCTGACGCGTGATGTGGGGAGCTATGGCCTCTGCGGTGCTGTGCCGTAGACAGGTGTGGCTTGCCCAAACCTCTCTCCCTGATGCCATCAGGACAGACCTGTTAGGTCTCCCCGTGGTGCCTGGGCATGTGTTCCATCCAGACTCCCAGGGGGTGCTGGACAGAGTGGAACAGGCTGGCGCTTCTAGAGAAACTGGTCAGCGTGTGTGCCACAGGCGGGCTCCGGTTCCCCACAGGGCAGCATCAGGTAAGTATGGGCGGTGGCAGCCCGCCCGAACACCACAGGTAAGTATCAACTATGCTGCCCCACGGGACCGGTGCTTTCGTGCACCAGACCAGAGCTCAGCCCCAACTCCCTGGCCCAGAGGACAGCAAAGACCTCGACGGGGCGCAGGCAGAGTTGCAGGCCGCGGTGGCGGTCCTGTCTAGGGATCCGGGGCTGCCCGTCGATTGCCCTTCCCAGCTGTCCAGGACCTCCTGGGAAGGGATTGTGCCAGACTCTTGGGTTGTGGCTACGGTGACTCACGGTTACCGCCTACAATTTCGACGGCGGCCCCCTACGTTTTCAGGGGTCAAGATGACGTCTGTGAAAGACCCCCTTTTAAATTCCGTGCTTGTCAAGGAGGTCCAGGAGTTGCTTCTGAAAGGGGCCATCTCAGAAGTACCGCTGCACACACGGCACACTGGGTTTTATTCCAAATATTTTATTGTGCCCAAAAAAGACGGAGGTTACCGGCCGGTCCTCGACCTCAGGCCCTTGAACCAGTACCTCAAGGTGCTTCAATTCAAAATGGTCCACGTTGGAATAGTGATTCGTTCCATCCAGGAAGGGGAGTGGTTTACGTCTCTGGATCTAAAAGACGCGTACTTCCACGTCCCTATCTGCCCAGCACACAGGTCCTTCCTCCGCTTCGCCTTCCAAGGCAGGGTGTTCCAGTTTCAGGTCCTCCCATTTGGCCTTTCACTGGCCCCCAGAATTTTTACTCGCGTGGTGGCAGCCGCGCTAGCCCCCCTGCAGGTCCAGGGCCTAAAGATCCTACCGTACCTGGACGACTGGCTAATTTGTGCCCCATCTCAGGTGCAGGTGGTGCACGACACCAACACGGTTCTGACCCATATCCAGGCCCTGGGTTTCACGGTCAACTGGAAAAAGAGCAACTTGCAGCCCCGCCAAAAGGCGGATTTCCTTGGTGTCCTCCTCGACTCGGTCAGCATGACGGCGTCTCTCACTCCACGGAGGGCAGACAGCTTGACCGAGGCTCTGACAGGCTTTCGGCTGGGCAGACTGGTCACCGCCCACAAAGTCCAGAGGCTGTTTGGCTTAATGGCCGCGGCAGCTGCGGTACTGCCATTGGGCCTGCTGAAGGCACGCCCCCTGCAGTGTTGGTTCAATGCCTTTCAGCTCCACCCGAGAGACGACAGGCATGTGAAGTTGCGGGTGCCTCCTGCTTGCATCCGAGCCCTGCGTCCTTGGACGGACAGGAGGTTCTTACTCCAGGGTGTTCCACTGGGGGGCCTTCCTCACAAGAGGCAAGTCATCTCGACAGATGCTTCTCTGACAGGCTGGGGAGCTGTCTGGGAAGGGCTGTCAGCGAGGGGCGTGTGGCCTCCCTCCTGGACGTCAGAGCACATCAACGTCCTCGAGCTGAAGGCCATCCATCTCGCCCTGCAGAGGTTCCTGCCAGGGTTGCGAAGCCAATATGTTCTGGTGAGGTCAGACAGCACCTCGGCGGTGTATCATGTCAATCACCAAGGCGGCACGAGGTCCTGGCGGTGCCTCCAGGTGGCGGAGGAGTTGCTGTCATGGGCATGGCCGCGTCTGGCTTCAGTGAGGGCAGTACACGTTCCAAGTGTGGAGAACAGGGCGGCCGACATTCTCTCCAGGACCGGGCCACTCCCGGGGGAATGGAGATTGAACCCAGAGGTGGTCAGCCAGGTCTGGGCTCAGTATGGGACTGCACAAGTCGACCTGTTTGCGTCGGCAGAAACGACTCACTGCCCAGAGTGGTACTCTCTCGTGGGACAGGGAGGCAGTTTGGGCCTGGATGCTCTGTCACAAGACTGGCCGACAGGCTTGTTGTACGCTTTTCCTCCATCCCCTCTTGTACCTCAGGTCCTGCGGAGGATCAGGGAGGGCCAACACACAGTTCTGCTGGTTGCTCCACGGTGGCCGGCGAGGCCTTGGTTTCCAGACCTTCTCCGGCTCCTGCGGGGTCAGCCATGGCAGTTACCCTGCCGGGCGGATCTTCTGTCACAAGCAGACGGGCAGATCTGGCATCCGAACCCAGGTGCCCTGCGCCTGTGGGTTTGGCCCCTGCAGAGTCAGTCATTGAACAGCTAGCTGAGTCTGTGCAGGAGACTCTGAACAACGCCAGGGCTCCTTCTACTAGAGCTTGCTATGCACTCAGGTGGAGGATCTTTTCGGATTGGTGTGCCAGCTTGGGTCTTGAGCCAGCGGTTTGCCATGTGCCACAAGTTTTGCGCTTCTTGCAGTCCTATTTGGATCAAGGCAAGGCGGTCAGTACTGTGAAGGTTTATGCCTCGGCCATTTCAGCCTTTCACCAGGGTGCGGATAACAGGCCCTTGGGTAGGCATCCACTGATTGGTCAGTTTTTAAAAGGGGCCCGCCGGTTGCGTCCAGTTCGCACTTTGCGGGCACCAAACTGGGATTTGCCCACCGTTTTAATGTCTCTTACTGAAGGCCCGTATGAGCCCATTTTAGATGCAGATCTGCGATCTTTGTCTCTGAAAACTAGCTTTCTCCTGGCTCTTTGTTCGGCCAGGCGCGTCGGGGAGCTGTGCGCCCTCTCCGTCAGCGAAGACTGCCTGAGGTGGCAGGCAGGGGGCACTGGCGTGTCACTTTGGCCTAATCCAGCCTTCCTGCCTAAGGTTTTAAGTCAGCAGTCTATCAACCAGGTTCTGGAGCTGACCCAATTCCAGCCGTCTGGGGAATCTGGGAATGCCGGTCCCTTCGGGTACAAGGGCTCACTCCACCAGGAGTATGGCTACGTCTTGGGCTGCCCTTAAGGGGGTACCAGCAAGCGATATCTGTGCAGCGGCTTCATGGGCGACGCCTTGCACTTTTACCAGGTTTTATAGGGTGGACGTCACTCGCCCAGCTCCGGTTGGCGACGCTGCCCTCATGTCCGTGACCGAGCGAGGTTTTAATGGTTAGCTTAGAGCTCCTCGCAACTTTTTTGGTATGTGTCATCCCTTTTTTAGACCGTAGTGACGGTCAGAGTGAGGTCGAAACAGATCGTAAGTTACGCATGTAACTATGGATCTGTGAGACCGAGGGATGACCGTCACTATCCTTGTCGCTCGGACCATCCTGAGGCGCTCAAGGTAGGAGACTGAACCGGGAGCAATCTCCGCTATTTACAAGCTCGAGTCGTTCTGCTTCCGGAGGTCATGGGCATGACTTTGTTGACATATGGTCTCGGTGATAGGCAGAACGAAGGTGATCATTCCTTTTTTAGACCGTAGTGACGGTCATCCCTCGGTCTCACAGATCCATAGTTACATGCGTAACTTACGTTTTCTTCTTGATAGGGATCTGGTCGACGTTTATGACTTTAACGTTAGCTAAATTAGCTAACGTGATCTGGCATTGCTAGCTTGTACTAGCAAGGATAAAAACAAACTCTTGAAAGATTGCTAAGCCATCAATTTAACTTCTCCAAAGACTAGCGAAGGTCATAAAGAGTAAGCTACATCAGAATCATTTAACAATATGCTTTGGGACTCACCTGATAACGAATAACTTGGCACTTTAGATCCAACTGGCTTCAGCCCTTGTTATCTCATATGACGAGTCCTTCTGGCTCTGTAGGACCAACGTCTCTGGCATGACTAGAATTTATGGTATCTTTAATTTGGACAAACCTGTAACAATATGGACCGTAAACGTATGCATTTTCTGGTCTCTACAGTCCATCTGTATTGCAAAGCATAGACTGTATAAAATTACGTTAATGTTTGCTCACACCACGTTTTGCTTGAAAGCTGCACAGATCCGCCCACTCCATTTCAAAATCAAACAACCATGTTATTGGTCAACTGGACTGCCTATACATTTAACTGTGTTGCCTATACATTTAACAAAATGCCACATTCATCCTCTCACAACCTTTACTACATCACAAACGTATAGGCTACTACCTTGCTAAGACACAAAATCAACAAAAGAAAAAATATTATTTGATGACCAAAGCTGATAGATCAGTGTGTCTAGGCTAGGTTATTGCACATTGCCATCCATGCGGCTGACATATCAGGCCTAAAAGCTACACACATTAGTATTTTATTAAAGGTGAGATGACTATGAAACTATACAAACAATGTATTAGGCCTACCAAAAAAATAAACTTTCCATAAGTACACTATATTACAACTCTAAGTATTAGCAATTTAATACACTTAAACTAAATAAACGTCTTTACCATTTAAAATACACTAACAACAAAGTACACTTTTAAAAAGTACATTACAAAAACACTTTGAATATTGCACAATAAGTATATTTAATTTTAGTACACTGAAGTTGAACTTAATACTATGACTATGAAACTATACAAACAATGTATTAGGCCTACCAAAAAAATATACTTTCCATAAGTACACTATATTACAACTCTAAGTATTAGCAATTTAATACACTTAAACTAAATAAACTTCTTTACTATTTAAAATACACTAACAACCAAGTACACTTTTAAAAAGTACATTACAAAAACACTTTGAATATTGCACAATAAGTATATTTAATTTTAGTACACTGAAGTTGAACTTAATAACATCTACTTTGAAGTATACTTTCTAAAAGTACACATTAAACATACTTTACATAAAGTACAAAAAGTGTAAGCATACTTGCTTTATACTTCATGTACTTTAATCATATTTCTAACACACTAAAGTATACTACTTTTTTACCTGGGTCCCTACAAGAGGAGATTGTTTTTTTTTTATGTTGTAGTTATGTTGTCTCTTACACTGTACAATACATGTTCATTCTGACACTTCAACAGACGATTGATACCATTTCTATGTATATGGTCCTTGTGGTTGTGGAGATATTCAACATTTATTGTTGGTATGTCATGTTGAGCAGGAAACCAACAAATTGGCCTGAAATTGCTTAAAGTCACACACACACACAACAAAAATCAGCTTGACAACCATCCTAATGATCATGCTTGCACATAAATTGGATTATATTGCACATTTGCCCAAAATTACAGTAGGTAACATGGAAGAAAATGAAAGCTTTTACCACTTTTAAGAATATAGTGTTAAAATGGACAAAAAAATACATTTTCTAAGCTGACAATCTGACTAGAACACATGTTGAGGGGTTAAATATTAATACTGGATAGGTTGTATGCTTGTACCAAAAAGTGTCCGACAAAGTTTTAATATCAGTTTTGGCCCCCTGACTAATGGTTATATGACTTTTTTCGGGTTGAATGGTGGCCGCCTCGCTTCCCCCTAGCGCCTGTGAGCGGAAACACCACCCATGCAACTGTGGGCCGGCGGGCCGACGGCCTCAGTGTCAGGAAGTATAACGAGTGTAACAAATTGCTTTACTGCATTCAAATACACATACACGCCAGGCACCGGCTAGAAAAAGGTAGTGATGGAGTTTCTCAGACATTTGTCATGACAGAGCCAGCGAAAAAGAAGCATAAACCGAGAAAACAGTAAGGAAATTGCCAATACTGCATAGTTTACCTTTAAATTTACATTGTTTCATAATTTGTGCACACAGGTTTACACAGAGTGAGTGAGAGTGAGTGTGTTTTGCTACAGTAGATTTTAGGAAGAAAAGTTATAGATGCTTCTGAAACCCTCAACAATACAGAACAATACAGAGGAAAGATTGAACATCTGCTATCTAGGCCTTTGCTTGGGCTGTTTGTTTGCCTGTTCTCAGGGGGATTAATTTATGAAGAACAGCCGGGGGTTACAATTGGTAGTTTTATGTCTGCTTCTGTATTGAGCAATCAAACCTGTCAAAAATCACTATGGAGCCCTTTTCTTTGCATGGATGAAGGCCCGAAAGCGTTCGCTTTCTCGACACTGGTGTTTCATTGAGAATTTAACACTACAGAAGGCGGCTTATTTCCTTCGGGTGCATTTTCCAGTGTCCTTTCAGTTCATTATTCGAGAGCTTTTTTTTTCCAGACTGCATAAGACTAATGGCTCCTACACCTTTTATTGCCCACTGCAGTGCTATGGTGACGGGTCCATTACGTCCCGAGTAGCTTAAATTTACCCCGGCACCATGAAGATGTCCATGCCAGGCTTAATGAGCAAAGAGCTCTGGCTGAAGATAAATCCTGCTCGGTGGGTCAATGTGGTGTGTTGTGCTCCGGGGGAGGCTGTCGGAGGCAGCAGCCTCCAGGAAAAAAAGGCGTCGGTGGCAGAACAGGGAGTGAGTGCAGACGGGAGGGGAGGGGAGTGGAGGAGAGAGCGAGGTGGGGGTGTGAGGGGGCATGGGGCGGGGAGGGGCCGATGGTGGTTGCAGTGATGATGTCACAGTCCGGCCCAGAATCCCCACTGTGATCTGTCATGCCTCTGCTGTCCCTGGACTCCATTCCAGGTTTTCCCTCTGTCCTGGCTCCTAGTTGACTGACAGGGGAGCTGCCCAATCATCAGTGCTTGCACTGTCACACCTGTTGCCACTCTCCTCGTCAGCCATAGCATTTAAGCAGTGCCAGGAGAAACACTCTTTGCCAGATTGTCACGTCTTTCGCAGTGGATTCTCGCTTATGCTCATGCGCTTTTGGATAACTGGTTTTTGACCTAAGCCAGTTTTTTGGACTTGTGAATTGGACTCAAGCCCTTTGCTTGGACCTTGCATTCTTTTGTTGCCAACCTGCCTGTTCAACCACGTGAGTCTCGCCTAGCCCCTTTGATTCATCTGCCTGTGTTTTTCTTGGCCTACTCGTGTACCGAACTCTGCCTATTTTTTGCACCTTGGATTTTTGACTGAACGTTGCCTGTACTGCTGCCTGTGTTTTTGCCTGCCAACCTGTTTACTGAACTCTGCCTGTCTTGCCACTTTTGGATTTTGACTGAAACCTGCCTGTACCTCTGCCGTTTTTTTGGATTTTTTGAGTTTGCACTGTTTTGTCAAGTCACTCTGCCTGGCTGCCGATTCCTGTGTTCTGTCATTAAAACCCACTAAATATACTCCCTGCTTCCAGAGTCTGCTTTTGGTTCCACAGCCACTCACCTGGCCTCACCAGCCCGGACATAACTCCGCACAGATCGGGTGACCGTCTGTGCTCTCCGATGGGGTCCCTGTGAAGTTGCACGTAACATTTGGGGAAGGGGAACAGGTGGCAAACTCCGACCGCATCCAAAACGTCAATCTGGACTTCGGGGCGAGGCACATGGGTGTGCTCAAGCAGTACTCACTGAACCAAAATAAAATTTGGGTTAATTGAATTTAGATCAGCAGAGCAATTAACAATTCCGTTTTTTAACTTGAGGTGCATACATTGGAGGAACTACAATATTAGTTTCACTTTAGGCTTTTTGAAATCCATAATTTACACTTCAGTATGTATGTTGCTGAACCATCTACAAATGTTTTCCTTGGCGACTGGAGGCCTACGTCTTTAAAAAAAGTCTACTCTTGGTTACAAAAAAATAACTGTACGGTGTTTTTCATACACATTGACAAGGATGCAGTCTTTTCTATGTGAAGCTGCATAAAAGCATCAAAATAAACACTAGAAAAAAAAAACCTCACCATGAATCCATGTCTTCATGAACCCATTGGGCATTGTGTACTGTATGTCTTTACAGCTGGACAGCTAGTCTAACAACTCTTTATTTGATATGATGTTGGACTCTTTAACCCTCCAGACACACTTCTGCTACTGTATCTCTCCATCTCTTTCCCTCTACAGTACATCTCCCTCTCTCCATCTGTCTCTCCTCATCCTTTATCACATGTACCTTTGCTCACATGGGTATTTCACTTGTCAGGGTGTTTTTCTTGCGCCATTTGTTTAAACTGATAAATATTAAATGTTTCCCATGTGTTAGGAAGGATTGTGGCTGTAGTCATCAAAGACCAACAACGGAATATGCATCGCCATAAATATTTCATACTCCATTTGAGAGAGTGAGACGGTGGTGAGAGAGAGAGATTCCTCAACGTTCTATATGCGAAGCCACTCAGACCAGAGCACCCTGTTGCATTGTACCTACTGTAGATGCTGAATGGGCACAGACGAATCAGTGTTAATGTACTCAAACAACAGCAGTGATAATTATTTTGCTGTGTCTACATAGATTGGTCTATCTCTTGTGCTGTCTATGCGGTCGATGATTAGCTGTTTTATCGGACTGTTTTTCAATTTATCTCTGGATGTCCAGTTACACTATAATACATGCTATCTGTAATATCCCCAACAGTAAACAGCGCTCGATGTCTTCAGACACAAAATGGGATATGCTTGGTTGAAAACATAATTCTCTTCATTTCTTTTCTCATTTGAGAGAACTGATTACCAGTTCAAAAATGAGGCTGGCTGGATGGTTCAGACATCCCATAATTTCACTGATTTTATTATCCCTATCATGAAGGCATGACCTTACAACCTAATTGAGGCTATTACCTGTGTACTGTATTTCGGTGTGATACTTACGCATTGTGGACTTGTTTGACGTAGACAATTTCTCAATCTCAGTACATCGAGATTGGGGATATTTCACTGAATGTTTTGGAACTGAATAACTAAATGTTATTTCACTAAATGTTTTTTTCCTACTAGTGCAGAGATAAAGGTCCTGAGTTTGTTTTCACTTTCATTTGTGTGTGGCTTCAGAAAAAGATGTTGGCCTTATTGAGTTAGCCACTGAAGTGGAACAAACATGATAATATGGGCATTTTCTCTTCTAATAGTTTAAACACAAGTAGTCAAACACACACACACACACACAATCAATGTTCACAGAGACATTTGCATACTCTGTGCACAAAATACATTGAGTCTCTTTTCCACTATTTCTTTAGTTATTGAGGTAAATAGAAACAGCTGTTTTTTCTGTATAGGGACACTATGTGTTTTCACATTTATGATACCATAACATTATGAGACAGTGCACAGTTGGCTAGAGGCTGTTGAGAACACGCCGCATGTTGTACCCAGGATCTGTAAAGGCCTCCTTTACAGTACCACATGTGCTGCCAGTAGCCTGAATGCCCAACCAAAGAAAAAAATCAACACAAACAATATCACCAACAACGCAACCTTTGTGTAAAAAAACAGCATCACCCACAGAGCAGCCTCAGAGGGCATTTTATTTGGGTTACCAAGCAGGCTTCATCAACACTGCAGGCTCAAGGCTAAAGATGCTTATTCCAGCACTTACCACCAGGCTATCCCTCTTCTGCTTCCTTTGACTTAACTTTGCTAGAACTTTCATTTGATCCTATGCAAGTAGTACATATTGCTGCACTGACATGTCCTAGTCTCACTGTACCTCGATTGTTCTAAATGACTAAATGTAGGCTTAAATGTTAATGTGTGCGCTCGCCAGCCATGTTCCCTTACTTTTATTACCAGTACTGCATACTTCATCCTTTCAAAGGCTTTCTGTTATCTCAATAAAGTAGACAACATACTGATTGCCCTCACACTGTGGCACTAGTTGCCTTCCAACATCCACCATAAGTTTCCAATCCAGTAATTTGCCCCGTCATGCTTGTATTTACCTGATGGCCACTTTACTGTCCTTCTTGCACAAACAAAATTCTATTGTTAATCTTTTGTTCACTTGTTCAAGTAAACCAGCAGTGACTTTAAAACTTGATTGTTTTCAGGTGTAATGACCCTGGGTCAGGTTACTTTAACAACCAGACAGAATGTAAATGTAAAATAAATGCAAATCAGGTTTATAGGCCAAGTATACTGGCGTATACAAGGAATTTGGTCTCTGCATTTATCCCATCTATATATTAGTGAACACACAGAGCACACAGTGAGTGACTGAGTGAACACACAGTAAGTGAGAATGTTATTTAAAGAGCTATTAACCATGAATCCTTCTTCCTCCACCCACTGACTGAGGTACTGTGTAGTTGGAAGTACTTCATAAGAGGCTCCTACAATGAATTTGAATTGGTTAGCATCCATGGCCCATAGCTCTCCCCAGCTGATTGTCCTCTTCTCAGCACCATGCTACAGTAGTTCTTCCATTGTCATTGTTTGCTTGAGACACTGCTGTTGAACATCAATCTTGCTCCTCTTGTTAGCGAACAAAGTTGGTTACCATCTAGTACATCTGCAATAACAGGTTACTGTGCATGCCAAAATCAGTTCAGAAGGTAGGTAGTCTAAACCTGGAAAAAAAAGTCCATCAAACTCATGTCTCGGAATTGTTGCCTCAAAGAACGTCAGATTGTATTAAGGGACATGTATAGGCCTACTATTAAGTCAATCAAATATATTTATTGAAGAAGAACTTTACCCATAGTACATTTTTCATTTTTACAGTGCTGTTTTACGGGCCTGTAAAAAGCTGTCATATTTTCCATCATAGAGATAGTTTGGATCAATCTGCCTGCATTTAGTCTGAGAGCTGTGGTGTCAGTCATGAATCAATGGGTTTGGATTTGCATTTGTTGACGTTCCTACATCAGATTCAGCTCAATTCAAATTGAATCGTTGCATTTCGGAATAAGTGACCTTCAGGATGATTAAGAACTGGTCTCTCAAATAGCTTTCTCTTGTCCTCTTTCCTTCAGTCTGGAATGGGCACAGGAGATTGACACTGGAAAGGGAAAGATGTGAAAATGGGACCCAGGTTTAAAATCTCTAGTTAAATGAATAAGTATTTCTGATTGGGGAAACTTTCAGCCTAGTTTATTTTTTCTTTCAGTCCGGTTCCATACCATTCAATCTTGCTGCAAATGATCAGACGTGTGAAGCATTGGGCATAACTTAATTTCGCGGCTACATGGACCAGTAGGTTAATTGTTGAGGAGCCCCATAGTTTGAGAAAAGCTGCAGATCATAGACAGAAAAAGCATAATGCTCTGAGAACAGTAGCCAAAGGTCTTTCTGCAGAAACAACAAGTGCCTTGGTGCACGCACTCCGCTTTCACTTTGACTCCCTGCATTTCTACATACTACATTGTGACAAAAACTGTCAGTCAGACAGTGAATTTTGGTTTACTAAATTAGCATAACGCGGTAACAATTATCATTTGAATTCTACCTGAAATCTGCTCACTGCAGACGTTATAATGCAGACCCAAGCAGCAGCACAGCCTTGGAAGACGCACACTTTGAATTTGATCAGAGCGGCGCTGGTTCTTCACTGGCTAACTTGATGTGATTGGCTGGATGACCGTTCAATCAAATCAACAGACCTATTTGAGTCTCTCTGTGTGTGCGTTATGGTAGATACGGTTCCAACTCTTTACGGGAGCGTTTATTTCCATATTTTTTTTGCTTTCATTTTAATCTGACAAAAAGTGTGGGAGATAGAATCGTGTTCCAGCAAAAGTGTGTACGTAACACCCACACCCCCCACGCTTGCTACGCGCCTGTGAGTCACTCAACAATGTGTACGTTATAACACCCACACCCCCCACGCTTGCTACGCGCATATGTTTAAAGTTATGTTCAATCTAGACATGATATTTTACATAAAACTTAATCTGGAATAAAATGTTCTGTTAATTAATTGTATGAATTGAATGGTTACAGTTGGTTATTTAAACTGCAAAACAATATGTCCGTCAAATTCATGTTTTGTGATTGATAGTTCAGCTTAAAGCTAAGTAATTCATTTTAGTTTGGAGAAGAGCAAATTATATGTACAAGGATACAAGGATACAAGGAAGTTTATTGTCACATGCATATAGTTACTGGAAGTAAGAAATGCAGTGAAATTATGTCTGGTGTCAGCCTATTTGTGCAAAGTGGGGGGGGGGTTTAGTAGATTAAGTGGCAAGGGCTGCATAAGGTGGGGGAGGATTGGAATTGGGGGGTGGGGGCACCAACAAGGAGCACCCAAGAGCAACAGGGGTCTCCCCCACCTCCCTTACCAAGGAAGAAACCTTGGGCAGATCCACGGCTCAAGGGGCTAAACCAACTGCCAGGGGTCTTGGTGTGTGTGTTGGGGGGATGACAGGGGAGATGGGATAGTGTGCTGTGTATGTGGGGAGAGGGCAGTGTGCAATATGTGTGTTGGAGAAGCTTCCTCATGAGACAATGTGCTGTGTATTGGGGGGGGGGGGGGGGGGGGGCAGTGTGCTGTAAGTATGTTGGGGATGTGTGTTGGAGAAGCTTCCTGATGAAATAATGTGCTGTGTATGTAGGGGAGAGGGGGGGGCAGTGTACTGCAAGTATGGTGAAGGGACTTACTATTGCAAGCAGAGTACTGTATGTATGATGTATGTGAGTGATGAAGATGTGTGTGTGGGCGGGAGGGGAGTGTAGCAGTGACTGTGTGTGTGTGTGTGTGTGTGTGTGTGTGTGTGTGTGTGTGTTTTGACGTGTGATGAAATAAGAAAATAAATAAAAGGTCTGTAGCATAGGGTGAGGGATGTAAAAGTGCTAAAAGTCTTGTAGGTGTGTGTGTGGGGGGGGGGGTCATGAGTGCTGAGGAGTGAATAAGTGCAATGTCAGTATAGTGTGAGTTCAGAGTTGGGAAATGTTTGAGAGTGCCGAGGAGTGAATGTGTGCAAAGTCAGTATAGTGTGAGTTCAGAGTTCGGATGGCCTGGGGATAAAAACTTCTCCTGAGTCTCTCAGTTCTGGCTTTGTGACTACATAGGCGTCTTCTTGATTTCAGCAGTAGGAATAATCCATTGTTAGGATGAGAAGAGTCCTTCAGAATCTTTTGGGCTCTTAGGAGTACTCTTCTGGAATAGATATCTTGTAGAGCAGGGAGTTGAGTTCTTATAGTACGTTCAGCTGAGCGCACTACTCTCTGCAGAGTACTACAATCTCTAACTGTGGAGTTCCCATACCAGGTGATGATGCTACCAGTTAGAACACTCTCAACCGCTGAAGTGTAGAAGGCCTTCATGATGGATGTAGAAACTTTGAATTTCCTTAGCTGACGAAGGAAGTAGAGTCGTTGTCTGGACTTCTTCAGAACATATTGAGTGTTGAGGTCTTCAGTAATGTGGACACCAAGGTATTTAAAACTTGTGACTCTCTCTACAGGTTGCCCGCTGATCATTAGTGGGGTGTAACTGTAGTTCTGCTGCTGCCTTCTGTAATCCACTACCATTTCCTTGGTTTTATTGATATTCAGTGTCAAGCTGTTAGATTGGCACCACTGTGCCACCTCATCAACCTGATCCAAGTAGAGCTGTTCATTGTTGTTACTAATCAGGCCCAAGATCATTGTGTCATCTGCAAACTTGATGATGGAGGTATGACTACTGTTGGCTTTGCAGTCATGTGTGTAGATGTTGTACAGCAGTGGACTCAAAACACAGCCTTGGGGAGCACCAGTGCTGATGGTTAATGAGTCAGATGTCAGACCCCCCACTCTAACCACTTGTGAACGGTTGGTGAGGAAGTCAAATATCCAGTGACACAGGGTGGTGTTCAGTCCTAAGGCCTTCATCTTTGTGACCAAGGTGAGAGGTACTATCGTGTTGAATGCTGAACTAAAGTCAATGAACAGCATCCTCACATAATTCCCATTCCCCTCCTCCAGGTGAGTTAAGGTGGTGTGCATGAGGTTTGAGATGGCATCCTCTGTAGACCTGTTGGCTCTGTAAGCAAATTGGAGGGGGTCGAAGGAGGCAGGGAGGGATGAGCAGATAATGTTTTTCACAAGCTTCTCAAAACACTTCATCACTGTAGACGTCAGGGCTACTGGGCGGTAGTCATTCAGACATGATGGACTTTTGTTTTCCGGTACTGGAACAATAACAGACTGCTTGAGGCAAGTAGGAACTGTCTCTTGAGCCAATGATGTGTTAAAGATATAAGTGAACACAGGAGCTAATGTAATATTAACTGTTAAACATATAATTAAATATATATTATATATTATTAAATAAGTGACAATTTCTTGAAAATAAAACTTTCCCCATGGTTATTTAGTTCTGGAAAACTGTGTCCATCAAACTCATATTTTGGGCTTGTTGATTATAGTATCAAATCAAATATAAAATAGACAAATGCCAATTTATTGGAAAAAAAAATACTTTAAGTGCCTCTAGTCGCATTCAGCCTTTAAACATTATTTCCATTGCAGAGATGTTTTGAATCAATCTGTCAGCATTTAGTCGCATGAGTCATAAATCAATTGGCTTTGATTTGCATCTGTTGATTCAGGTCAATGCAAATTGAATTTTGCCATTCCATAATAATCGACACACATGATACCTCTTGGAAGATTGAGAACTAGACAGGACATATAGTGGCCTTACAAATAGCCTTCTCTTCCCCTTCTCCGTTCATGATCAAAATTCTTCAATCTTGAATGGGCACAGGAGATTGTTACTGCAAAGATGCAGCCTTTACCTTGGCACAGTGAGCCGCGACTCTCACTGCCTCTCTTCACATCTCTTCAAAATCAATTTTCCATCTGTGAAATCAATCCCCCCCTCCCCTCACCTCATCCCCATCCTTTTCAACCCAGCGAAGGCAACTCCACATACATCTTCATGCTGGGAATAATTCCTGGCCAGACGCGGGGAAGAAAATGGCCGAGGCACCTCCATTGAAGGGGGATAAAAGAATCATGAAAGGCTTCCTCACGCACTGCAGCCCTCACGAGTGCTCATTATGAATCCATTTTCATTTTGTTTGTGACAAAGTACAGACCTAAATAACATTCTTATGAAAGAGAAATCTTTCTCTGTTCTACAACACCTCCCCCAAATAAATAAATAAATAAATAAATAAAATGTTCTTGGCTGAGCTGCTGGAGAATGTGCAGAGTTTTATGAAAACACATGTGTGCCGCACGCACTCCCGACAGTCTCCCTTAGTCGACTTCAATAACTGCAAACACTAGGCTCACGCATATCTCTGGCTGTAAGGGGATGGCTAGGAATTGTGTGTGTGTGTGTGTGTGTGTGTGTCCTAGGCCATCCCCCTTGCAGCCAGAGATATGCGTGAGCGTGCGTACACACACACACACAACCAGACACTCAAACAATCACACACACTCAATTCACAGCAAAGGTTTAGGACTAGTAAGGCAGCAAGAAAAGATTGAAGCAAGATCAATTGATGGAAAGAATCCACAGGCGTTGAGTGAAACATGTGTTGAGCTGCGATATTAAGGTGAGAGAAAAAAAAACACTTGGCATGACTGCATGAAAAGATTTCACCCTAAGATGACAGAGGTCCACAAGTAAGAAAAAGCAGAGAGAAGACCTTATTAACTTTCTCCTCCTTTTTCTCTCTCTTCATTAGCCTATATATCTAGGAATCCCCCAGGTGGTTCCTGAAAAACCTCTTTGCCAGCGATCTGCCATTCTTTTTTCTTTTCTTTCTTTTTTTCTTGCATGAGTGATTGCTGATAGTGATTGCTGATAGGCTTTAATGTCCAAATGAATAATTAGACATTCTGGCCTCTGTACTTCCTCTGCCCCTGCTATGATACTCATTTCAATATGCACAATGCACTGCAGTAATCACTTTCTGGGCCGCCTCATTATGTTTGACGTACTGTAAGATCTGACATATTTGCCTTCCTTTAAGTTCTCTTTGTGACTGATGATGGGGAAAGGCTGAAGAATAACACATTTGCCTTCTAAATGCATTAGTGAGCACTTTCCACATAACGGATGCCAACGGATGGATAATTCATCAGAATGAATTGGTACACTGTAAAAGAGGTAGTGCTTTGGCATCACATTGGTGCCAAAAATCAGAGCATGGCATACAAATATTTTGTAAAACTTTACTTGACCCCTTCTGGGTGTTAATCGAAGCTAACTACCTATGACAAGTTGCACTGCAAGTTAGCCCTGAAGTGGCAAAAATCAAAGTTCGCCATCTTAACGTACCGAAGATCAGAACACAGTCGATGGCAGATGGCAAAAGTGTATAGGGCAAATAGCCCCAACCCCCCCCCCCCCCCCCCCCCCCCCCCCGCAATTATTCAAAATCCCCCATGTTAATTTCCCATAGGAAAAATTGCAAGATACCAGATTTCCTTATATGGGCAAAGATGGCAGCTTTTTTGTAGGTGAACTTCAGAGATCTATTCCACTAGGATTTATGTTGATCAATCACACAGCCCTCAGTATAAAAATTCATACTGCAGTCCTTTATGACACTGAACGAATCATACTTCATCATACGAAATCATACTTGGTGGTGGGACAATTCTTCATAAAGACACAGATACTGTAAGCTACCTAACATGTCAGCTGCAGCAGTAGCAGGTGAACAGTGTGTGGAGAGGGGACGGGGCCAAATAGATTCCAGTTCCCAAAATGAGGAAGGTTCCGTTTAAGACCTTTTAAGGCAATGAGGGGATTTTTTCATTAAAAAAAACTTGGGTGTATTAAACTGGAGTTCATCTTTAATGACTCAAGAAAGGAAAGTCAAAAAGGTTTAAAGAGAAATAATGTTGTTAATAAAGCAGCAGTGTCTTCTCAGGAGCAAAACAGACCACTGAGGCCCCTGCTCTCCCACTCGGTCGTAAGCGAGGTTTAAAAGGTGAGCACACAAACAAAAAGTCTCTCCAAATGTGCAAATTAATTAGAATATGCCAGGAGCAGACTTCCTGTTCCCTGTGCTTCTTGTTTACACACCAATACATATTCTTCTGAATAGCAATTTGTCTTTTTCTGTCTCTCAGCCAAAACACTTCATAAGTCTATGGCATGTTTTTTTAAAAAACTTAGAAGAATTCAGACCAGATTCTTCTTTTTTTTGTGGAGTCCTAAATTGTACAAGGAGCCAACTAAAATGATTCAGTTAACAGACATATGTTCATCAAATGAATAATGGATGTTCATTAATAATGGTGTTTCATCCGGTGAATATCAGGCATTGAAGAGCTTGTCGGTACAATTGAATGGTGCTGTGTTGAAGGCACTTTTTCTTATTTCTCTTCAATCAAATTTCTCTTCCTTCACCCAGAAATAACCGAAGTTAATAAAAAAAATCAGTCGCACTTGGGTTTCTTCATTTTTCATTTTCTTCTCACTCATGTACTATGGGAAAAATATAAACAGTGACCATTTTATCAATATCTGAATGTTTGTGGATGAATAATCTGTTACACTACCTATGCAGAATTGTGGTATATATTTTGGGCAGTTTCTGAATTTCTACCCTCATCTACTTAATGGTTCAGGCAGGATATTAAGTTTGGCAGACCGGTATAATGTCTCTACTCTCTAGCCTCACAAAGCAACAAACTGTGTTCTGATGGACTGATTACTTCGAGATTAACAATATATAAATATGTATGTACATTTCATCATTCACCTGCTCATCAGACACTCAGTGTTGGGAATCCAAAGCCTGGCAACAAGCTCACGGCAAGTCTCCATGAGTTTCCCAGACCCAAATCCCTGATCTACATGTGCTTGGATGATCAGCCCACACATTTGGATTAGTTCTTGAGCCAGAGGGGGTTGGTCAGTTGGTCAGTCTCATAGTGATTTTTGGCAAGGTACTGTATACCACCCTAGAGTTACAAAATGAGTCCAAATGGGATAAGGACATAAATTAACAAGGCTTGTTCTTATTCTTTACAGGCTCTGCTATCCCCAAAGGCTTTCCAGTGCCGAGTCTCCCTCCATTATCGCCATTGGCTAGTGTGTCTGTGTTTTATAGCTACAGTAACCAACAGGTGCCAAGGAAGCATCTGTATGAGCTGTGCTGCCTAACTGAGTGCAAGTCACAGGCAACATATCGTAACAACGGGTTAGTTTGCTATTCTTATTCTGTTAACCTTTACAGTGACACCTTCTGTATAATGATGAGTCTTTCTGTGTAGCTAGCTAGCTGTATATATGTATATAAGTATATATACTCTTTTGATCCCATGAGGGGAAATTTGGTCTCTGCATGTATCCCAATCTGTGAATTAGTGAACCATACACAGGACACAGTGTACACACAGTGAGGTGAAGCACTAATCCTGGTGCAGTGAGCTGCCTGCAACAACAGCGGCGCTCGGGGGAGCAGTGAGGGGTTAGGTGCCTTGCTCAAGGGCACTTCAGCCGTGCCTACTGGTCGGAGGTTCGAACCAGCAACCCCTCCGGCTACAGGTCCGAAGTGCTAACCAGTAGGCCACGGCTGCCCCCCTAATTGTATCATTGTAGCTATCCAATTCAAGTTACCACTTTATAATAAGGTTAATTATAAAATCGATTAAGAAACCATGTTCATCCCTAAAGGAGCCTTTCAAACAACAAACATTAAACATCTGATTCATTACTGTTTAGTTGCGACTTGGATCTGATTAAGTGTTGGCATGTGAGATGTGTATGTGTGTGTATGTGTCATGTGCGATTTTCAGGGCACACACACACAATTCCTAGCCATCCCCTTGCAGCCAGAGATATGGCCACAGGTTAGCCTAGTGTTTGCAGTTATTCAAGTCAACTGAGGATTGCCCCCCCACCTCCCGACACATCAACACGGTCTCCTGTGGAGCGCACCCACTGAGAAGCCTGCAGAAGGGGCAAATGAGCGCAATAGTCTGGCCTTCTACGTGCTGCTCTATGGGACCTCCTGCAGGGCTTTCAATAGATAAGACAGACAAGACCCGTATGCCTCCAGGCCTGCCCAACCGCCCAAAGGGTTTTGCACGAAGTTGTGGAAACAGTTATTGAAAAGACTCCTAGAAATTGTATACATATTTTTCTCATTATGTTTATGATCATGTCTTACATTCCTATATTTCTCCCCATTTTGTGCTGGCCATGAAAGTAAAAGTGAACATTGAATGGTAAAAAAAATGCAGTACTTAATCTTCCGCTTGACCATGCCCAGTTGACATGCTGGGAAACCCTGTAGCTCTGAAGCAGGAGCTCTACAGGAGACTATAATGTAAGTTGATGGCTCAGTTCATGAGCCCATTTCACAGTTTTCAAACTAAAACTTCAGTCTGTCCAGTGTATGTTTCTAGGTAACCATTGTCTTCACCTGATCATTTCGATGGCCTTTGTGTCCTCTCTCCATATCAATGACGTCTTCTGACTGAGACCTACATTTCCTTCAATTATGTTTGTTTCAGTTTTCTGTTTTTTTTTTTTTAATTGAGAGTGATACCCATGAAATATTAGCCTACATGATTTATTCAACATTAGTACCTTATAAACTTCACTATTACCTCCAGACATCAACAAGGGCAAAATAAATTGTAAATATTGACTGCATACCGTATCATGTAATACTTAAGTATTCACTTATTAGATATTTGCGTGGGTAGCGTGTTGAAATAAACACAAAGACATCAATGATAACTCGGGGAGCTTGTAAAACAAAACAGCAGAGACTGTAATAAGCACGTTCCATAGTAACAAATGACTGATACTCTGCAGTCCCTTCTGAGTTGTGCTCAAGCCCATTCACTGTGTGTCCATACTCATAGCAGCGAAAAGAACAGAGACAACCTCTATGATGGATACAGTCTGTTTCTAGACACTTTCACGCTCTGTTTCATGATGCCAAAGGCGCTGGGAGCCATCAGAGAAGTTCCCGGAAACCCAGGCACCCATGGCCTGGGCTCTCAGTGCTAATAAGCTGAGGGACAGTAATGACCACACTAATGGGCCCCGCGGACCAATCGCCAGGCACCAAAAAACAACCTCTGACAGGCTCACTGGGGGAAGGATCCTTTTCTGCCGTAATGAGTTACTAAGAGACATCTGGTGGTTTCAGATGTGCATCAGTGCTTTGAGGGAAGTTAAGGATGTGTTTTAAGAGAGAGAGAAAGAGTGTAAAGAGGAGGTTTGAGTGAAGTTAAGGATGTTTTTTTAACAGGAGTGTCTAAAGACAAGTTGTTTGATCTTAAAATTAGTTACCAAGCAGATCTTCAGATTTCCAGGCCTGCAAGAATTTGTCTGAAGACACTCTGATGACATGACATAATACACATACTGTTTGGAAGTAAACACAAGAGGGCAGCGTTGAGCTAAATGAGTGTTTAATATTCAAACACGGGCTTTTTTGCCCTACACAAATCCTCACACAAATGATGAATGCATATAACCTCAAGGTCACATTCTGATGTATATTTTCCACAGCCGTTTTATCATTGCAGTCAAGCAACACATGTCTATCCTATGACCAGCAAGAGAGAGCAACTGAACTTGAGTAGGCTACAGCAAATGTGTTGTAGTGTAACATATAGAAGTGTATGTGGCTCATGAGGTGATGGGCGCACATGTTTTTCTATTTGTTCAAAACAATCCCGGAGGCTTATCTATACAATGCCTTGGTGGTCTTTCTTTTGGAACTAAATGAGACATAGAAAAATGTGGCTGTTAATTGACTTCCTAGGTTCCGCACCGCCTGCATTACCATGACAACCAGAAGGCATTTTTTTTCTCCTTTTCTCATTTTTTTCTCTCTCAATAGCAGTCAAGGCAGTCAGTGGGCATTAACACACAGAACACAAAAAACTCAGACCTTTCTCAAAACCGGTGACAATTACTGACCTCAAAATTGGGTTCAGCATTCAACCACACAGAAGCGTATTGCCTATAAATACTCAAAGCTGAAAGGGGGGATGGGAAGCACAGTTAGGCTAAGTAAGTTATAGCACTGTTGGGGGGGGGGGGGGGGGGGGTTGGGTGTTTTGCTCACACCTTACAGAAGTTTTTTTTTTCAAATTAAAAAAAATATCAATGGGAACACAAACTGCAAATGCAGTTACTGCTGTAACGCTAGGGAAGCGAGTGCGTTTTGGCCGCTGGTCGAGGAGCTCACCCCGAGACCAGCAGATGACATGATCTATCTAGCTATCTATCTACCTGTCTATATATCTAGGTATCTATATCTATTTATCTATAATCTGCGCTATCTACTGCTGAACACTTAGTCAGGGGGAAAACTTGCAAAAACTAGTTGAACTCCTTAAAAAAAATAGTATTTAGGGTTTTTGCATTTTTGGCATCCTTGGGGCATGTAGTCAACATTTCTTGATGATAACATCAAATTTAGGCGGTGGCAAATTTTTTATTGGCATATTTCCAAAATGGGGTGGATAGTTCATTTATGAGGTAACTGAAAAGGTCAGAGGTTAGGTTCATATTTTAATTGTCAGGGTGATGGTCAATTTGGGCCCAAAATCCAATAAAAAGCCATTATAGTAGAGGTCCTGGGTAAGATTTGTATGCACTTCATTTAGCGGAGAATATCTCAACTGTTATAGACTAATATGACCCCACTGAACAACATGGGATGTGTGCCAAAATCTCTACTCAACTCTATCTTACCACTCCCTCTCCCTCTGACCCCCCACCACGCTCCCTCACTGACTCTCCTAAAATTATGGATGCAAAACAATTTTCTCAAGCTCAACACATACAAAACCGAAATTCTGCTGATTGGCCCTAAAAGCATCCTCACCAAATCTCCCCATCTCACTCTCAACATTGATGGCTCATCTGTCCACTCCACCCCTGTTGTTAAAAACCTTGGCATTCAGCTTGACTCCACCCTTAGCTTTGATCCTCATATCAAATCACTCACTAAGATTGCTTTTTTTCACCTCCGTAACATTGCACGCCTCCGACCCTTCCTCTCTGCTAGTGATGCACAGACTTTGGTTCACTCTTTCATTATGTCCCGTTTAGATTACTGCAACTCACTTTTCCTTGGTCTCCCCACTAAAACCCTTCAAAGACTACAATATATTCAAAACTCTGCAGCTAGGCTCCTCACCCATACCAGACGATCAGCACACATCACCCCCATTCTCCATCAACTCCATTGGCTACCAGTTCCGTCCCGGATCAAATACAAAGTACTACTACTCACCTTCAAAGCCCTCCACAACCTTGCTCCCCCCTACATCTGCGACTTCCTGACCCCTTACACTCCTTCCCGCTCACTCAGATCCTCTGACCAAAACCTCTTGGCTATCCCCCGCTCCAGACTCTCCACCCTGGGTGGCAGGTCCTTCAGTGCCTTGGCCCCCAAACTCTGGAACTCCCTTCCCCAACCCCTTCGTGCCTGTCCTTCTCTTCCTTTCTTCAAAGCACATCTCAAGACCTTTCTGTTTAATGATCACTTCTCCTCCACACCCAACACATAGTTCTTACAGATAACTTGTCTTTGTTGTATTGTTTTGTTTGTTTGTTATTGTATTTCCCTGCCTTTGTCTCTGTTGTATTGTTTGTTTGTTTGTTATTGTGTTTCCCTGCCTTCCTACTATGTAAAGCGACCTTGGGTTTGAGAAAGGCGCTATATAAAATAAACTTATTATTATTATTATTATTATTATTATTATTATTACCGGGACGAAAATTGACTTTTTCCCCCTTTATAGATATCCCCATACATTTCTTTTAATCTTCACATTAAGAGAAATACTTTATGTGGTGATCACAATGTTCACATCTGAGGTGATCACAATGTTCACAGTGACCATAATTATAAGGTCTTAGAAGAGTGTAAGCATTCTGATTTGAAATAAAGAAAATGGCTAAAAAGCTAGTGACATACATTAATTGCCAGTTATTTATTAACCTAAACTTTAAAAGCTTACATTTCCTACCTGTTCTAAATATTGCTGTCATCACGCCAGCACCTCCAACTTTTTTTTCTCCAACAAAAGTTTACTTGGCAGCCATAGTGACCTAAGGTCATAGCAGAGCACATGGCTGTAAAGCAAGATGACTTGTGAGATCAAGAAAAGTAAGGAATTCTACTCTTTATTCTTTGTGTTGGCATGTGTCTTCTTATGTACCATTATCATGAGTTGTAGTTTTGTGTATTTACATAATTATAATGAATTTGTATCAGTTTTATATTTAAGTTGGTGTGTGTTGTATCTAGCTAGCTAGCTGCTAGTGTTTTTGTTTTGTTTTTTTGCAAAATGGGGTCATCACCAGATTGTCTCAGACAAGTTGATGAAGTTACAATGTCTTCATGTCATGAAGTTATTCCTCACAAAGAACAGATAAGTTGGTACATACCAATTACTCATATTTGAAACCTTATTTTACAAAATTCCAAAAGATCTGGAGAAAGTGAGAGAACAACTTGGGGCAAACGTGACCTACTGGTTAGCGCTTCAGACTTGTAACTGGAGGGTTGCCGGTTCGAACCCCGTCAACCTATGGCGCAGTTGAAGTGCCCTTGAGCAAGGCACCTAACCCCTCACTGCTCCCCGAGCGCCGCTGTTGTTGCAGGCAGCTCACTGCGCCGGGATTAGTGTGTGCTTCACCTCACTGTGTGTTCACTGTGTGCTGAGTGTGTTTTACTAATTCACGGATTGGGATAAATGCAGAGACCAAATTTCCCTCACGGAATCAAAATAGTATATTTACTTACTTACTTACTTACTTACTAACAACTTATGGATCTACATCACTGACACTGTCACCAGGTGACACAGATGTCTTTGTGTGCCTATTATACCACATAACAATTGTTCTGGCTCATCCGCAACTCATGGGTTGAAAAGATCAATATTACCACTTCATGATATCTGCATAGCGCTGGGAGACGAGCTCACACAGTGTCTCCCAGCACTACATGTGCTGACTGGGTGCGATACAACCAGCAAAATATCAACCAAATTTGCAGCTCTGAACACTGTCCACAAACCAGACAACTCTTTTTTGGTTCTCAATGTCAATTGTCCACAGCTAACAGAGTGCAACACAAATGGCAGAAACATTCTTGGTCAAATGTCTCAAACCATCAACGGATATGGAGACATTTGACGACCTGCGCATTGCTGCGTTCGATAGTAATGCCCTTAAGATGGACTTTGAGAGGGCCGCCTGCACCTCAACTAATGCAAGAAAACATATACAAAGAGCCAATTCAACAGAAGCTTTGGGTCCAAACACCATTTACAGACACCACCTTGATCTTAAATGCAGATGCTTATGGTTTTGTAGAGAAAGGGGAGTTTATTAGTCCCTGAGATTGTAATCTCAAAACCTGAAGGTTTACCAGATCCCTGCTTGTGTGGCAAGTGTGCACACAAGAATGGGTGTCCCTGTCGGGTAGCTGGTATCCGTTGTTGCAAGTACTGCAAATGCAAGGGAGGCTATAGTTGTAAAAATCACTGAATGAGGTCATCACCATCCCCATACCTAGACTCTGTTGTGAAAGTTTTACCTTGCAACACAGGGAATAAACCTGTTGTTTTGTATTTTTCACTTTAACGTTCCAATGATAATAGCAAGGTTGGATATAAACTTAGTTTTTGCCCCCAGGCAACATTGTACCATTGCGGAATGAAAATCAATATTTTACAGATATGAAGTTATAATAATACAAATTATCATAGGAAATCATCAAAATCACTGTTATGTACCAGTTAAAAACTCCATAAATCTCCCCAAACATTCTCCGGTACAGTATACACACACACACAACCACACACACATATCCATGAGTTTGCACACTTACACCCATGCATACTCATGTATGCGTACTGATGCACACTCATGCAAGTTACCTGCACCTGACTTTCTGAAAGTTTAGTAAGCAATTTGTCTCAAAAGAGAAACACAGGGGGTAGGCCTATAGCAAATAGAGGGATCAGTCAGGCCTCAAACTTGGGGCTACAGGGTACAGGGTAGCAAGTCTGCAGCTTCACCGCAACATCAAAAAGCCATGGATGTTGGTATGATAGTCAGGGCACATACTCAACTATAGTGATGGCATTCTATAAAACTTCATGAAGCACACTCACACACTTCACATATACAGGTGCTTCCCTACTT
Source organism: Alosa sapidissima (assembly GCF_018492685.1). Taxonomy (NCBI): domain Eukaryota; kingdom Metazoa; phylum Chordata; class Actinopteri; order Clupeiformes; family Clupeidae; genus Alosa; species Alosa sapidissima. Next base: position 32,424,049 of record NC_055963.1, read on the forward strand.
AGAATATTTGGTATGGCCATATGCAAGTCCGTTATGGTTCAATGTTGCCTCAGGGCAACATGCGTTTTTTTGTCATTTCCTATGACACCTACATTGATATGTTATGAAAAGTTGTTGATAATACACCGGTAAATTAATATATAATTGAATATTCCATAGAAAATGCTTGGGGTCATTTTTCACCCCACGTATGGAAAGTGTGGTACTGATACAAAAAATGCAATTACTTACAAATATACCAATTAGATACAAATCCAAATGGCCTCATGTCAAAGACAACCTATTTGAGGAATATATGGAAGATTAAACGATAACAATTTAAACTGACCAAGATATTGCAAAAAAAACAACCGCTGGGATCATTTTTGACCCCACTTATGCGTCCCTTGTTTGTATACAATTAATTTTCCATTCAATACAGCACAAAACACAATTAAAAATATCAAACCAGAATTAAAGCTGCACTTTACCGACATTGAGGAGTAAAAACATCACACTCCGCATGACATCTCAACATCTTATCTGAAACCAATATCTGCTACCAGACAAAAGAAGACATATCCCTGACTAACTTGCTTCAGAAGACAGCTGGACGAAAGTCCCGACCAAAGAATCACTTGTAAGCTAACCTACAATAACAATGTCTACAACAAACAACATTTCATACAGAAAAGCTGAAAAACGAGACCATGAGTTTGATAAAAAAAAACGTTTTACCTTTATTGAGGCAATGGGACAGGCCTATGTACTGTATGTACAGATCCATGTTGCCTGTCTAAAAAAGTGTATTACTGTCACAGGTGCTACTAGTGAAGGGAATCGTGTAATTTTAGGAACGGTTCATATAGATTTTTGCAACTGGTGATTTTTTACTTGCTAGGACCCCATTGAATACAAAACAACCAATTTTGTTTCCCATTTTTTTCTTCATTTCCAGTGCCAAAAGATGGCGGACAATATGCAGAAAAATAATATAAAGGCTTAAAGTGGTCAACTTTTTGATAAATATACCCTAATAAGGTACACAAGTGAGATACAGACTATTTTCAAAATATGTATTGCATCATTTGCCAAGAAATTTGGAGAAAAAAATGGAAAAAAAGAAAAAAAATCTTGTTTCATTATTAAAGAGTTCAACAAAGCATTGTCATTGTCACTCAAGTATTTATCCTCACTGTCACTGTCTTTTTAATATTGGTGCACATCTCCTCAGAGCCTTCACACCTGCAAAGTTGTGTGAATGGTAAGTTGTTACTCTTGCAAGAACACCTCTCTACTGCATCACAAGCTCCACAACAGCCTCTGGTGCTGGTGGAAGTTTTGACAGAACAGGAGCCCATTACCCATCAATAATTTGCCTCCATCCCAGTGATAGTGAGTCAAGAATCTTTTAAGTTGAGATTTAGTCCTCAGTCATCTAAAATAAAATGGTAATTATCTAACATATGGTAATTTATCGGATTTTTACTCAAAATGACCTTGCCGCTGACCTTGAGAATGTAACTCTGACCTTGAAATGACCTTTATTTGACCTCTGACCTTTTCAGTTACCTCATAAATGAACTAACTACCCCAGAAAATCTATAGTTTGATATCAAAACCATCAAAATTGATCTATTAGACCCTGAAATATGATTTTTTGGGTTTTCAGCATCTCCAGCGGTGGCCATTTTGGAAATATGCCAATAAAAAATTTGTCACCGCCTAAATTTGATGTTATCATCAAGAAATGTTGACTACATGCCCTAAGGATGCCAAAAATGCAAAAACCTCAAATACTATTTTTTTAAGGGGTTCAACTATTTCCTCCTGACTATTCAATTCAATTCAATTCAAGAATGCTTTATTGGCATGACAAGCTCACTTATATTGCCAAAGCAGTTATACAATAAATCTTAACACATACATGTCAGTAGATTTTCATAAGAATAAAATAAATAGGTAAAAGTAAAATAAAATGCAGTGTATAATGCAGTGTGTGTGTGTGTGTGTGTGTGTGTGTCTGTGCGTGTGTTTATTTGTCGATATAGGTCACTCATTGTCCCTCAGATTGTGGCATGTTGATACATACTGGGCAGCAAGATATGCTTTATCTCCTTCTCCTAATAGCATCTTTGATTTTGATATGTCATTAAGTTCATTAAAATTAGGAATTTCTGAGTTAAATTTGTTGAAGAAAAGGTTTCTTGTTTGATCGAAGGATGTACATTGTAGGAGGAAGTGCATCTCTGTCTCGACCTCACCTGTCATGCAGTAACCACATATTCTGTGTTCTTTTGGTTGCCATGATTTTCTGAGTCTTCCTTTTTTCGATTTCCAATTTGTGGTCACTTAGCCTGTACTTGGTAAGGGTCAGTCTCTGTTTTCTATCTCTGACAGTATTAAGATATTCTGCTAATTTATATTCTCGGTTTAGGGCCAGATAGCATTGTAATCTACTTTGATTTTTAGTTTCTTCTTTCCAATATTCCAAATAGGATTCTTTACATTGTTTCATAATTTGGTTTACTCTGATTGTTTTTTGGAAAACAGTGTTGTTGTGAGACTGATCAGAGTGGGTGTGTGGCAAGGCAGTTAGTCTCTGCAACAACTGATGTAGGGGACTTTTTTCTGGGTTCAGCTCTTGGGCTTGGAGGGCTTTAGAATGAAGGGTGTCTTGTGGGCTGGATTTAAGGTAATTTAGAAAATTGAGTGCTCTTTTGTTGATGTTAATGATTAGTGGGTATCTACCTAATTCTGCTCTACATGCATTTGTTGGTGTTTTTCTCTGTACTTGTAGAATGTATCTGCAGAACTCAGCATGTAGAGATTCTATTGTGTGTTTGTTCCAGTGAGTATAGCTATGATGACTGAGTGGACCCCATACTTCACTACCATACAGCGCAATGGGCTGGATGACACTATCAAATATTTTAAGCCAGATTTTAATTGGAATTTGGAGATTATAAAATTTTCTTTTAATTGCATTTAGGGCTCTTCGAGCTTTTTCCTTTAGTGCATTCACTGCCATGTTAAAACTCCCTGATGCTGTCATTGTTATACCTAGGTAGGTATAGCTCATGGTGTGGGGGATGATAGAATTGTTTATTTTAAATTGGTGTTTGTTTTCTTGGCATTTGGGGCGTTTTTGGAAAATCATTACATTTGTTTTGTCTAGGTTTATCTCTAGGGCCCAGGTCTTACAGTACTTTTCTACTATGTCTAACTGTAGTTGTAGACCTTTTTCAGTAGCAGACAGTAGAACCAAGTCATCAGGAAAAAATAGAGACTTCACCTCTCTATCTAGGAGGGAGAGGCCAGGACCGGGACATTGCTCTAACTGGATAGCAAGTTTGTTTATATATATATATATTAAATAACGTCGGACTTAAATTACAGCCCTGACGGACACCTCTCCCTTGGGTGAAGTATTGGGTTATTTTTTTTTTTTTTCAATTTTAACAGCACATCTGTTATTTAAATACATGGATTTAATTAGGTCATACACTTTACCCCATATCCCACAATTTAGTAGTCTAAAATAGAGCCCTTTGTGCCAAATAGAATCAAACGCTTTTTTAAAATCAATGAAACAAGCAAATATCTTGCCATTTTTTGTTTGGTGAACATGTTTATTAATTAAGGTGTGGAGCGTATAAACATGATCAGTGGTACGGTGTTTTGGAAGGAAGCCAATTTGATTTTTGACTAACTCCCTTACTTGTCTCTCTGTACTCCTCTCTCGTTACTCTCAAGGGTCTCAAGGTGGGCTTTGGTCTGTAGCCTCCCCAAGGTGACGTAATGCAATGCATTGTGGGGGAAAGGAGAATCACTTCAAACCGCTGTGAAATAGTACCTGCTTTTTCGTATTATATTCTGTTTTGTGATACCCAACAACATCAAATACAATGGATAACAGTTTAAATGTTTATTACCAACAAGCAAATTGTGCAAATTCGTTGGAAAATAAACCCTGCAACACGGCCTTTAAGTTACACCGTGAAGATAAATGTTTAAATCAGTGTAAGTAAAGATAACTAATATGTCCAGTTATTCACACCATATGTCCTACGGTATACGCTATCTGCCAATTAATAGCATAGTGCAATTACACGGCAAAGTACACAGACATTCTGGCACTTGGAAATATATATATTTTTGTGATATCTGCTGCCTGCAGAATTGCTTGAAGTATTCACTGAAACAGTGAATAACAAAGGTTAAGTGACAGCTAAATTGCATCTCAAGTAAATGGGTTGGTTTGTGTTTGTGTGCATGGAGCTGTGCAATGAACTGTCTTTATTGAAGCATGCTAAGTATTTATTCCATGCAGCAACCCCCTTCCACACACACATGCCCTTGCGTGCGCACTCACGCACACACACACACACACACACACACAACATACCCCCAAGCAAATGCTGAACTGAGGGAATAAGCATTTTTCATCCTGAGCCTCTTTCCTTGATGTTTTGAGGTGTTGCTTTGCACAGATGTACAAACGTTAAGCTGAGTCTGCGCTTTCCTGAGCAAGCTAGTACGTGGTTCCTGAAACCAACAGTGCAGTGAGTGTAGGACTATTGGTTGAGAATTAGCACGAACTCACCCTCCTACATTTTTTGGATCGCATAGATTGCTGTATTAGATTAAAGTTCATTTCACATTGGTGGATGAAATGAATAAGACAGGTACAAAGTAATTAACACATGCCAGAAGCTTATCTAAAGCGTATAGCTGTCTCAGGTGCTGAAATCACACTCCGCCACAGAGGATGTCAAATATTTCAGCAGATGGACTCTAAAGTAGTGGGGAAAAACAGCTAATCTTTCCTTCTATCAAACTTTCCTTTCAAATATACCAATAGGCTACACTAATCAAAAAGTATTACTCCTCGTGGCCTATGTTTCTTGCAAAAGCGAAGTGTTTCAAAAGCCCAAACTGTCCTTGAGGGAGTATAAGTGGCACCTCCTTCCTCGGTTTTGTTTTCTGAGAGCGAGTCTAAAAAAAGTTTCTATTCCGGTCACGACCGTCGCCAACGCGTGTGCGCCTGTTGAAGGTGTGTTTTCCCCCTGGTGCTGAGTAGCCTATACTCTCCAACTAACGAGCTATCGAACTTCACCTCAACTTCTTTCATCCTCTTGTTCTTGTTGGGCTGTTGACGGACTTTTTGAAGGCAAATGCTGATGATAAAACGTGACAGGTGAGGTCCTAACTGCATTTTGAGTATTAGAAGAGTCACATGGCTTCTTTAAACAATGTTTTCACTGATGTCAAGACAGCTGCATCCTCCCGAGATAACATTGCTCAGTTTTTCATGCTAGAGTGTTTTTAGGTTTTATTTAGATTTGTTGCCAAGGTGCCACTGACTTCTTAACAGCCCAAGCGACAAACTAAGAATGCAAATATCCTAGCCTACAGCACCAATATAGGAGTGCAAACATAGAGCGCCTGTATTAGCTGGTGCTATTGCCTATTTGCTTGTTATTGCATTCTTTTAATGTCGAGTTAGGCATTTTAGCCTAGTCTTGCACACACAAGGCATAACAGAAAGTTGCAGTTGCAGCATGTGAAGTAAAGCATGTGTGAATTTGAGTCTGTCAGTCACTTATGAATTGCAACCCTTTTGGAATTGTTGCCAATCAAAGGGCCTAGGACTTGAGGGGATCTTTGCAACCCGTGGTAAAGCTTTGAAACAAGCCATATCAATTAATTTGAAGTCAATCCAAAATCAGAACATCACAGTGCATTTTGGCATGCATGCACATTGCCTATCTGAAAATGGAACTTTTGAGGTTTGTTAAAAACCGCAGTTTGTGCTGACAAAATGGGCACATTTTACACGCCTCCCCTCAACACAACACAACACATTTATATAGCGCTTTTATCGACACTCAAAGCGCTTCACAGGGAAGGGGGGGACCTCACTAACCACCACCAATGTGTAGCACCCACTCTCAAGCGCGGGTCGGCCGCTGGCCATCGTTTGTCCGCTAGAGCCTGTCCATTGAGCTCTCCGCAGCTTTGTACAGAGAAATAGGTCGAGCCGCTTTCATTGTGACCCATCTTGACTGGGAACGGATAATTGGGAAATCCACGGATAGTCCAACACCCTGCTGTGATATTAGAGCTAGCGCTGAACTCTTGCGTTAACAACAGGAACCTGTTACTGTCACAACCGCCTCCTGTATGGTCCCCCCCTCCCTCTCTCTCTCATTCTTATTCACTCCATGGCACACATAGAAGTACTCCTTCGAAATCCAAAGACTAGGCATACAAAGACCTAAAAACGGGCATAGAAGCACACAGATACAGACATGTGGAAACACACCATACAGAGAGAACTCTCTCTGCCTGTCACACACACACACACACACACACACACACACACACAAACTGCCTGGCTTGATCACCAATTGTGACAAAAGTGTCATTTTTGATGAACGACAGCTGGGCTCTAGTAACTCAAAAAGTGCTTTGTCCGTAAACGGTGCTCCTCTGTGAGACTCATTAGGTGGGGATTTCTGAATGAATGATTAACTAACACGACTGAGATTAATGATGGGCTCTCTTTATGCTTTGTGATGTGTAATGAAATTGACCTTCTGTGTTCAGCTCACAGCCTTTCTGCAGCACAGCCCGTCATGCGTTCAAAATATCCCACATTCAGAATAACAGCACAGAGTGACCAGCGAAACCAATGGACCCTTGGCAAAGGTGTGTTCCAGTCTCGGATCATCAGTGTAGCATTACAGAATCCCAAATCTCAAAGCTCCATTGAACATAGCCACATAACCTCTGCAATCCAATTTCTTTTCCAGAAGATGTGGCCATGTAGACCTAAAATAACCCTCACCCCCTTTTCCATCTTCCAGGATTTAGGGGTTGTTAGCTTTTGGGTTTGGATTATGGGGGCCTGTTTCAGGGATAAAAGCCTGTGTGAATCCCTGCTCGGGGTGGATAGGCGAGGGGGCATCTGACAAAGTCAGTTAGCTAGGATGCCCCCCCCCCCCCCTTTGTGTGTTTAGTAAACACTGGGGGAAAGCACAATGGCTTATGAGCGAGGGCGTCCTATTTAGTGCGGCGAGCCAGTATTGTTTCGGGGTTCGGGGCAGAAGCAGAGAAAGCCCTCTGTGGTCTGGAGTTGCCCCAGATGTAGTCTCTTTTTCTCAGGGACAGAGATCCTCTGACATGACCCCTGCTCACACTGCAGTTTGTTGGGACACACATATGTGTGCTGTGCGCGAGCGCACACACACGCACACGCACGCACACACACAGACACACACACACACACACACAAACACACATGCACACAGAAGCTCAACTAGCTGGTATGAAGAATATATTTACACCATTACCTGCATACATATGTAAACAGAAAAGAGGCAGCAAGGCTGTTGATTTTATTTATTTGTTTATCTGGATCTCTTTGTAAGGCATGCATGCGAAGCAGACATTTGTGTGGCTCATTTAGGTGTTTTTCCTCTTCTAGACTTTAATGCATAATAATGTGTTGAGACGATGGCATTTCACATCATACAGTTTAGTGTATCTAATTTGTAATAGTATGACAACAGCAGCGGTGTTAACAGAGAGGTGTGTTAACAGTTGGAGGCTAAGGACTGCACTTTCTCAGATGACTGAAAGATTTACATTTGTTGCTTTGCAAATGTCACAGAAATGCTGTGCAATACCATGGAACACTTCAACCATGTCTGATAGCAAATATAAAAGGCCACCCATGTCTGTGTTTATGCAGGAAGAAACTCCATTCACTCCAGAGAGAGAAAGACTTGGGTTTTTACAGCCTGAATGGTTTGTAATGTTGTACACCATGCAAAGTCCTTTATAGCCAAGTCGAGATTAGGCTTTGTACTGTATAGTTTGTTGAGGTTATGGTATGCAGGGAGCAGATAACATGGGTGTGCTTCATGTCCGCTTGAGTGAACTCCAATACATCCGCCACGATTTATCATCTTTTTAGCAGTCACTCGGAAACGGCCAGCAATTCATATTTAAAGTGATAGGAAAGAAAGCGCTCCTTTTCAGCTGCTTCCCCTGTTTTCACATGCTCGGCTGTTTGGTGTAGGCCCTTTACTGTGGCCTTGACAGGTCCCTGCTGTGAGCTGTACATTCAGATTGTGGTGTCCTCCCAGACTGAGGAATGGAGAGGAGAGGAGAGGATAGGAGAGGAGAGGAGAGGAGGAGAGAGATGTGGAGAGAAGAGGAGTGGAGAGGAGAGGAGAGGAGAGGAGGAGAGAGATGTGGAGAGAAGAGGAGTGGAGAGGAGAGGAGAGGAGGAGAGAGATGTGGAGAGGAGAGGAAGACAGATGAATGGAGGAGAAAAGAGAGAAGAGGAGAGGAAATTAGAGGAGAGGAGACACACATAGAAGATTCCTGCTGCATGGATGGCTTCCATCACGTTAATTAGCTTAGACGTGAAGCAGGGTGGCTGCAAACACTGTGTCAACTTTAAAAACATATCTGTTTGTAACCTTTTTTGTGAAGGCGGGTGTTTGTGAAGTGTTAATGCCAGTGTTAATGTAAGCCTACTGTAGAGGCGAAAAATATTCCCTGACAGAAGCCATGACAGTAATCCCCTTTGTGTTGAAGAAGCACATGCTGCACATTATGTGTTGAATGTAAATGTTTTGGGTATAGTAGTCTGTGTGGGATCTTTCTCTGTCATAGTTTTGCGCTTCGATGTGGAGTTGAGGAATGTGACTGGAATCTCCAGCGCCTGTCTTTTGTGGGTCTGGCTCATCACGCGTCCTTTTTTGGTTTTGGCCCCCCTGCGATCCGGTTGCCCTGGTTTCCTGTCCGTGGCCCCGCAACCCTGTCACCTGAAAGGGAGACGGGGGGAAAGGAGAGCCAGTCCGTCCTGCTGGCCGTCCTGCTGGCCGTGTCTAATGTAATTACCGCCGTCCTCCCGAGTCTCGCACGTCTCCTCAGATCAGAGCAAGAGAAAGAGAAAGTAATATTCACCTCTCTCTCTCTCTCTGTCTTTCTCTCTCTCACTCTGCTCTGCCCAGCAGCCTCCTGGGGCAGAGGAGCGAAAGGATCCGGGAATGGGGGTACCCACCCATCTCCTATCCACACACACACACACACACTATGCACATACACATGCCCACACATGCCCACACACTCACACGGAAGCACATACAAAACACACACACACACACACACACACACACACACACACACACACACTTGCACAAGTTCTTGCACCTCCGTTTGGTGGGCGCTTTGACAAGCTCTTCCTCATTCATAGGAACAATGGTGGGCATTGGGAGCTATGCGCACTGACATGGATTTCTGGCATTTTGAGAGCTCTCTACTCTATTCAGAGGGGGCTCCCGCTGGTGAACACTGGACTCTCTGTTCCCTCAGCGTGCGGATGGTCCTTCATATCAAACCTGTATTACAAGGGATGCTCAAAAACTGCTCCCCGCTGACAATATTTCCCAGACTCTCAAACATGCTGTAAACACGCTTTTTCCTATACAGTCCCCTGCTGCTGCTGTCTCCTGGTTGGAATAGTTTTGTGTGTGTGTGTGTGTGTGTGTGTCTGTGCGAGAGTGTGCTTGCGTGTGAATGTGTTTGCCTGAATGTTCATCCCTGCCTGTCTGTGTGCATGTGTGCGTGCATATGTGTGTGTGTGTGTGTGTGGATGGGTGTGTCTGTGTGTGTGTGAATGAGTCTGTCTATATGCATGTTCTCAGACTTCTGGTCTCAAATGCTCTTTGTGTGCATCTCAGACATGTGTGTGTGTGTGTGTGTGTGTGTGTGTGTGTGTGGGTGTGTGTGTGTGTGTGTGTGTGTGTGTGTGTGTGTACAGTCACTACGGTCTACTGAGAGGGAGAAGGTTGTAGTAATTTCAGATTGTCACGCGGCTGTTGCAGTGAAAGGATGCTGTGCTGTGGCACAAACACGCACACACACATACACACACACACACACACACACTGTTTGTTTCACGCTCAGGTTTATGGGAAAAGCAGCATGAGCACAAGTCTCCTGCCCGGGCGACCGGCCACCTAGAGAGCAACTGGGTCCCTGGCGGACTGGTCTCGGATCAGCTGGAAAGCTTCTGTTTGCAATCTTCAGTATGTAAACACTGCCCAAACAGCTGCATTACCCTCTCGGGATGCCAGTAAGAAGCCCTGTTTGGACACAGATGGATACATTAATCTGCTCATAGTGAGACTATTACCAAATATATAAAAATATGTTGGCAAATAACAGTATTTGCCGAATACTGTGGCTTAATTTGTGGTTGTCTACTATGTAAGTCTATTGAACACATATGTCTGGTGCTTTTGATATAGGCAAGTTGTCAGTAAAGGTTAACTGTCAACTGCCAACTGTTAATGAAGATGGACCTGAACCAGACCTCGGCCCAAACCCCAAATCCCAGCCTAGTAATCCTCGTTGTGGGTCAACAAATAGCTTGTTTGTGATGGCCTGTCAAGATAACATAGGAGCAGACATCTCCATTGCTTGTCTGGGACAGCCTATACAGGTTATGGGTGCACCCAGAACAAAGCAGTACATTGAGACAGCTTTTGGAATGCACACTGATAATTATGAATTATGTATTATAAAGTATGATTCCCGAGACACTGAAAGACCGGGCTGCACGAAACTTGGTGGGCAAGTTTTGATCGGTCACCCCCCTGAGGCACATAAACACAAACACACACACCATTACCCCCCCCACACACGCACACCCCCCCCCCCCCCCCCCCCCCCCACACACACACACTCACAAACGAACACACAGGCACATAAACACACGCACACACACACACACACACCATTAGCCCCCCCCCCCCCCCCAACACACACACACACACACACACTCACAAGCAAACACACACACACACACACACACACACACACACACACACACACACACAGAAGCACACATATACACAGAAGCAAACACACACAGGCACACACTCAAGAATTGTATTTATACTCATGCCAGTCCGTTAGTGTTCATTGTGTATGCACTGCATTTTTCTTCCTTACTGTGTTAGAAAAATACCTGGAAATTGGCTCATTTGCAGCCACAGGGAATGTTTAACAGAGGTTGCACTCCACTAACATGTTGGATTACTATTTGCATAGCTCCTGTAGGTGCTTCCAGATTAAACCTTGACAGACATCTGCATTTCACTGCATTTTTGAATATTCAAACAATATTTAATTGGTTGTAGGCAATTACTACACTGTAAGTATGCAGGGTGATTTTAAAAGTAGTTGAAACACCATAAACCCTGGCAACAGTACATGTGGAGTTGTCAAAGACTTGTCTTTTGTATGAGGCATAGCTGTTGCAGTATCAGAAGGTGTAACACCTTACAATATATAGCCTATATATACACACAATTTGCCCCCTTCCAGATTTCTTCTATTTTTGCATATTTGTCACACTTAAATGTTTCAGTTCATCTAGCTGATTTGAATATAAGACAAAGACAACGCGAGTAAACACAAAATGTAGCTTTGCAATGATAATTTAATTTATTGAAGGTAAAGAGTTATATTTAAAACCCATATCACCCATGTGAAAAGTAATTGCCCACCTAAACCTAATAACAGGTTGAGCCACCCTTGGCGGGAACAACAGCAATCAAACCTTTTAAATGAGTCTTTTACATCACTGCAGAGGAATTTTGGATTTTGGCTCTTGCAGAATTGTTTTAAGGGTGGTGGAAGGTTTCCGAGCCTGTTTAAGGTAATGCCACCACAGCATCTCAATTAGATTGAAGTCAGGACTTTGACTAGGTTACTCCATAGTCTTAATTTTGTTGCCCAGGTCCTGAAGCAGTAAAACAGCCCCAGACCGTCACACCACCGTGGTTAACTGTTGGTATGATGCTCTTATTGTGGAATGCAGTGATACCAGATGTAATGACACACGTCTTCTAAAAAGTTCCACTTTTTGACTCATCAGTCCACAGAAAATTACCCGAAAAGACTTGGTTTTCACCTAGCAACTCTTCTGTGGATGCCATTTTGGCCCAGTATCTCTCTTATTGTGGAATCATGAACACTGACCTTATTGAGCTTATTGATTGATTCAAGTGAGGCCTGCAGTTCTTAGATGTTAGTCTGGGTTCTTTTGTGACCTCCTGGATGAGTCGTCGTTGCAGTCTTGGAGGAATTTTGGTAGACTGGCCACTCCTGGGAAGCTTCATGACCGTTTCAAGTTTTATCCATTTGTAGATAATGGCTCTCATCATGGTTCGCTGGAGTCCCAGAGCCTTAAATGGCTTTGTAACCCTTTCCAGACTGATATATGTCAATGACTTTGTTTGTCATCTGTTCTTGAATTTCTTTAGATCAAAGCATCATGTGCTGCTATTTGAGACCTTTTAGCCAACTTCACATCGCCAGACAGGTTCTATTTAAATAATGTTTAGATTCAACTGCAGTGAGGCTGCAGTAATCACGCCTGTGTGTATTTAGTGAAGTTGAATCTTATTATCAATCCAATTCCGTTAGTTGGTTAATTTAGTAACGAAGGGGGCAATTACTTTTTCACATACGGCTTCAAGAAATGAAATCATTATCATCATTTAAAAACTGCATTTCGCGATTACTCTGGTTATCTTTGTCTAATATTAAAATGAGTTTGATTATCAGAAACATTTTACTGTGAAGGGGAGCAGCGGTGGCCTACTGGTTAGCGCTTCGGACTTGTAACTGGAGGGTTGCCAGTTCGAACCCCGACCAGTAGGCACGGCTGAAGTGCCCTTGAGCAAGGCACCTAACCCCTCACTGCTCCCTGAGCGCCGCTGTTAGTGCAGGCAATTCACTGCCCCGGGATTAGTGTGTGCTTCACCTCACTGTGTGCTGAGTGTATTTCACTAATTCACGGATTGGGATAAATGCAGAGACCAAATTTCCCTCACGGGATCAAAAGAGTATATGAAGAGTTCAGATGCAAAACCCTCTAAATCCGTCTGACCACTTTTCTTTTAAATGAGCATTTAAATTCAGGCTCCTATAGGTTTTTGCCTATAAATCGATATTTCAGACCAGGAAGTGAGTGGTATTTAGTGGGTTTAGAAGTTAAATTATTTGATTAGCGTATACTATGTGAGGAGAGCATCCCCTCACCATCTTTATCTCATTTTTGACATAGGTGGCATTTAGAGGCTTTTGGATCTGAACCCTTCATATATACTTATACTTTTTCACAGCACTGTGTATATGTTGTTGCTGTTGCTTGATTGTTTTAACAAAAATAGTAGCAGAGTAGTCAACCTCAAGTCAGCTTTGAAAGAAGAGAGGCTCAGCAACCAGAGTCCAGAAGTTAAGTTCACGCGTATCAATTGGGTCGATGGAGGGCTGGTGTTCTGGTGCACTTTAGGAAAGAGCTGAGTGAGAGCGAGACGAGTCCATAATGAATCTCCGGAGCCAGGCCGGACATGGCTGGACTCCAGAATCAGCTCCGACACACTGTGGGAGGCCCCTCTCAGCCCTGGTGGTGGCGGCTGAGGGCTGAGAGGTGAGGGTTTCACAGTGGGTGGCGTGGGGAGGTTAGGGGTGTGGAGTGGAGAGTGTGTTGTGGAGAACCTGGAGTCGGCCAAGGGAAGTGGGCTGAGCTGATGAGGACTTGGTGGGAGGTGAGAGATGGTAGTTTGGAGTGGAATAGAGAACTGTAGGGAAGGGAGAGGATGAGGGCTGTCATAACTGAGAGAGAGAGAGGGAGAGAGAGAGAGAGGACTCAACTGGAGAGAAAGAGAGAGAAGGAGAGATGGTAGTGGAGTGGAATGGGGAACTGTAGGGAAGGGAGAGGATGAGTGTTTTTTTAAGAGAGAGAGAGAGAGAGAGAGAGAGAGAGAGAGAGAGAGAGGAAGACTTCACCACAGTGTCTACAGAGGCTCAGGCTCTCAATACAGATCCAGATTTCTCTCTGGAGTCAAATGAGGTGTCATCAGAGCTGGAGGACTGGGAGAGGGTCATTTCAGTTAGAGTGGGGAAGAGGGAAAGAGGGTGATGGAGAGAGAGAGAAAGAGAGAGAGGGAGAGAGAGTGGGGAGTCTCTGATGTTTCTGTTAAGTGTGTGTGGACTTTAGATGGTAAGAGGATTGGAGACAAAGCCACAGCTATGGATTTGGAGGAAGGAGCAACTTTCCCTTGCAAACGTGACTGGAAAAGTAGTGGGATGCTAAGATAAACAGTTCATTTCCTATCACAGACTGTTGACTTGACTGCAGTTCAGTTATTCCAAATTAAAGCAAGCAGAAATGACACATGCAGCTAAGAAAGCCTAACTGATAAGCTTTCTAAATAGAGCTACATCAACTCATGAACATTTCCCATGTGTCTGCCTTACAAATATCAATGTGATCTTTTTGCATATATATATATTTAAATACTGTATGTGTGATGTAGTATTTATATTATTTAGAAATATTGTAATGTATATCACAAGCAGAAGGGGCATATTCTTGTGTTCCAGTCAAAATCGGTTTGTAACTAAGTGTGTTAGTCGCCGGAATTCTCACCCCAGTAAGGGAACTGTAATGTATGTTTGTTTATGTGCTTGTGTGTGTGTGAGTGTGTGTTTGTGTGTACATGTATGCGTGTCCCCAACAAGATGGGGTGTGTTGGAGTAGGTATTTTAATGAGTAACATGCCGTCACCCTTTAATTTGCATCCGGTTGGCACAGACAGGCTCATTTTGTGTGTGTGTGTGTGTGTGTGTGTGTGTGTGTGTGTGTGTGTGTGTGTGTGTGTGTGTGTGTGTGTGTGTGTGTGTGTGTGTGTGTGTGTGAGCAACACTAGATGGGGTATGTTGGAGTGGGTATTTTCACGGCTGGTGTGCCACCCTTTAATTGGCATTCAGTTGGCACAGACGTGCTCGTGTGTGCATCCTGTTTACCAGTGTGATGGCCCAAATTGCTCCCATGTCTCCCCCTCTGGCTTCTTCAATGTGTCTGAGGCACTGGAGGACTTTCCCAGCTGTGGTGCCTTTTTACAAGAGACCCATAGCATGGTGTGGTCACCATGACCATTTAGCTGTGCGTGTATGGGACAGTAGCCGGAGGCTTTTTCCCAACACACAGTACTGTATGTGTGTGTGTGTGTGTGTGTGTGTGTGTGTGTGTGTGTGTGTGTGTGTGTGTGTGTGTGTATGCATTCAGTCTCTAGAAGCAGTCTTTACTGTCTGACTCTGTTTCCGCCATAGTCAGTTTGTTCTTTGGGGCATTGTGTCCCTCTCTCTGTGTCTGACCTGATATGTCCATCACTTCTTCAGTACTACTGCTTTCCTTTAAAAAAAACATGCATTTTATTTGGAAGGAATTTGATTCATATGCAAATGCCTCCCTCCTATTCAGAGAGTCTCTATCCTTCACGTTTTCTCTCAAGACTGTGAAGGATTTAAACCCCACCCTACCACCCCCACCCCCGCCATACACACATGCACACACACACACACACACACACACACACTGCAGTAAGCCCCTACCCTCAGGCTTAGACTGGACTGTAGTTTTCCATCAATCTCCACTGAAGCTTTAAGCCGTTGGAAATCAAACTCAATGCAATTCCTTTCCATTGACTCCATTATTTAGTTGAAAGCTGTGATGGGTGCAATTACTGTTAAGTTGCAAGCAGATGAAATGACCGAGTAGTCTCCAGTGGCCAATTAGAAAGGGAAAACCCTGGAGTGTGATGGTGTATGGATACACACACCCATACACAGTAAGTATTGACTGGCTGCTTCAGTTTTAGGCCATATTGTCTCTGTGTAATGCCTTATCTGGTATCTCTACACATACATGTATTAATGACATAATATGTCTGCTCTTTTCCGTTTTGGACTGACTAAACCGTATGACAGCACAATGTTAGTGGAAATCAGTGACTGGCCATTATAACTGAAGATTTCCCTTACAAATATTTCAGGTTTCTGGTGAACAGTTGCAGCAAATTTGCGGTAAGGTCATATTTTCACATGCAAGTTAGGTTTCTGCCAAACAATTGTGGTTAGCTTTTGGACATGTTGCAGCAATGTCATATGCAAATTAGGTTTGTCACCAGAAGTTCACTGGAAGTTTGCCATTATTGGCAAATCTGCCGCATTTCATTTTTATAAGAGTTCCCATGTCAAAACATCGGAACCATAGATAAGCGTTCTTAACTATTGAGCTCATCTGTGCAGTCCAAAGTATTCACCCCTATACTGACATGCCCTAACAGGAGTGTTAAAATTATGGTTGTGCAACATCTTGCGGCTGCCACAGTCCTGTCTTTTGGGAATTAGTTGAGGATACAATTCTCCTGATTGTTTGACAGCCATCCCATAGTTTCTGAAACCGCTTTGATCAGCTTGTCATCCCAAGATCTGAAAATGAAGGGTGTGTGTGTGTGTGTGTGTGTGTATAAGGACAAAAACATTTTGTTTGCACACTTGTCACTCTTTTTCAAACAAACACACAACACTTACAGATGTTAACATGTCAATTATATATTTCTCTATGTCTATCCTTGTTTATTATTTATGTATTTAACTACTTAGTTGTCTATTTATCTTGGATATATTTATTTAGGGAGTTAGGTAGTTACTTCCAGCTAGTTCCAAAATCTTACTCTCCACAGACAATCTTAACTTGTTATTCAAAATGTCTTTATTTGTTTATTTAACTGTTGGATTACTCAACATTAATGTTTTTATGTCTTTGTATGTGAGTGGAGCTGAATTACTGTAAATGACATCAACATTTTTCCTGGTATCAGGGCGTGTTGCCACCACCCTGTGATAGTGCCATAGGCAGTGATGTTGCAAGCCTTTAATGGGACCCAAGAGACAGTGGAGGGTGGGTGCCAGTCGGATGCCTGTGTGTGACAGTTTTACGAGAGCGTGCTAAATATATGTGCATGTAATTGGTGTCATGTCTGACATCATATCATAAAGCTTTTGATATTGTAATAGGTTGAAGATCACAGTCACGGCAAAAGTAAAAAAAAAATCATACAAAATGTTTTATTTGTGTGTGTGTGTGTGTGTCCTATCCTCCTCGATCTCCAACCCAACCTGTAGTGCCCCCTAAAGCAGGCGTCTAATAGAGCCCCCTCAGCGAGGCGCGACGGCTAGAACAAACAGACTCATTCACCCCCTTCCAAAATGCTAATGCCACCAGACCCTAACCACTCTTTCAAGGGGTTCCCATGTCACGACACCGTGTAACGTGATGCAGAGGCGGCCAGTCGTTTGGTGGCCACACACACGTCTAGCAGGGCCACAGAATGCAGACGAGGGCTTTGACCTCCGCGCCTCTTGTGAGGATGTGCTTAAGCCGTGTTGGCACAGAGGGACACGCTCACAGAAAGGAGGGCAAAATGGCTCCTTGGCAAGGCTCCAGGGAAAAGGTTTGCTTAGAACCATGGAAGGTTTAAATTAAAGAATAAAAGGTGATAACTGCTGTACGGCTGACAGCCTTAAAGGCTCTATAAAGAATCAGCAAGGAGAAGGTTCTAAACTCGTAAGTGCTCTTCTATATATTGGTATACAGTTTTTACAGCTGTAGAATACCTGAGCCTTACTGCAAAAGTTCCACCACCAATGTCATTGTACAGTTGTCCTTGACATATTGTGCATTATGACAAATAAATGTGAACTGTATGGAGCAAAATCAGACATGTTCCTACATGGAACTTTCTGAAACTTGTCATTGGAAGCTGCCATTGAGATCTGATCCTGACAATCCAATCTTCACTTGTGTGTTCTAGAATGGGAAGTTACATTTCCTAACAGATAAACATTTTTTCTTATTTTTTCTTTTTCCCCACTTTCTTTCTGAGATGGGACCAGAGAGGTATGTTTATATTGAGACAAGAAATTGAAAGCGAGCAGTCTGCCACCAGCCATCATGCATTATCTGTCAGTACTGTTTTATGTTCTGTGTACAGACGGCTGTTTGTGCCGTGGTCTGTAAAGATCTGAGATTGAGCGGGAGGGAATTGCTCTCGAGTATTTCTGACAGCCCTAACATGCCTGTTTACCTTCTCAGTCCCCCGCACAGTTTGTGTTGTGGCACGCTACTGGAGTGTGTGGGTATTTAAAGAATGTCTAGAGGAGAACGTTTTGTACTGGATGTTGTTCAGTACTGTTCAATACTCTAGGCTGTGTCCCACCCACCCATAATCACCGCTAGCACAACAGGTTCCAGCATGCATGTACACGTTTAATGCTTTTCACCCTGTCTGTTATGAATTTGCTGGTGGAGTATGGAAATGGAGTCCAACAGTAACTCTTTTGAAAGGTTCAGTTTTCAAAAGAGTGACTGTAGCTGTGACTAGAAAGGACTCCAGGTGCAATGGTTCTATACTCTCCAGCCATAGCCTTTATACCTGCGCACAAAAGATTTATTTTTTCTCCCCTCTCCCCTGGCTGGCGCACACAAAGGTAAATTTAGACCATTATAGTGTGTGTGCACTTCAGGACTGTATTCAGAACTGTGCACAGGCCATTGTACCCGGGCACCCCACAGCTGTCTCTCCAGCACCCACTCCATTCCTCCACGTCCTCTCTCACTCTTTGGAAAACATAGAACACCATTAATCATGAAACCTGGGTTTGCCTTCCCCTCATTCATACAGTAGTTTCTTTAGTAGTTACTGTCCCTACACCTATTGGAATCTCTGTGTGTGTGTGTGTGTGTGTGTGTGTGTGTGTGTGTGTGTGTGTGTGTGTGTGTGTGTGTGTTGTGAGGGAAAAATGAAAGAGGGACCTTAACCTTTTTGATTTGATACTTGTGTTTCTGTACACTTTTGAATGGACTGTGTTTTGCCTAGCTCATAATGCTCCTTATAATTGATACTTCTAATGCAGTGTGAATTCATTCTTTCTGTTTGACACTAATCTAGTTCTTAGTTCTTATTATTTGATACGTCTGTTTCAATAACTAATGTTCCGATGGCAAATCATGTGTTGTATGACATTAGAAATGTTCTTAATGTCCTTGATTCTTAAATAACCCATTGTATTGACCAAGTCATGTGTATGTGCAGAGAGGGTGTAATGGTACAAGGATGCAATGGGATTATGATACTGTGCGAGGTATAAATGTGTGTGTGAGAAACAACTGATAGTCTCTTGGGTGCACAGACTTTGTCTCGGTATCCTGATTGCCTAATGCATTAATAAACTACTAATGAGAAAGACAAACCTTATTTCAGACTTTTTACAGACATTTAAGCTAAAAATTCTTCCACTGTGTGTGTGTGTGTGTGTGTGTGTGTGTGTGTGTGTGTGTGTGTGTGTGTGGGCACTGGCAGGAGGAAAAAAATAAATGAACAAATAGATAAATAAATAAATAAATTAAAATGAATAAATAAGTGAAATGGGAACGCGGGTGCCAGTCAGCTACTAAAAGCTGGTGAAAGAAAGGAGAAGAGAGAGAAAGGAGAAGAGAAAGAAAGGAGGAGAGGAGAAGAGGAGGAGAGGAGGAGAGGGATGTGTACGGTGTGTGGGTGAAAAGCGCTGATTTCCTTATCCGCACCACCGGCCGGCGGCCGCGATTAGCCAAGTGGCTCTCTCTCTCTGCCGCGTGTCCTTCTGCCGCTGCCAGCCTGCGCTCGGGGGCCAGTAGTGGGCCGTGTCGCACGTGCGCTCACAGGGAAGGAGGAGGAAGCGGGATGGCACTGGTCGCGCCTGCATCCTAGATTCCACCGCTACGGCAGCAGGTGCTGGGCACTGATTAAACAGCCTCCAGCCAGTGCCTACACGGGGCACACCTTGAGCTGAGCTGCCAGCGCCGTGATTGGCACCTTCAACAGCAAGACCTCTGGAAATGGGATGGAGGGCTTTAGGGTTTCTTTATCTGAGGGGGTGAGAGCGGACCCAAGTTTAGAATTGTGTGTATTTATTTATTTACTTATTTATTCAAGTGTATTTATTTATCTACTTGCTTACTTTCTTATGTAGGAAAGATGTCATCTTTAAACACATAAATGCAAAAAATACACACGTGTGTACACACACACACACATACTGTTCACACACACAACCAAATCACATACAAACGCCTCATCAACCAGCCATGTTCACTTATGTTGCAACTGAAAACCTGTTGTATGGGTTAACAGATGTGACCTACAGGAGTGTTACATTTGAATCTACACCGGTAGTGTGACGGTGTGTGTTCGTGGCGTTGGACAAATTAAGCAGCTCTACTTACCACTTAACATAGCTTTCACACACACACACACAGACACACTCACACGCACACAGAGACACTACCCCCTCCCCTCCCAGCCTCTCTGTCCAGGAATGTGTCTACAATGCATGCCACCACCCTCTTGTCACCAAACTTTGAGGATCCCAGTAATGACAGAGCAGCCTCCTCATGCGTGCTATTGGGCTTTCTGCTGTGGGCTGCTTGGCATCTCAAAAGAGTTGTAAGTCGCTTTGGTTAAAAGCACATAGTCTATGTGTCTTTTACAGGGTAATCACAGGGTAATCAGATCACACCTTGTTATCACACACATACAGTATCTAATATGACATCTAAAATGGTTCTAGAGTGCACAGTGTTTGATGCCATGGAGGGAAGGGTGAGGTAAATCAAGGATGAAATTCTTACTGTAAATCTTGCGTAATCTGAGAGTGAAGTAATGTTGGTTCTTACAGTTTGTGATATCGTATAACAGATTATTTCACAGCACAGTATTTCATCCTGTCCCGTTACTTTTCACTCTATCTTATCTCTGTCTGGGCGGGCACATTTATAAGTATTTAAGTATAAATGGACGTCATTTTTCACATAACCGAGCTGTCCATTCATTGTAAGCGGAGAAGCACTATGGCCTAATAAATAGCTAAGATATGGACCACAGGAATGGCTATGATGCAATCAGCACTCATGCACATTTTGAAATGACACTGTACGTGCGGGCTGACATTTTGATGTGTGAAATGGGCAGGTGTGTGATATCTGAGAAACATACACACACACACACACACTTTCTCCACGTTCTGTTGGCTTGTATTTAGCCCAAGGATGATCTGCGCTCAATACTGGTATTACAGGTTTTTTTCTCTAAAGACAGCTGTAGTGTTATAGTGTGTGTGTGTGTGTGTGTGTGTGTGTGTGTGTGTGTGTGTGTGTGTGTGTGAGTGTGTGTGTGTGTGTGAAAGAGAGAGAGAGAGAGAGAGAGAGAAAGAGAGAAAGAGCTATATGCAGGTAGAGAGGTTTGAGAGGGTGTTTTCATGCGTGTTGTAAACAGAGTTCAAAAATACAGTATTTTATTGCAAGCAACACGCACATGAGCAACACACACATGAGCATGGTGCGCTCAGGTGTGGAGGGAAATACAAGCCTACCTCTGAAGCCAAACTCATGGCCTTTTTATCCACATCCACTCAGGTGTGGACAATTAGGCTGATTCTGCCCCTGCATCACCCAAAGGCTGTTGCACTGTCACTGCAGGGCCAGTGGAGGTGCAAAGGGGCTTAACAGTGTGGGAGGGTGTGAGGGATATAGGAGTGGGCATGTGTGTGTGTGTGTGTGTGTGCATGCATGCGTGCGTGTGTGTGTGTGTATGTGCACGGGCAGGAAAGTGCATATCCGTTGGCATTTTTGGTGTGTTTGGTCAGGTTATGGGCCTGTGCATGTCCTATTTTTCTCGCCAAGAAAGTAGTTCAAAACAGGATGAGTGCAATCTTTATCTTATAACTCAGTTCCTAGAAGAGATCAGCAGTGGTATCTCAGGTTCTGCAATTAAACATCAAAATTCACCTCTCTTCAGATTAACACACACACACACACACACTCACACACACACTCACACAGGACATGAAGAGAGGGGGTTACAGGCTAAGAAGTTGATTTATTTTGTTAAATGGCCTGAGGGAAAGAGGGCTTCTCACTTTTGCCAATTGTGTGTGTGTGTGACTGTGCATGTTTGTGTGTGTGTGCGTGTGTGTGTTTGTATGTGCGTGTGTGTGTCTGTGTTTGTGCATGTCTGCATATGCATACGCATACGCTCTATGCAAATTACACAGAGGTACTTTTAAAAAAAGGTTCAGATTGGAAGAGAGTTGTGAAGAGTTGAAGTAAATAACATTATATGTACAGGCATGTACAGTATGGATCTTTAGACTCCTTAACTAGATTTGCAGGTTGCAGCTACTGTTCCATTTGTCTTTTGGAAGGTGCATTTGTCACACGAGTTGGCACACTGTGTTTTACAAACAGGCTGAACATGTTTGTTGAGTTAGTGTTGCATTCGTGTGATTTCCCATTTGTTTTGGCAGTGAAGAATAGTGAAGAAAGACTTTTGGCTTCTTATTGATGCCCTCACACGCACATAGTAGGCTGCACTCTTCTAGATGGACAGGTTGTAACCACGCAAACACACACATCAAAGGTACACAGTTGTAAAAATGCACACACATAAAAAAAGATAGCTATGATTTTCGTGTTTGTGTGTGTGTGTGTGTGTGTGTGTTCGTGCACGCACACATGTGAGAGAGAGAGAGATTCCACATGAAATTCCAATGAACTGATAAATTGTATTCATGCACATGAGTGATGTAGGGTTAACAAGACAATTATCTGCAGAGACAGGATCTTGTTTCGCGAGTCATGTGTGCACATATGTTTATAGCTAAGTATGAGAGATATAAATACAGCTTCAATCGTGCTGGTCATTAAAGTGCTACAGGTGCCACAAGGATTGATGGTGTGAATGGATACATAATAATTTACAGTCTATGAACAACAGGTGTAGGCTGACATCCAACAGGATCATAAAGAACAGTATGTCTATTTGGTGAAGGCATACAGACCTCCACGTTCTGCTTTACATTCCCAGTTCCAAGTGATGTGGAATTGTGGTTCTGCTTGTAAATGTTTTTTCTTGTTTGTCGTCTTTTAAGATT
This sequence comes from Alosa sapidissima, assembly GCF_018492685.1. Taxonomy (NCBI): domain Eukaryota; kingdom Metazoa; phylum Chordata; class Actinopteri; order Clupeiformes; family Clupeidae; genus Alosa; species Alosa sapidissima. The sequence goes on from NC_055963.1 coordinate 32,446,939, forward strand.
TCCAGCTTGTTTTCGTTTTCCCTTTTTTGTGTGTTTCTCCCCCACGCTCAATTTTACTGCGTTGTGATCAAAGCCGCCCGTCTGACACAAGATGCTCAGCAAGAACCACAGAGAATATAAGGGGGATTAGGCGAGGAGCAGTGGGAACATGCCGCCGTGGACGAATTGCCAGGAGAGGCTATCTATCTGTCATCTGGCTGGGGAGATATTTGTTTGCCGATTTACAAGCTCAGACGAGAGCACCTGAACTGCTGAACTAGTTGTATGTATCTTGTTACTTTTTTTCCTCTGAATCCAGCAGGCGTCTGATGCAGGGGTGAGTCCGACCTCTAAATGAAATACTTCCCTGACCTCCAGCATGTTGAGGTTGAGCTGGGGTTTTTTTTTTTATGGGTGAGGTTTATCAGCATGTGGAAAGCGTCAGCTGTATATTTTCTGTTCAGAGTGCAGGACAATTATTCATGTGCTCCAGGCTGCATTATTCTGTTGCTTTTATTGGCAAGGCCCAACACCATGAGATCAAGGCTGTTAGAGGCAGCGGTCTAAGGTCACCTACACCTACACTCATTCTGTGTTAGTATACAAATCTCTCTCTTTACTGCTGGATAACTGTGAATAACTGATGGTTTGGTATGTGTGTTATCAAATTTGTGGTTTCATTTGTGGATTTGTGTGTGTTTGTGTGTGTGTGTGTGTGTGTGTGTGTGTGTTAGTGTGTGCGTGTGTCAGTGTGCTTTTCTTTTGCTTGTGTGTGTGTGTGTGTGTGTGTGTTTACTTTCATGTCTGTGGTTATGTTTTTAATGAGTGTGTGTGTGTGTGTGTGTGTGTGTGTCTGTGGGTTTTTTTTTGTGTTTGTGTGTGTGTGTGTGTGTGTGTGTGTGTGTGTGTGTGTGTGTGTGTGTCTTTGTGATGAACCTCTGATCCTCCCAGGTGAGCACATTTGTGGCCTCTCACAAAGGTTCTCATTCAGTGAAAGCTCTTGGATCATATGAGGACGTCTGTGTCCCGATGGTTTCTTGAGCTGTTGAGTTGCCCAGCCCTAGGCTGTCCATATGGCATTGTTTGCGCAGTAGTGAGTTGATGCCTGGCAGGTGGGCTTTGTACAGTGTGTGTGTGTGTGTGTGTGTGTGCGTGTGCATTGGCATCCCGTGTGTGTACACCACCAATGTCACTAATGTATCTATGTTGATCTTGACATGCTCATGCTTGGCATGTTTCAGAACCTCCTCTTAGCAACTCCGAGGATTTGAATGCCACCCAGCTGACGGGAGAGACAGAAAAAAACAAAACATTGAAGAGGAGGACAGAAAGCAAACAATACTATGTACACACAAACTGTTTAAAGCTTTGACATGACAAGCTTATTACTGTGTGCATGCATGCATATGGAGAAACCCTAGTTTCAGCCTCGTGTGTGCATCTGTGAGGACTAAAAGGGCTTTGGGAATTAAGATGATAGTCTTTTTCCTCTCTAAGAGGATTTAGTCAGCTGCTGCAATGCACTGGGCTGTCAGTAATCAAAGCAGTACAAATGCTGTGCCAAGATGCTAAGAATGGCAACCACCTGCACTCGTGTTAGTGTTTTTTAATCACAGCAAACACCTAGGAGTCACATTTAAGTGCTGGGTTGCAGTCTGTGTTTTGTAGTGGAGCCGTAAAGGACAAACAGGTCGCCAGGCGGAGGAGTTATGCTAACTACAGGTCTGGAGTGAGGGTGTCATGGCAGACTTAAGCAGGGCAAGCATTCCTGCTCTTCCTCATCCCTTCATTAATGGACTGTGAATAGCCCCCGATCTGGCTTTATCAGGCTCATTCTCGAAGGCTTACCGAGCCTCTTCTCAGGGAGAGAGGCTTTGCGGACATATGTCTCTGCTCTGGAGTGCTTCAAACTCTTTCTCTCTCTCTCTCTCTCTCTCTCTCTCTCTCTCTCTATCTCTCTCTCTCTCTCTATTCTCTCTCTCTTTTCCTTTCTCTCTTTGCAGGCTAGGCAGAGTGACGGGGTGTGTGAGAGGTGTTCCTGAAACACACACACACACACACACACACACGCACACACACTCACACAAACGCTTTGCCCGGAGGGGTGTGAGAGGGAGGTGGAGGGAGGGGAACACTTTTAGTTCCATGTGCGTGTGTGAGACTAGTGTGGAGTGAGTTTGTCTCTCCTGCTGAGGACCACATTTTTAATTGAACCATGGATATTTCTCTTGTCATGACACTGAAAATTACACAACAGTAAGTACACATTTACATGCATTTTGGCTATGCCTTTTTTAATGATTATGCGTTCAGCAGTGTGTAACAAAGTTAGCTAGCAGAGTAGCATTCTGTGACAGTAGTTTTTGAAGTAAGTTGTGGCCAGCTTGTGGTCTCTAACAGCGGGCTCTGAGAAGACAATCCCTTGGATTTACACACTAAACAACAGGCCATGTGGTCAGCTAGGAGTACCCTGTCTCAGATTAGAAAAGAAGAATCCCCTCTTATGCTTATGTGTAGTTGTTTTTTTAATGCTTTTGTCTGATCCTTCTGCATTCGATGTTTGTGAAGGTACTGTGATTTCTTTAATTAAGACATCAGATTTTTGGCTTGTATTTACTAGTAAGAATCTTCTTTGACAGAGAGAAAAGGTCTGTTGAAGTAGTGTCCTTGAAAACTGATGTGCAAACGTGTCTGTTTGAGAAGTAAACTCAACATCACATGGTGCTCTTGTCTGCTGTATACAATGCTAAGTCCCTTTCATCTGTCACCTAAGTCAAGCATGGCCCCGTAAAAGTGATTTGCTAACAATCACTCCCTCTTTTGCATGCTTCTCTGACTTTCTCTATTTCTCTGACTTCCTCTCTCTTTCTCTCCCTCTGTTTTTATTTATTTTTGTCTGCCCCACTTCATTATTATTAAAGTAAAGATACAGATTAATGATACTTATTGCACTATTGGATAACCAACTTTATCCCCTCAGTTTTTCTCTAGTCTACCCTGTACCATGTGAACCCCACTGGATTCTATCCTATTCTATTCCATTCTATTTTTTCCACCATTCTATTGTATTCTACTGTTCTACCATCTATTCTGCTGAGGATTCTGGAATCTCTACTTTGTTACTAATTGATTGGAATGATTACTATTTTGATGAATTGTTGTGTTGTTCATTTGGTATATGAGGGTTGTCATCCAACTATAAAACCATACACTTGATTTGCTACCTTTAAAGTTTTGCTGCTACTTCCTTGAACAGGATATGAAATGTGCTACCTTTGAAGTTGACATTGTTTTGTTTATATATTATTATAATTTTACTACTTTCATTACATATGTTTACAATACTTAGATTTGTCTGTAGACAACCTCACCACACTACCACAGAAGTGTCATTCTATTTTGAACATTGTCAGTGGTGTAAAATAGTTTGTTTTTGACGTGAGCGTATGCCCGGTTCGCCTTCACTGTAAGACAATGGTGTTAGTGCAAACAACGTTCTTGCTCAAAACTCCACCAATTAATGTAATTATGCTCTCAAACTACATTTTGAACCTGTTAGCTTCTGAAATAGACCTTAGGTTGTTTTTGCTCCGGAACATTCCTTTAATGATGAGCCTCTGTGTTTATTGGACTTCCTATAACAAAATTCACTTTGTGGATATTACCCTACACATGTAACCCATTTCAGCTTTTCCCTTGTGCCTTGTGCCAGTATCTGGCCTTCTCTGAGAAAAGGCTGCTTTCCATTTGCAAAATGTCATGAGTCCTGTGTGGCCTTTCACTTTGACTGGAAACATCTACTGGTTTTAGAGACCTTTCAAAAAATCCTCCCCAGCCCTGTTTTTAAGGAGCAGCTAATGGCTGAGGGGACGGACAGGCCTTTTAAGTGTAACCTCTGGCTACTGCTGTCTGGGCCGTAGGAAGCGCTTTGTAGTAGGGAGATGCAGGCAGGTGCGGCCCTTTGTTGCTGCATGTCGTGTGACTGAGCGATTAAGTGTGGTATGAGCCTTTGGCATGCTGGCACTGGGCAAGCATTTAGTCACTCAACCACAGACAATACCTGTTAATCCGGCATTATCTGCCAAATAATCCTAATGCACAGGATAGATATTGTTTTAAAAACAGTTTCCCTTGTCTGCCGGTTGTTGTTGTTTGTTGAAAATGATATGAGTTCTAGTTTTTTTGTTTGGCATTTATGTGAAAAACTCGATAACACTTTACTTGACTATATCGATATAAGAGTGACATAACACTGTCATGAACACATGACACTGTCATGACACATGAACCCTAACCCTAAACCTAACCCTAACCCTAACCCTAACTCTAATCCTAACCCTAACTTGTTATGACAAAAACCGAATGACACTTGATGACAGAAGCGTTTTGTCATAAACTTTATGCCATTGTTGATGACATGTTCATGACAGTGTCATGTCACTCTTATGTCGATACTGTCAAGTAAAGTGTAACCAAAAAACTCTGATCTAAAGATCTAATAGTACTGAACAGTTTAAAGAAAGGCCAGAGGACTAAAAGGAACATTGTATTCTGTGTATACTCTAAGTACTCTTTTGATCTTGTGAGGGAAATTTGGTCTCTGCATTTATCCCAATCCGTGAATTAGTGAAACACACTCAGCACGCAGTGGATACACAGTGAGGTGAAGCACACACTAATCCCGGCGCAGTGAGCTGCCTGCATCAACAGCGGCGCTCGGGGAGCAGTGAGGGGTTAGGTGCACTCCTCAAGGGCGCTTCAGCCGTGCCTACTGGTCGGGGTTCGAACCGGCAACCCTTCGGTTACAAGACCGAAGCAATAACCAGTAGCCACGGCTGCCACTTTCTGTGTATTGACAAAGCACTCATTGATGTGTTAGAAACTTAAAGGAAAACTCTACCTAAGAACAACCTGCAGTCTATTATTGGATGATAATGAGTGTATATTTTGTTGGAGACCAAAACAACATTGCAGTTTTGAGTAAGACTGGAATATCAATTTACAACGAAATGGTAGCATAGCCTTTGGTGACAGCTTTGCTTTGCTGATTTACTGCTAAGTCACCCTTTTAAGCCATTAACTAGGCTGCATAGGGTCTCTGCAGACAAATTGAAGTATTTTTACCTGTATGAAAGGGTATAAAAAAGACTGTATCAGTCATTGCATTGCCTTGATGTTATTGGAGTTGCTGTCTCTTGTGAGAAGAGAGTGCATATAAGCCAAACTCTCCTCCTTTTGTTTCCATTGGCAGTAGCTTGTGCTGTATTCGGTAATCAACTTGTATGGACTTTTCTCAGCCAGATGGCAACAACCAGAAGAATTTTAGTACTGCACAATACCCTTTCTGTACTCTTACAAATGATTGTTTAGAGTATGGACCCTCTCCACAGTACCACAGATGATATGTTTTTAGAGAGTATGGACCCTCTCCACAGTATCACAGATTGATATTTTGAGCCTTGTCAGTGCCTTTAAAGCTGCAGTTAGCAAGATTTTTTTGATCATATTTATCCAAAAAAAGCCCCAGGTTGTTCTTAGACCATAGTTGTCTTATAATTCAGTTTCAAGCTTTTTCCAGCAATCATGAATCACACCTGGCAAAGGAACTACATCATAAAGTACAACAAAATTCTGCTCCATATTATTGCAATCATCATCAGTCTTCTTAATTGAGAATTGTTTTGGACCCTAGAGGTGCAACCAGTGGTTGAAATAAACATTATATTAAACGTTTCAAAAGTGCTGTAAACACATGTTTCTTGTCAACAAAGGTTTTAAATGTTGTTGTTTACCAGTATTCTTAAAGAGAGTGTTGTGATCAGCACAGCCATTGATTGTCTACAAAATTGTTTTAGCAGCGCTCCTCAGTCTGTCATCACATAAAGCCCTCCCCATATTTCAGACACATTTCAACCCGTTTCAATGGGAGAGTGAGCAGATGGATCTGTCAGAGCAAATGCAAAGAGCTCTCAGACTCATCTTGCTGCCGGTTTATGATTACATGGTAAAAACGGCAAAACTGTTTAAAGCTGCTTCTGAAAAGAAAACCCACTCAACACCAGCTGCATGACCAAATAGCTGTAATATTACAGGGAGGCATTAAGAAGCAATAAGTAACATGTCATTCATTTCCCATTTCCTTGCAGCTCTGATGTTTGTTAACCTAAGCCATCATTGGAACAGTTAAGAGGCCACAGCATTGAAGCAAGATTTGTCCCTCCTGTCACGTCACCCTCATATCATCAGCTCCGTCACAGTGTGGGTGATGAGGCCGCTGTGGGGTCATTGCCTGGGCATCCTCCTGGCCTTGTCGTCCACCGTCTTTGGGCTCCACATCCCCCTAGAAGGTGAGTGTGTGTGTGTGTGTGTGTGTGTCTACACTCACATTTGTGAGACAGAGGGTGTCATTCTGTTGGAATGTGTTGTTTGTGTGTGTCTGTGTAAGTGTGTGTCTACTATGTCTCTGTGTGTGTGTGTGTGTGTGTGTGTGTCTGCACTCACATTCTCCATGAATCTTCACTCTGGCATGTCCTCTTGGTAGATGCTCAGTAGCTCAGTAGCACAAGCAGTCCCCTGGCAGACCCCATGCAATTCAGTGTGCTGTAGTGGACTGCTGTCATTCCCAACATCTCCCAATTCCTCCAAATGCTGGATTTATCTGTATCTAATGTCTCTCCTCCAGGGCTCTAGTCCTTCCTGCATCCACTGTATCCATCTCTGCCACTCTGTAACAATTATTCTCCAACCAGACCAACCAACCAGCATTCCATCCGCTCTTTGACTGTTCTCATTTCTCTTTTTTTTTTTTTTCCAGTGGAACAGCTGCCAACCATCACGGCAAAGGCGCCCAGCTTCTTGATTGCCTTCCCGTTTGATGAGAGTTTCACTCTGAAGTGCGAAGCCAAAGGCAACCCGCAGCCAGCGTGAGTGCAACACTGCATACTACACAAGTGCTACCGTCACTGTATAAGATTTACACTCACTCGGTTAACACATACCACTGGGAGAATGAACTGTCCTGGACAGGGGCATATACAGTATATATGACATACAGTATTTGCCATATACTACAGTACTAAGACATATCCATATTTGTTTTGTTTTACTACATCAATGAGAAACCAGTCAGATTAAGTGATTGTAGAGTTTGTATATGCTATATGGCATATTACTATTTCTGTTGTGTCTCCAAGTCAGTGAGAAAAAAATCTATTTTTTTAACCCGTGGCAGATACCGATGGACAAGAGACGGGCAGCACTTTGACCCACGGCGCGATCCTCGGCTTCAGACGCACCCGAACTCCGGGACCTTTGTGATCCCCAACAATAAACACACCTCTGAATACCGTGGGAAGTACCGATGCTACGCGTCCAACGAACTAGGAACTGCCATAACAGAGGAGACCCAGTTTATTGTACCCAGTAAGTGGAGCAGCATTGCTACAGCTGAAGCATGCAGGTTATTTATTTCAAGGTTATAGTATGAAAAAATGACTCTAGAAGTGCCATAGCAAAGATGGCATAACAAATACTTCTCAATTGTCAAGTACATCCTTAGCATTTTTATTATAAGTTATAGAAGATTTCTTTGGCTTGTAGTCACGCAACAAAGGGCTCAAAACAGACAGACAGGACCGTGATAAAGCACACACTATGCCCCCATAAGTGCTTGGAAGCACTCATAATAAGATGCAAGTGAACCACTTTACCATTGAGCTATTGATGCACTTTGAGCACTTGAAGATAGTTTCCTTGACTTTGTTTTGCCCATGTGAAGATGTCCCGAAGTTCCCCAAAGAGAAGCTGCCGGCGGTGGTGGTTGAAGAGGGCAAGTCCATTGTTCTGGAGTGCAACCCCCCCGAAGGTATCCCCCCACGCCATATCTACTGGATGACTAACGGTGAGGGCCTGCTACAGTACACACGATGCAATCATTACAACTGTTTTATTCAGTGGATGGTTCACAGATGCAGTATGACTTGAAAAAGATAGCATGTCCAATAAAAAGCTGGTGTTCAGAAGAAAGACCAGAAGAACAGAAAAAAATGCTAAACTGGTGCACTGCTCTTTCCTAAGAAAACTCTATTAGTTGTGACACCAAAAGGGTGATGTTTTGAGTCAAAGTGCATTTGGTACGAGTAACACATTTTTCTAAGGGAAGAGCAAAATGCCAGTTTTTGAGTTTTTCTAATAAAACCACTTTCCTGTCACTCAAACGAAACTAGACTATACACGACTGTTATCTTTCATGTTGTCCCTGGATGACCACTGGTGAGCAGCACCCACATCAGTCTAACCACAACAACATGGAAAAGGGTTTTTCAGTGGATACTATGCAAGAATCAGACAATTTCAATATCATTCTCCAGCATAAGCTCATATTATCTGGGTTGGATGTTTTATCTGGTTTCTCAATGCTTAGTGTAACAAAATCAGGAAGACTATGCAGATTTGATCTAATGTGACTTGAGTTACAGGTAAGGTTGGTATAATGGTATAATGTTATAATGTAAGGTATAATGTTGTCTGTTTGTGTGCTCTGTGGGAATTACTCTATGATCTTAGTGTTGATTCTGCCTTGCTCAACCTGTTCAGGTAAATGTTCGACAGCGGATTTACAAGGATCAACATATTCTCCTAACAGACACACTACTCTACAACGTGAACTAGCCTGAGTGTAGCAATGCAATAATAATCATGAGTAGCAGTGTTATTCCTGTTAACACAATATGCTAAAACAAATTAATATAATCTAATGCATATTTGCTGCCCCAGTTTGAATGCTGAAAAGCACAGACTCATCTCTGGACAAAGCTCTCAGAGCTTAGAAGTATTTGGGTCAGCTGTGTGTGCTAGACACTGTTCCCCCTGTTGCTGTCCTCTTTGGCAGTGCTGCAATCAGAGAATGCCCAGACCTTGGCCCTCTTTCAGCTGGCCAACAAGTGATAAGGTGTCGTCCGTCGTCGCTGGTCAGGCCTGCTCGCTCCCGGCCTGAAATGTTCTCGCTCATTAAGACCTGAGTCATGGTCAGGATACAAATACAATACAGACTGTGACACACACTGTGGAGAAATAAATGGGGATGTGAAATGGTTTACTTGTTGAGAAGTATTTGTCTCTGTGTGTGGGGTGGGGGTGGGCACCCATGCTAAAGTTGGCACCCATGCTAAAGTTGACTGAAAAGAGGAATATAAAATCATCTTTTGGAAATTGATCTTAATGCCTTAAGTGAAAAATGAGGAAATATCTAACCTTTAAGGACACCAATTTTCTTAGTGAATGAATAATGTATCATAAATAAATAAATGTTCTTCCTTAAAATACAGGGGTCATAAGTATTCCCACCCCTATGTTAAATTCCCATAGAGACAGGCAGATTTTTATTTTTAAAGGCCAGTTATTTCATGGATCCAGAATACTGTGCATCCTGATAAAGTTACCTTGGCCTTTGGAATTAAAATAGCACCACATCATCACATACCCTTCACCATACCTAGAGATTGGCATGGGTGTTATTTCAGTTAGCCTATTAGCTGGTTTGATGCTCATTGAGCTCAATGCAAATCGGTGTCCTTAAAGGTTAGATATTTCCTCATTTTTCACTTAAGGCATTAAGATCAATTTCCAAAAGATGATTTTATATTCCTCTTTTCAGTCAATTTTAGCATGGGTGCCAATACTTTTGGCCATCACTGTATATATTCATATCAAATAATTGAAAGTTTATCAAGAGCTTCTTCAACAGCTTCTGCAGATGAGGCCTAATGGAACTCTTTTTGAAAGTTATGTTCCGTGAATAATTGCCATGGCAACCAGAGTTGACCATGAAAACCGACTACTAGGAGGCAGAGGCATTGTCATGAGTGAATGGGCTAGTTTGCGTCTCAGACGGGAGTTTTGGTGAGAGGGAGCAATCCAGGGCAGTCTGAGCCTTTTGGTCCACAGGAAAAATAGGCATAAAAGCCTCATCCTCACAGGCAGTAGTGCCCTTTCTCTGTACAGAAGGGCCTCTTGTGACCCCTGTTTAAAGACAGACTGTGGAAATAAATTCCCTCTTTTTGATGTATTTTTAAGAGCAATTCTTGTTATAGTCTCAAATTCATATGGTGATGTGAAAGACGAATCAACACACCTGTGGTTCCCACAAGCCAGGCAATGCATTAGTGTGTTGGAGGGGGACGAAACACCCAGCACCACATTGCCAACAATATCTTTGAAAGATGCCAGTTGGCATGCTGGCAAGACTTAATCTGGGTGCCAGCTGGGACTTTGTAAGGTTTTTGCATTCTGTTAAGGTAGTTAGCTCAGTAGTTCTAGATCAAAACTCCTCCTAATGATGATTTAAAATGGAGGGGGAGGGGCATGGCATTCTGGATGGCCACAACAGCTCAACAGCTCTCTCTCTCTCTCTCTCTCTCTCTCTCTCTCTCTCTCTCTATATATATATATATATATATATATTTATATATATATATATATATATATATATATATATAAAGATATTTAACATTTTTCTCTTTCTCACTCTCTCTCCTCAGGGCTGCATCATATTGACCAGGATGAGAGGGTGTCCATGGGTCTGAACGGGAACCTCTACTTCTCCAATGCCGTAGTGAAGGACAGTCGCCGTGACTACTGCTGCTTTGCCGCCTTCACCACGATACGCACCATCGTGCAGAAGACAGCCATGTCTCTAGTGGTCAAGCCCGGTAAGTAGGCTCATGACAGGCCCAGGGGGGATCAGAGGGTTAGCTTCAGTTAGTTAGCATCCCAGTTGGTCACTACCCTCGTTAAAAATGGTCTCTGACGTGCTCACTTCCAGCCACATTTTCACAAACAAACCAATGTGGTACATTACAGGTGGACACAAAGGTATATTTTCTGTGTGTATTGGTTGATGAACTAGTCATTTCATGCTAGAAGGATCAGCCAATCCACATGGACAACATAACTTATGACCATCTGTAATGTGGCACCTAATTGGCTTGTTTGTGAAAATGTGGTTAGAAGTGAGTAAATCTTGGATGCCATTTTAAAAGACTTGGCTGAAATAGCTAGCATGGGCCATTGAAGTTAATGGGGGCAGTACTTCCTCGCCTTCTCCAGTTCTATATAATAGGCCTACCTCCATGGTCAGGCCATGTACCCCTCAACTACATATAGATAGATAGATAGATAGATACTTTATTGATCCCCAGGGGAAATTAAAGTGGCTGAGACTGTAGCGTTGCATTGCAGATATGCAATGGAAATGTTCACAACTCTCTCTCCCATGTTTCAGTAAAAGGTGATGCTGAGTTGGAGGAAGGCAAAAGCACAGGTAAGGATTGTTTAAGCTTAATGACCCAGAAATGCATAAAGTAGTTATTTCAAGCAAGAGTTTATTAACTTGCATGCCTATATACACATGCACACTCACACAGACACACACACACACACACACACAGACACACACACACACACACACAGACACACACACACACACACACACACACACACACACACACACACACACAGGCCACACATTGCACATACATAGTCTTTAACATTTGTGTGAATCCTTCCTAATGATTTGTGGTGAATGGGTTCCTTAGAACGCGAGCCCAGCCTACTGCTGCCCCCTAGTGACCAGTCAGTGGTGCACCTGGTGAAGGGAGATGAGTTGGAGCTCGAGTGCATTGCTGAGGGACTGTGAGTAGCCTGCCTGAAGTTTTTCTTTCTATTCTCAGTCACGGCGCCGCCACTGCTGCAGTTGACTCTAAGATATTACATTTACATGAACATACAGCATGTACAGACACTGATGAGTGGCTCCTTGTGTGTGTGTGTGTGTGTGTGTGTGTGTGTGTGTTTGTGTGTGTGTGTGTGTGTACTGTATGTGTGTAGTCTTGTGTGCACTTGTAAATGGCTTTATGTACTGTGCTGCAAAGGAATGTACAACTATTCCACAGTGCAAATGCAGTCTATTACCCATTTGAAACACAATAGTTGTTTATTTAAGCTAATAAGCCCTGAGAGGCCGTAGGTTACACTGATTTTAGAACAGCTAGAGGCGTTGTTAGGCACGACACGCTAGAGTTCTTCCGCCAAGAAATATATTTCCTCTACCTGAATGGTTGCCGAGCAACTTTGAGACGCAGCTACTTTAACTTTTGTATCAAGTTATGGTAGCACAGTAATATAGAATGAGATGCAGTCAAGGTGTATGTTTGTGCTGGATTTTACAACAGCATCGAACACGATTCAGCCAGTCATAATCAAGGACCGGAACTATCCATTTTAGAAAGTAATAGTAATAACAAACACTTTAGTTCAAGGAGCCAATCATCACCTGCCTTTCATTCACCATGAACAGACACAGCGAATGAATGATCTTTATATCGACTCTTATTTTATAAACATGCATGAGGTAATTTATTGTAGTAAATGTCATTCTATATTTGATTGGTGGGGTGTTTGTTGCCTATGCACACCAGACCCACTCCCTTGTATGAGTGGACCAAACTGCGTGAGAAACTACCTGAGAGGACCAACATAAAGAATTTTGGGAAGCTGCTGACCCTGGCTAAAGTGAAGGAAGAGGACGATGGAGTGTACAAGTGCACAGCAAAGAACAGTCTGGGAGAGAAGTCCCACTTATTCAGGGTGTCTGTTGAAGGTGAGAGGGTCAGACAAACTTCTATACGAGTCCTAATTGAAATGATAAGGATTGCTAAATTTAGATTGGATAGGATTGGATAGTCTTTAATATCCCCTATTGGCAATTTGGATTACAGCAAGTAGCCAGCACAAATACACTCAATTAACATAAAACACAAGATAATAAATAAGAACATAATACACATATTCAAATTTGTAGTATGATTCAGCAAGATTGTAATATGTTTCAGGATGTAAACCCAGAATGAATGTAAACAAACACTTAGCATACAGTCTCACAGAATTAATCTGAGCTATTGGCATGTTTTTTTTTTGCTGGGTATTGTGTGCTTATATCTATTTCTTAAGACTAAATAGTTGAACAGACAATGCTTCTTCTTTTAAGGAATTCTTTTGGAACAGGAAGCGTATTTGATTACTGATAATAAACTTGTGGTCTTATATATATATCCTCAGAGCCACCTCGCTGGGCCGAGGGGACTCCCCAGGATCAGCTGGTCACCATCGGGTCGGACGTGCAGATCAAGTGTGCCACCGCTGGCAGACCCAGGCCCACTGTCACCTGGAGGATCAATGGACAGCTCATTGGAGGTATGTGGCTGACTATAAACAGACAAACAGAGCCAGCGATGAGACAAAACACAGTTAGTTTTTGCTCCTCACCAGCACGGTCCAGTGCAGATAAACAGAGACCGAGGGCAGCGATGAGAGTCTGGAGGACTGTGAGAAAAGCCAACCTAGTCCAACTATGCCACCCTGGAGTTGTTGTAAACAACTGACCCAATGATCCTCATTTTATAATACCTGACGAAGATCTGTGAGAAGGAAACGTTGCTATGAATGAAAGTTTCTGGAAGCGTCTAATGTGCAGATCCTTCCTTTGATTTGAGTTTTGATCTAGCACCTGTTGAAGTTATTGGATGTGTGTTCCTTGTAGTCTGTTTTTTCTCAAACAATTTACCCCATCCTTATAACTGATGAGTAATTGAAACTAATAGTCCATCTATGTTTTAAGATCCCAAAGGTTATTGGCACAAATCTTAGAGTTGTACAACTACACAGAAAAAAGCCAGTCAAACCGTGTTATTGTTCTTTTGATTTTTTTTCATCACCACCACAGAAAAAAAGGGTACATGGCAAAAACATGTAATTGATCTTGCATTTCTGCTTATCACATCAGACAGAAAGAGATGTGAGAATAACAGATGATAAGTCTTTGATTTTGCTCATCAGGGGGCCACTACTGTGTCCAGCCTCTGACACTGATAGCCTTGGTCACCCCACAGCAAATTGGACTGATTCTCCATCTGTTTCAAGTCTCTCACCCGCCCTTCACTCTTCTGTGCTTTCTCCTCTGTCTTTTTGTGCTCAGATATGACCGTGCCTAACGGGCGAGTGTTTGATGACACTATTATGCTGCACCAGGTCCAGCGCAGCGACACTGCTGTCTACCAATGTCAGGCCTCCAACCGCCACGGCTCCATCATGGCCAACGTCAACCTCATGGTGCTCAGTAAGTGTCTGGTCAGAGGTGGCCGAGCAGGGGGGGGTGGACGGGAGAGATAGGGAGCCTTCAGTCGGCTCATTCAATGGCTTGCAATGTCGTGAAAGGTCCCAGAGTTTGGGTGATATATTACAGATAGCTGTGAAATTGTTCTGGAATGTGTGTATAGGGTGTTTGTCTCTGATGATTGTTTTGGGTAACACTTTACTTGGCTAGTCCGCCCACAGAGTCTTCAACAGATCATCTGATCAATGTAGCTGTGAAGCACACACTTATCCCGGCGCAGTGAGGTGCTCGGGGAGCAGTGAGGGGTTCGGTGCCTTGCTCAAGGGCACTTCAGTCATGCCTACTGGTCGGGGTTCGAACCGGCAACCCTCCGGTTACAAGTCTGAAGCGCTAACCAGTAGGCCATGGCTGCCTGAACATCACCAATCCAGCCAAATCCATGCCCTAACCTAAACCTTAACCATAAATTGTAATTAACAGAGAGTCAACAGATACTTTAACCTAAACCTTAACCATAAATTGTAATTAACAGAGAGTCAACAAATACTTTGTTCATAATCTGAGCATCTGTAGATAGTCTGAAGGCGGATTCTCCAAGTAAAATGTTGCTACATGTAGATGCCAAAAAACGTTAAAGATTTAAGGTTACACTCATTGAACCAGTTGTTATACATCTGTCATGCTAGATGCCGGACACTGTAAGTCTTCCACAATGAAACATTTCCTGTTGTATGACATTGTCATGTCAACACTGAAGTTAATTATCATGAAATCTCTGGATATTTGCACATAGCAGTACAAACATAGCAGTACAATAACAGTGCATATTAATAGTCACTAATGTTAACTAATAAGAGGAAATGGCATTGGCCCTGGTGTGTTTATGCCATGAGAAACGAATGTGTCAGACTGTCGGCTTCTATCTCCGCTATGCTCACCTGCGAGCCTGATCATTGATTATGTGCCTGCAGACATCCGTCCTTTGATCCTGACGAAAGACTACCTGGAGTACTCAGCAGTGCAGGGCAAACACGTGGTCTTGTACTGCAAGGTCTTCAGCTCGCCACCAGCTCATATTATCTGGTGAGTTCATAGACGAGATCATTTGCTCAGTGAAAATGGCACAACCGTCTATAGAAATGTTCAAATTGGTTTTGAGGGCCTCCATTTTTATCACAAAAAGGAAGAAGAAGGTCTGCACATTGTACGGCTCCAGAAAGAAGAATTTTACTCTTATTTTCTCTTTTCCATTTTATCATTGTATATGTTTTCACCATTTCATAAAACATGCAATGTTATCTGATCACTGTTACCAATGTTCAGACACACATGTGGTTGAAGGAGGGATCAGGCAGATGATAATGACATATTGAGGACTTCTTTGTTGATACCTAAGCTGTGTCCTAGAGCGAAGGACAAAAAGAGAGATAGAGTAGGAGAGAGATAGAAAGAGAAAGAGAGAGAGAGAGACATATAATAGGTGTTAAAAACAGCCTGAAAATAGCATAATAATGCACCATGGTGAAAGATTTAACACAATTTAACATTTATGACCACACTGTAGGTGTACTAAAAGAAAAAAAAAATATTTAGCATCCTTATTTACTCCTCAAGCCACCATCTAACCTGTTTTAAATCAAGTCGGTTTATTTACACATAAAGCACAATTAAAGCAATAGTGTTAACAAGTTAAACAGGTGATTAGTCCATATAATACAATACAAAAGGAATAACCCTTCCTGTGTTGGGGATGTTGTCTGGCAGGACCTCAGGTGAGACCGGAGCTATTGTGGAAGGCGGACGATTCTCTGTGCTTGCGGACGACGGCTCTCTGTTGATCAAGAGCGTGGAGGGAGGCGACTCGGGACAGTACACCTGCCAGGCCTCCAACTCAGAGGGAGTGACAGACATCACGGCCAAGCTGGAGATAAAAGGTATCGGCCTCCGGAGAGAACGAACACTGCTTGTTACCCCGCTAACATATTCACAGAGCTGTCAGGTGTGGTGTTCTTATAGCAATGTTTTTACATGTGAGGCTTTTCAGATTACTTGGTTGTGGAGTTGATGCGTTTGAGACCTTAGAACAATCAGTGGCTATCCTCTCTTTCCTCTCTTCTCCTTTCCTCTCCTCTCCTCTCCTTTCTTCTCCTCTCCTCTCCTCTCCTCTCCTCTCCTCTCCTCTCCTCTCCTTTCCTCTCTTCTCCTCTCCTCTCCTTTCCTCTCCTCTCCTCTTGTCTCCTCCAGATCCGACTCGGATTGTTGAGCCCCCACAGGACTTGAAGATTCTGCGTGGCACGATGGCCCAATTTATTTGCCAAGCGGACTATGACAGGAGCCTCCGGAGGGAGCTTGAGATCCTTTGGGCGCGAGATGGCGAGGAGACATACCTCAATTCCACAGAAGACGTGCGGTAAGAGTGCCACCCAGACTGGCGACCCGCTACAAGTTGGCACAGTGTTATTGAACAGTGATGATGAATGGTTCTGCCACCCGTGCGGGTCCGTTTTGTGTTGTGATTGCCAGTTCTTTATATACACTAGGGCTTCATGTTGTGTGGCTGTGATTCCATTCAGCAGTGGAATTGTAACTTTTTTGTCTGAATCCTTTATGCAATTGAAATATGATCTAATAACTCCTTTCCTCATTGTAAGGAGGTTAATGGATTGATTGATTGATTGATTGATTGATTGATTGATTGATTGATTGGTTGATTGATTCACAGTTATGATAGAATGTGTCAGCCTGTGAGTCGAGTGTGAAGATAGTGTTGGTTTTATAGGTTTTCTGTAGACGACGGGATTCTGCAGATCTCCAACGTGAGTCACAGTGATGAGGGCTTGTACTTATGCATCGCCAGGACGACCTTGGACCAGGACAGAGCCACTGCATATCTCACAGTACTGGGTAGGTCAACCTCCAGCTCTCCCTCCAGCTCCACTCCTCACTGACTAAACACCTACAGTACAGTGTGCTATCCGTGACCTAGAAAAGATCCCCAGTCAGTGGAATATTCTGTGTGTTTCTTAATCACTATTGCAGCTATTTGAACTCAAAACAAAGGTCAGACGCCCTGTGTATTTCATATTCTCTCTGAACGCAATCCTGCTGTCTCATTAGCGATCAGCGTTTTGCTTACCCATCTCGGTGATATTTCTCGCTGCAGTAATTGCGCTCATCATTTTTAACTCAACGCAACTCTAATGATCCCTCCGTCTCTCTCCTCCTTCTCCTCTCCTCTCCTCACCTCTTCTCACCTCTCCTCTCCTCACTCCTCCTCTTCTCCTCTCCTCTCCTCTCCTCTCTTCCCCTCTCCTCTCCTTGCTTCTCCTCTCCTCCTCTCCTCACTTCTCCTCTCCTCTCCTCTCTTCTCCCATCCTCTCCTCACCTCTCCTCTTCTCACCTCACCTCTCCTATCCTCACCTCTCCTCTCCTCGCTCCTCCTCTCCTTTCCTCTGTATGTCCCATTGCAGATGTCCCTGAGGCGCCCAAGAACCTGGTGCTTGCAGAGAAAAGAGGGCGCAGTGTCAGGCTAAAATGGACACCTGGCAAAGAACACAACAGTCCCATCACTGGTAATCACCCAGCCCCTCTCAGCAAATAGTTTAAAGCAGCACAAATTAATTTGTTGAGAGAAAGCCAAACAGCTCAGTTTCAAACCATGTAATTCATCCGTATTGTTACTGATGGATATCATAACTTAGAGTGCAATTCACAATTTAAAGGGATTGTGTTATGCTCGATTGCATAAGAATTTGCCATGCTACTCTTAATGCATTACTGTACATATTTTTTCCTATTACATGTGATTGATGTGTCATTTTTAAGACTAGATGAGTTCATGCATGCACAATGCACATCTAACAGAAAATATTTATACGGGGCAAAATTAGCATTTTGCAGTGGAACTGGGCTTCCAAGCAGAAGCCACAAAGTCATGGAGTGAATTCCCAGTTGTGCTCCTGAGAAAGGCGCTTAACCATGAGTTGCCCCAGGAAAAGTGTCCCTGTAATTGGTCTCTGTGAGTTGCTCTTAATAAGAGCATCATCTACATGGCTGTAAATCAGAGAATCAGAATCCTACCTACTTTGTCTGGACTGATGGTAGTTTTGGGGTTTGTGCTGTCCAGAATTCGTCATCGAGTACGAGGAGAACCAGTGGGACCCCGGGAGGTGGCGTGAGCTGGAGAGAGTACCGGGCAACCACGTGTCTGCAATGCTGATGCTGCAGGGCCACATCAACTACCAGTTCCGCGTCTCTGCCATCAACGACCTGGGCCAAGGGTCGGCCAGCAGACCCACGGAGAGATACAAAACCCAGGCCACAGGTCAGTCTGACCACATGTCCACTAACACTTATTTCGCTCCTGGCCGTGTCTCCGTAATGGTGTTCACAGTGATCACACCATTTCTCTCTTTGTCTGTCTTCCTCTCTCTCTCTCTCTTTCTCTCTGCAGCTCTTGCCCTTTCTAACCATCGTTCACTCTAGCACTACTCACCTTTTCTTTCCATCTCCCATTTTCTCATTTCTAACACTTATTTTTTCTTCACTCAACTTCCCCATAAAGGTGTCCTTTTCTATCTCCTCTCACGTTTTATTTCTCACTCTCTCCGCTGACACTCATTTCTGCTTCATAGTTGATTTCTCAGGTTCTTCATTCAACACCTTTCTTCCTTAAAAAACAATCCATGCATCTCTCCGTCTCTTCTTCTGTTTCACATCCCTCTCTCACTCTCTCTGTCCATCCATCTCTCTCTCTCTTTCTCTCTTAATCTCTCTGTCTGTCCATCCGTCTCTTCATCCATCTCACGTCGTCTGCGGACTTTCTCCCCCCAGGGCTCTCAGTTCTCCTTGAACTTTCACAAAGCTGCTTGCTCATGGACTTTTTAAGGTTTACACTCAGATTAGACCGCCTCAGTAAATCCTCATGCGCATTTTAATGCCCCAATAAATTGGGCAATACCTTTTACAGTGCAGTTTATTATCATTACTCGTGATTTACCGTGCTGCCACCGTAAATCCGTGCGGCGCTATTGATTTTGGCAAACGCGTCGCCAGGATCAGATTGAGCCGACAGTTTGTCTGGTGTGTGTCTCCTAACAGAGCCAGACAGGAATCCAGAAAACATCAAAATTGAGGGTCACCTGCCAAATCAGATGGACATCACTTGGGAGGTATGGCATCATATTATACCACCACCAACATCAGATGAAAAATGTTTGCCAGCTATGTTGTATGTCAGCGATGTACCCATCAGCTGTCAAGACAGACTGCGTTCCTAGGCTGCATATTACAGTCTGGGATCAGAGTAGTGGTAAAAGTAAATGATGGATTCATTTGTATCATAATGCTTGTTTGCACATTCATCACATTCATGTTCTCTAAGGGGAATGAAATGAAGACGGATTTGCAGTTAAGTGACAGAAATGCCCCTGGGTAGCTAAAATTGGCAGTGTAATAAACACTGATGTTCTTATTATTTTGATTTGATGATGATGTTAGTTGGTATTCAATGTTAGTTATGTCATAAATTGATTTTATTAACAGCCTCGATAACTTCATTCTTTACATCACTGCAGCACAGCAACTAATGTCTTCAGATGTTCAATTAAATTCTATCTTTATTGCCGGCTCAGAAGAGTGTCCATAGTCCATAAATAGCAATAGAAAAATAAAAGACAGAATATTAATATTGATACTACTTCTACTACTACTACTACTACAACTATTACTTCAGAGATAACTGCCCAAAGTGGATGTAAAAGTTCATTAGAGTTTGTGCGTGTGCCCCTGCTGTGTGTGTGTGTGTGTGTGTGTAGCCACTGCTGCCGGTGGAGCACAACGGCCCCGGGCTGGAGTACAAGGTGAGCTACCGGCGGTTGGGTGTGGACGACCACTGGACAGAGCAGATGGTCAAGAGGCACTTGTTTGTGGTGAAGAACACGCCCACGTTTGTGCCCTATGAGATCAAGATCCAAGCCCACAACCAGGAAGGTTGGGGGCCAGAGCCCAAGGTGGTGACTGGCTACTCGGGAGAGGACGGTGAGTGTTGTTGTGTTTCGCTATGGTAACGGACAAGCAGGGCTTAAAGTTCTCCAACACCCTCTCAGAACTCAGACGTCATCTGGGTTGCTTCAAATTTGAAAATAGATAGGTATATTTCATGGCTTCAAAAATGTCTGATGCCTTAAGGCACAGAACGTTCCCTTTGCTTTAAGCCCTGCACAAATGATAAAACTTGGATTGTACTCCGTTCCACCCAAACTGGCTCAGATCTAGCCTCGGTCTGGCCCTGATCCGTTCTGTAGTCGACTGTGATCTGTTGTGGTTATTGCCTGTACGCCACTGTGGACAAGCTTGACAGGAACTGCTGTTGTAATTTTGGTTGCCCATCCCCTCTGAACAAATGCTTTGATGCGCTGTAAAAGGTTGGCTTGTCAAATGACCAGTTCTTGTCTGCAGCTGTCTTTTGGCATTGTCTGCGGGAAAATGCATCAGGTTGGATTTCTTTTCTCTTTCTTCTGTTTTTTTTTCTCCTCTCCTTGTCAGAAAAAGCAAGAGCTGAATGGTAGTGTTAATTAGGCCCGTGTGACTGTACAGAGCTGACATTTCCCCCTACATGTAGTCTCCCCTGACAGTCATGAAGCTCTAGTATGTGCCAGTTATAGCCTTGCTGTAAACGTGAGATTTCTGTAGTCCTTTATATCCCTGTGCTCCTACACAAAAGAGACTGTGCATGTATGTAAGAAGGAGGAAGCAAGCCTTGCATTGTGCCTGAGACTCTCAAGTAAAATATGACAAGGGCTGGAGTTTTACGCATCAGGCGTGATCATTTTCCATGTTCAAGTTCATTGCATCAGCAAAGATTAAGGAGAGGGGAGGCAGACTGCAGAATGCAGGGATCCCCTCCCCTATATACATGGACAGTCCCAACTGATAGAACAGCTTAGATGAAGTATGGATATGTATCTATATGTGTATGTATCTATGCACCTTATCTTTGGCTGTGTGTGTGTGTGTGTGTGTGTGTGTGTGTGTCTGTAATCTGTCTGTAATCTTTGGTCACATATCTGTTAGTGTGATCTGTGTTGATCAGTGAGTGTGGCCTATGGTTACATTTCCGTGTGTGTGTGTTTGTGTGTGTGTGTGTACACATATCTGTGTGTAATCTGTTTGTGTGTTATCTCTGCTGTGCCCGCTGCAGTACCACTGGCGTCTCCTGAGGATGTGTCTGTAGAGATGGTGAATACCACTCTGCTGCGGGTCCGCTGGAGCCCAGTCCCTGCCAACATGCTGCGTGGGCACCTGGGGGGGTACAACGTGAGTCTCCCCCTCCCCCTCTCCCTGTCTACCCTCTCCGCTCCCGTGCCCTCGCCATCCCCTGTCTCTACCATCCTTTTCAGAGGACTTCCCTAGTCAGCCAATGCCCCTTTTCCTACCCTTCCTTCACTAAAGTATCTATCTATCTGTCTGTCTGTCCGTCTGTCTGTCTGTCTGTCGGTCGTTCATTTCTAATATACTATCTATCTCTCACCACTGGCACTCCACAACTTTAGCTAGCCCCTCTGAATGACCACCTTGAACCCACATGCCTACCCTCATCTTTCCTGTGTCCATGCTGCAATCTCTCAATCTCAGTCTAACTACACCCTTACCCCTCGCTGCTTAGCATTTGAAAAGCCAAGCCATCAACTAAACACGGTGGTCAGGCATGGTCCTGAAAAGCCCCTTCAAAAAGCTATACTCAGACATCTGCAGGTGTTCGCATGTCCACATAACAAAGTCCTGCATGCATCTGAATACCTCCACCACTCAGATGGCTGATGTTCACTTTGTCCAGATACAACCCTTTTCAAGAAGTAGTGCCCTTTTCTTTCTCCTCTCCACATTCCTGCTCTCAGAAAATACTATCTATAGCTAGCTGTAGGCCTACAGTACACCTCCTCTTCTATCCACGATGGTTCTTCCTGTGAAGATGTATCACACTGCTCCACTGCACGTCTTATTTGTTTCCGTCTCTGTGTGCCTGCCTGCATAACTGTGTATCACAGCTTTCTCCTGCTCCAGTCAGGCACCTTTGTCTGGTCTTTTCTCTGTGAAGTACAACGGCTCCTCTCACGCCCCCTCTCCCTCTCCCTCTCTCCACACGACTTCCCTAACCCTACACACCTCCTCACACAGATCACCTGCGCCTCGACAAGAGCTCTTCCTAACACTTTCCTCCTCCTCTTCTTCTTGCTCCTCTTCTTCCTCCTCCATCTCTTCTTCTTCCTCCTTCTCTTCCTTTTCTTCCTCCTCTTCTTCTTCCTCCTCCTCTTCTTCCTCCTCCTCTGCCTTGGCTCTCTACCTGGCCTGGGAGGTCAGCATGTAGTCCGTCCACTACACAGATAACCTACAACACTCTCTTTCCACACTTCCACACACACTACCACACTGACCCCTCCCCAGCATTCTCACACACATTCTCTCTCTCTCCGCATGACTACCTTTACCCTCTCCCTCACCCCTGCCTCGCCACACTGCCTGCCTCTACTGTATGGTTACTATGCAGCCCTGCCTGGTCCCTTTTGATGGCCCACACACAAACACACACACACACACACACAAACACACACACACACCACACACACACACACACAATGTTGGTTACCACACTGCTCTTCTCCGTCCACATGACTGGCCAGCCTTTCTCCCTGTCCTTCCCCCCCTTCTTTATATGCTTCCCTTTTCATCCTGTCTGCCCGCGAGGTGACCGGATTACACTGCCTCCATGTCTGTGTGTGCACCCCAGTTATAGACATGCATCTCTCCTTACCTGTCAGACCATATGCTGGCCTTACACACACACACACACACTCGCACACACACACACACACACACACACACACACACACACTTACACACACACACACACACACACGCACACACACACACACACTCTCACACACTCTCACACACACACACACGCACACACTGATACATGTTTTGGTCTTTCGCCTCTTCCAGGTGAACTGGTGGAGGATGCGGAGCCTGCTGGCCTCCTCTAAAGCTGCGGGGGAGAAACAGTCGATGCGTGTTTTTGGGAATCGCACACACACCCTGGTCCCCGGACTGAGGCCCTACTCAGAGTATCGTCTGAGTGTCAACGTGTTCAACAAGAAAGGCAATGGGCCGAGCAGCCTTCCAGTGACATTCACAACTCCACAAGAAGGTAAGCATTTATCTTGTGTATTACAGTAAATTAAGATACTGTGCCTGAATCATGTAAACCATGCTCACGCAGACGTATCATTTAACAGCAATGTAATTACTGTAAAAGTCACAGCAATATTTTTGGCTTCGAGAAAACAATAGTAACCATAGAAACCAATATTAATGGCATGGTGAATATTGCTGTAACCATGGGTACCACTGAGCACCAGGGTAAAACAAGAGTTGCCACTGTGATCAAGTCAGTTTTCATTAACATACATGCAAGTCAGAGCCTTCGGATCATAAGAATCAGAGATATGTTTGTATGTGTTTATTAGTTTGTTTTGTTTTGTTTGTTTGTTTCTTTCTTTGCTCACAGTCCCAGAGAAAATGTCACTCTTAAGAGCAACGAACCCCCAGAGAACCTCCATCACACTGGTGTGGGCCCCGCCTATGGAGACCAATGGCATCCTGACAGGCTACAGGTTGCAGTACCAGCAGAGTATGTTCACACACACACAGAGACACACACACAGACACACACACACACACACACACACACACAGACACACAGACACACACACACACACACACACACACACACACACACACACACACACACACACACACACACACAGTGTTTACTCTACACCATCAGCTTAGCCTGGTGAAGGCACACACAAACTAACCAGTCTGTCAATGTGAGGCTCTCACTGAAAATCTGACAGGTAATTGTTGTTGTTGTAATCAGACACGTGAGAATGACAGACTAATACCACAGAGGCTTTCAGTGCTGTTATCACATTGTCACTCTTACAGTAAAGGAATTTAGCAGATATTAACAAGGATATCTGATGCAGTTGTTATATTTGATACAAATTACACATAGCCTAATGCAATTTATAGATGAAGTAATGTCAGAATCATGCCACTGGGTGGCACTGTTTAATACATGATCTGTTGGATCAACCATTAAATTGTGAGGGCACAGAAGGCCATGTCATGTTGAATGTAAAGATACATTTGAAAAACTACCACATATGAGCTCGAGTTACAGTATTCATAGTGCTATATATTTAAATATATGGAGATAAGCACACCAGACCAGGGCTTCAGAAATTGATATGTCTGCATATGTAGAATTCTGATTTTACATATCAGTGCAACAATATGAGTATAAACAATGTGTGTGCTGTATCTTAAGGACAGTGTTTGAGGTGTGTAATACAGTCATCCATATACAAAACATTATATACATTATATATCTGAGATGATTCATGGGAAGAGCATCGCATTCACTTGTCATTCAGTTCTCATGATCATCTCTTGATAGTGACCATCAGCTGGGAGTGTTTTGTTACATTGACAAACGATGTTCAGAACATCATATACCACTTCAGGTCAGGCAAAGCCACTGCCCATTTCATCTGTCTGACGTGCTGGCTGGCTTATCTCTGTCTGTCCGTCCCATCGACTAGTGAACGACACACAGCACCTGGGCCCCCTGCACTCCATGAACATCAGCCAGCCCGACGTCACCCACTGGGTCCTTGATGGCCTGGACCGCTTCAGCGCTTACAAGTTCTACCTGAGCGCCTGCACACAGGTGGGCTGTGGCCCGGCCATCAGCGAGGAGAGCAGCACTGCCGCCGAAGCCCGTGAGTACCGCTAGCACCTGCGAGACAAGGACGCGTGGGGGTTGGGGTGTCATAACAAGCCGGTCCATAAACACACCTGAACCAGGAATGGGTGAGAATGTAATCAGAAGGCGGGCCATCACAGTACACAATAATGTATGACGACTGTGTTCAATGGGGGTGGAATGCCATATAGAATTACATGGATATGGTGCTATGTAGGATGGTCTGGTGAAATGCAATGAATTATAATGGAATGCAATGTTTTTTAACATAACCATGGAATGCAGCTATGGAAGGCATTTATTAAGAATGCAGTCTTTGAATCAATTTGAGTTCATCAGCCAATGAAATTCCATTCAGTGCTTCTGAGGCACCGTGTTGATTTGTTGGGATCGTTCATGGCTTGACCTCAACAAAGGTTATAGAGCCGAGTATAGCACTCGACAATCTTTGGTCTGAGTTGTTCTTCAGGACAAGACCAGCTCAAAAATTTAACAGATAGCCAGATGACCATTGAATGAATTTGCTGAATTTGTGAAAATAAAATTATAGAATTAGTAATACGAGTGACTGCACCTTCAATAGCATCACTTGGATGCAAAAGAGTTGAATTGCTGTCAGCAGTCATACCAAAGCACACAGCATTCCTGTGGAAACTGTTTGTAGTTACTCTTGGATGAAGATCACTGAAGCCAGAATATCATATCATGTGTAAATGTAGTTGTCATGCAGCTTATTTATTTTTCAAATCACTGTAGGCTACACAGAGATCTCCTGGCAGTAATCCATCCACATGTCAGATATAGTTTTCCTATTATAGTGGAAATTTTAACAGGATTTGGCATGTGATTCGTATTCATGCTTGCTTATCCAGCTGACTTGAACCCGACCGCTGAGGATTTCACACCAACGGCCTTTGTGACCCCCACAGAGATCAGTATGTATGCGTTTGTGTTAGCGTGTAGCTTCTTCCTGTCGTGAGGTAGTGTAGTAGACGTACTACATACTCCAGTTGTCTTCCCTCGTTATAGTTGCAGACTCTGCAGACAGAGAACATTAGTAAAGCTAACCTGCAATGAATTAGAGATAATAGTTATAATTAATATAGAGAACTAATATAGAATTTACTTGTCATGAATAATTGCTGTACACATTAAGAATGTATTTGTTCTATATTTATAAATCACTAAGACTGTATGTCCTACTAATGATATTGAAGAAAATCGAGTGATCTTTTATTAATAGTACAGAAAAGAAAAATCAAGCCCCATTCACCGACTGTTTGCATGAGTAGTGTTGAACAAAGAAGCCATGAGTGCTTTGTTCTCATCAAGTAGCTCCTTGGATATGAAATAGAAACAGATTCACCTCTGCTAGCGACATGAACTAAGGGCGTAATCGGAGATGTGCAAGCTCTTTTTTTCTCTGTTGTAGCTTCAGAAAGTCTGATAGTTGAGTAGTTGAGCTCAGTGACTGCATTTCACGGTGCACCTACACTTGCTAATTAGCACATTTAGATGCAATTTAGATGGCATTCTCTCAACTTCCTTTGATAATAATAAAGTGCAACATCATGGGTATACCTCTACAGCAAAATACTTTTTAAAATTCTGTATTGGATCTGTTGGATTGGATAACCGTGCTCAGATCTCAAAAGTTCTGAAAATGGAGCTTGCACATTTAGGTTGCTGGATCTGTCCTGCTGAAGATGACCACAACCCATCACTTTTGTGATTCTCCCAATAACTATGTCATGTAAATGTTCACAATGGGCGACCGTGTCCATCTTGTTCTCTCTTTCCCCATGAAGATGTCGCTTCAACTACCACCACAGACTCTACTGTGAAAAGTATGTATAAGAATACCCTAGCTTGTGTGTGTGTGTGTGTGTGTGTGTGTGTGTGTGTGTGTTTGTGTGTGTGTGTGTGTGTGGGTGTGTGAAAGAGAGCCAGAAAAAGAGACTGAGACAGAGAGAGAAAAATAGGAAGTGGAGATTGAGTGATATATTATTCTGACGTCAGTTGTGTCAATGCTGCTCCAATAACAGCCTTGCTAGATGTAGTTACTAGAGGGCACATCTGGAGACAAGTTGTTAAAAGTCAGTGGATACTGACAAAATGTGCCACTTAAAAAGCAAAACTAGAAGGCTCACAACTCAACAAGAGTGCCATTGCACTTCTTTGTTTGACTTATTGCCCCTACTTACATCATCATCATAACAGGCGCATTGGTCTACACATTTCAATTTGTCTTCATTAACCATGTTTGCCTTTCAGCCAAATTTTGACCCAGGTGTCAGCATCCCCTGAAATATTAACTTTTGTCAGTGAAGAATGTAAGCTCATATTGAACCAATTCTCTTTGCTTTGTATTTGGTGCTTTGAGATATTATAATTAATAGTAATAATAATTTAATGCTGTCAGATTAATTACTTTTCCATATTAGTTACAACACTAATGCATTTCCCACCTTGTGAAATCTGAAGCCTCAAGCACATTAAGCCTCTCAATGAGGTGTTCTCAGTCTTTGGGGAGATTTTGGTTGCTGTGCACCAGTAGCAGAAGTTAGAAATTGTGGCCACCCATGTGATTTGTTGGGCAGCCATGGCCTACAGGGTTAGGGAATCTGACCAAAGGATAGCCGATCCCTGACTGGTGGTAAAAATGTCGGCGGGGGTACTAGTTTGCCATTGCTCTCCCATGTGCACACCCACAGCGTGTGTTCACTGCTCACAATCTCCTCAGTGTGTGTGTGTGTGTGTGTGTTCTGCAGTGGTGTTGATAGCTGTTTTGTATCAGCAATACACAGGCTAATTTTAAACCAGGCCAGATGTTTTATTTTCTGCCTCCATCATGTGACATGTTGTTAATTGAGAAGAGAGATGAAAGATAAGCTCAAGGGTATATACATGAGCATAGACAAGCATCAAACTAGCATAAGCAGCAAACACCGAAAAGTAACCGAGATTAGATTAGAAGGAAATATGTTTTATGTCCATATTTAGGTTAACCAAACATTGTTTTAGTTGTGTTGTTCGTTGGGTCCACTCCACAGGCAGAGATGCACAGTTTGTTAGTTTGTTTGTATCTCTAAGGCTTTGCTGAAGTGAGCATAATAGACATTCACCTGCGGCCCCATTAATCTTAATCCTGCCCCTCGCCTTAGCAGGGAATCTTCAGATTGGGAGTCTATGTGGAATTGAACCGTGTTTTCAATAGCCTGTGTGCTCAGGTCCATGCCCACTCAGAGAAAGAGAAAGAAAAAAAGAAACTTTAAATCTACAGAGAGAGAGAGAGAACCTTGAGAAAGTTGTAAAGTGTGTCTTTTTGAATGGCATAATTGGAATCAGACTGACTTGGAATAACTCACTCAAGAATTCCATTCCATCTAAAGAATACTTTCTGTGGATAACTCAAGTCCTGTTTTTATTCAGAGGATCGGAGATCAGAAAGAGAACATTATGGCATGATCACTATAAGAGCACAGGAACAGTCTCTTAGTGCACCTGAAAGTGTAATGTTTAATCAGAGAGGGTGAAGCAGAGCAGTAATCAAGGATCTTTAGTTTACATGTAATCGTCTCTGCAATGTGACTCAAGTGACATTCAAGCACCATCAAACTTCTTGAAGGTTATTGTTTTTCCTCAACCGGGGTGTTTTTTTATCTAGCACTTTCTAAGAATGCTGGGTAAATCATAGACTGTACAGTCTATGGGGTAAATAGTCCATTTTGTGAAGTACTCTGGGTGTTGTAGAAGATATCTGAATCCATCAGGGGAATATGTTTTGGGGGTATGGAGTGGTGCCGTCCTATTTTAGAGCACATTCATATACAGCATGCACATACAGTATACTGTACACAGACATTCATATCTGGAATAGCATGAGATGTGGCAATGAGTTTTTTTTCTTCTGTTTGTGGTTGTTTTTGAGTCGAGTGAGTTCTGTCACCGTGCATGTGTTTGAAACTGCTGTACAGCGCAAGGCTTGTCTTCTGACTGTCTTTCCTCCCTCTCTCTGAAGGCATCACACCAGTAGCAGCTGGCATCCCCACAGGGATGAGTATGTATAGAACTATTTCTACTACTGCAGTACAGTAGGTGATAATAAAGCAACTGGCTTCCTTGAAGACGGTTCCTTAAGGAACTGTGTGATAGGAACAGTGCTAATTCTAGTAGAGCTAGTGCCATATGCAACAGTATGTATGTGTATGTCATTCTAGTGGTTTGAATGCCACTTGTGCTAACAGTAGACTAGTTGTTGTAGAACAGCACTGTAATGGTGGTAGTTGTAAAGTTTCAGTGGTTGAAATACCACTGCTTCTAACTGTAGTGGTAGTTGTTGTAGAGCTGTGCAAACAGTATCAAGTATTGGTTACAGTATGTGTAGTCAAATGGTTTTGCTTTTCTAGCACATGAACAACAAATCATAAGGTAAGTTGGATCATGCAAAACTAAATGTTTAGTCATTTGTTTAGGCATTGGAAGAATATTGAAGAAATGGAACTCTAGAAAACTGAGGGGCAGATATACTAACAAATTAGCACCTGTTTTAGGCGTTACAGTATGTCATAACTTTGTATATCCAGTACTCCGGGAGCACACAATGACATGAAAGTTGCACTTTCCTACAACTGAACCCATAGGAGGATCATGGGGAAGCTGAGAGTTTGGGGGGGAAACATGAGGGAGATGCACACTGAACAGCTGATTAGCTATTCCATTATTTATTTGAAAACTACAGAAGAATGTATGTTGTGCAGTGGAATTCTGCCTGTCTGCCAGGTGTAACCTATTTTTGTCTGTTCTGCAGAAAGACAATCTTTTTCCCTCCTTTCAGCTTTTCAGTGAAATTCAGGAAAAAGTCAGAGAATGTGACATTTGACTGAGAGTTAAAGGTCTAGTAATTTACAGTCAATTTTGTGTTTGATGTGTGCAAAGGTACATTATATCCAGAAGCGATAGAAAGAGTATGGACAGGAACAATTTTTGTTAATTTGTGCCAAGTTGTTAGTTCACCTTTTGAAGCCTTGCCATCTTTTGTTCACTCAGCCACTTCCCTTTGTGTAGCTGCAGCAGTACTTACGTTTTTTGTTATAGCCGCAGAGGACATTGAGTAGGTGTAGAGTCATTTAGTGGGTGTAGAATAAGGCCCCTTTAATATCACTGTTTGACGTCACCTCATCAGTTTGAATATATATCGTAACACCCCCAATTATTTTTGTTCGGAAATTCTAAAACAACGATGTTTTTTAACACTTCAAAATAACATTTGCTAAACAACACTGTTTACAGCTCTTCGAGTCACCGTAAAATGTCATTTTTGGTACATATTTTTTTATTTAGATACACCTATGGTGTGGGTGCTTGCGTTTCTTTAGGAATCCGCCGTCTGGAGCGCCGTTTGTATAGAAATGGATATTAAGTGACACATACACGCAAGACGGCGGAAATACGGGACCGACGGTAATAGGGGGAGTTCCGATACCCTGATTGCTTAAAATTTGTTTCCTTTTCTGTTGGTAGGCTGTTTCATGATTTCATTCAGTTCTGCTTCCACAGATGATTTTTTTTCCAGTTTCAAGTATTGCAAATTATGGTTAGAGTTATTGTGATACGGTGATATGCATTAATTATGTGAACAGTTGCTGGTTTAGTGCATTCAATGTAAAATGATGAGACACAGTGTGGGATGTCTGCGGACAAGCCAAACCACTTTTTGTGCTGCGCTCTTCAGCATACAGAACATGCATCTGCCTTTGATTGGTTTGGCCTCATACAAATGATTTCTCACTGATGTGGCCAGATAGTCTGTTCCCTGAGTTACCTTCTACTGTCTATGTACATGAAAGACTAGTCCCTGCTATCAACCTGTCAGACAATTTGCACATGGCCACCATCTGGAGCAGCTTAACTCTCCTTTCTCAGCCATGAAAAAAATATATCATTTGAGTAGGAGTCCAAGTGGCTCCTTTTCAAGGTTAGACATCAATAACATTTCAGGGCATGGTAATGTAGTGATTCTATTGCTAATATATTTGGATATGTAGGCCCAATCTTTACTAAACATGGTGCAAAATCACCACAACATTCTGTGGATGCACACCAAATTTAGTGAAATTCTGAGCTAATATCTCACATTTGCTACATTTGCAGAAGTGCCAATTGGCTTGCTCCTCAAAATTACCAAAAGATTTTAGCAGTAAATATCTTACAGTGTAAATGACCGATCCTCATGAAATTTCACAGGCTCATTAATAATGGCATATTGAACCTACTGTACTGTATGTACCAAATATGAAATAAATCGGCCTCAAGGGGCCACTGCTATAAGTACATTTGATGTATTAGCTCACAGCACACATGCCACTTGTAAATCCAACATTGATTGTGACTGCTACTGGCTGGTTGCGACTGCAACCATACTTTTTTGACCCTGTTAATTGCTGCTTGCTGCCATAATTTATTTATTTAGTTTGGTGCTTTCTGGCATTGACTCAACTCAACAAATGGGATGCAATGTGCAAAATTTCACAGACCACACAGACACGGCTGTCTACAGTCCTGTCATATTATTATCAGGAACTAGGCTGAGTGTTTTTTTCTTAAGTGCACACCAACCTCCTGTGCACCTCCCAACTGTCATGGTGGCACAAACTGTAAATTGTCAGTGGCAGTGTTTTTAGTAAGGTTTAACAGTTATAGTAAGTGTCAGTGTGCCTGAAATTGTCATTTTATAGCAGTTTCCTTTCCTCAAAATGTCTCTGTTAACGAGGAGAATGTGTAGGGGCATGCTTACGGCTTTACTAAGCCTACACGCTTGTGAGGAGACAGTTGGCATTAAAGGTTGTATCAGTGATTTCAGGCCCAAAAAAGGCCCAAACATAAATTATCACATTCATCTAATCTTTCCTAACGATCCACTAGCTGTCTGCCCCATAAGCAGGCCGTCAAAGAAACGCGTCTCTGTAGGCACCCTCCGAGATCTGTACACAAAAAACAACAAGGGTTGGCAACCCACTCAAAAGCAAAATAAAGTGTTTCAACCAATAACCGACATTCAACATTCAGTCACATTAATCATGTGATTATAAATGATGAACTAGAACAAACACCCTAGAAGTGCCTTACCTGTGACCTTGTGACCCATTTCAGATGAGGCGTCTGGACTAAATCTCCCTCTGCGTCACTCGTCCCAGGCTCCATCAGCATCCCTCTTCCTCCTGTATCACCTCCTAAGGGGGTCTTAAACCTCACACATCAACCACCGACTCAAAGTTCATGCTTTGGACAGCGGCAGCAAATAAAATATTGATTAAAAAATTGATTTATTGAGCCTTTAAGAGTGCAGGGTCGTCGTCCCCCCCCCCCTTCTGTTCTCTGCCTATATGGTGTTATGGTGTTGTTCACACCTGTGAATGATACACTAGATATGCAGCTGTTCTGCTTCAGGGCATTGTCCAGATGCTATGCCCTGTCTGGCTTCTTTGCTATAGCAAATTCAGAGCAGGTAGTTCGAGAGTTCACATTGGGCAAGGCATATACTAGAATGCTTAATTTGGTAGTCTATTTATTTATGTTGTGAAGAATCTTCAGTGGAGGAAAATGGATTTCAACCGACTTTTTGGGAGTGTTTCTAATTTTCTTTGGTGTCCCTTTGAAAACAAATACACTGTCAATTTTGCACTTCAGTTGAGTAAAATAAAATAAAAACAAGTAAAATGAAATTAGTAAGGTGAGCTTTCTAAAATACAATTGTGTATATTTCAAGAAATGAGAATGAAATGAAAATCTTCTAAAGACTAAAGTAAACACAAAGAGAGTGCCTCTAACAGGGTGTGTGTGTGTGTGTGTGTGTGTGTGTGTGTGTGTCTGTGTGTGTGTGTGTGTGCGCGTGTATATGTGTGTAGAGGAAAGATATTGAGGCAATCCTATTAGGAATCTTCCACCACCCGTATGCCCCAAAGATCCACCTGTATAAAAACTCCCAAAGACTCACTGTAGTCACAGAGATGCCATCCTTTTTTTCTTCTTCAAATGCAAATGGGCATACCAAAGGGCCCACGCAGCCATTCTTCCCC
This sequence comes from Alosa sapidissima, assembly GCF_018492685.1. NCBI lineage: Eukaryota > Metazoa > Chordata > Actinopteri > Clupeiformes > Clupeidae > Alosa > Alosa sapidissima. The sequence goes on from NC_055963.1 coordinate 32,479,997, forward strand.
TGACCTTGCCTTTGTTGACGCGTGTCCTTGCATCCCTGACAACGTTCCTTTCTTCTACCTCTTGACAGCATGCATGATTAGGAATACATTTTCTCCTGTTTGTCGACATGGCTGTTGAGAGCTTGTGATCCACTCTAACGAGAATATGGGGTTTAGGTCTCTCTTCTTCCTCCTCTCTCTCTCTCTCTCTCTTCCTCCTTCAGTTCAAACATTCTTTTCCTCCTTTTCCAGCTCTGTAATTTTCTATGTTATAGTAATATACATCCCTACCTGCTTTAGGCATATATCCTCAATGACCTCTGGGTTTATGTGTTTGGCTCTTAAGATGTTTCTGCACTTTCCTCAACGCAGTCTCCCACTGAAATCAATACCTCGCCAATTTATTGAATGTGCAGTATGCTGTAACAGGATATTCAGTGTTTTAAAAGCGTGTTGTGATAAGATGAACTGAAGTAATATAGTTATGTATTTCCTACTCCTAAGGGGATGGGGGTTAGAGGATTTGTGCTGTCAGTCAGGCCATTATGATTGTCAGTATTGATCCTGTCCCATGATGAGTCTATGCTCTGCTGATGAGTCTTCCTCCTTAGAAAAAGTCTCCTCCTCCCCTGATGGGTAACGTGCTTGTTGTGCTTAATTCCATCACTGTCTTAACATAATTGCCTGCAATTGCCTCTACATTGCCCCCTTGTATTACAAACCAGTGTTCGAGGAAGTATCATTTCAGTCCTTATATTAGCTGTGTGGCAGATGTTAAAACTATAGTGAAGACAATATTGTTGTCTCCATAGCACAGTACATGCACGGATATTCTTTTCTTTGGGTTCTTGGGAAATTGGTTCTCTTGTGCCACAACTAAGCTATCCAATAGGGGTGGGCGATATGGACAAAAAATAATATCTCGATTATTTTTTGTGATTTTGACGATAACGTGATTTTGTGATTTTGATGTCACTCTATGACACATTTCCAATTTTGCCCCCACTTGTGTGTGTGGCAATGACATGGTCTAGCCAGCTACATTAGAGAAGATGAATAGGCCTAACAGTTTCCCAAGAGAAAGTCTGAAGCTGAAGTTCCTTTCAAAAACCTTTAGCCTACTTAGGATTCACTGTAAAACTAAGCAGACCAACAGAGTACATCTTTCCTTCGATGTTTTGTTTAAGAGAAATCATGTAGGCTTGCATTCCAAGTTACAGAATAGAAACTAATGCGTTAGCTTATGGCTAATGTATATGAGAAATCCCATAGAGGTGCTAACGGTTAGCATAATCGATACACGTAGATATTTAGAGCGAACTTTAGTCCATTTACAAAAGGGTTACATGAGAAGAGTTCTTTGTTTACAACTAACTACTAAAATACTCAAAGGCTAATGTTTTCTCTCCATATAATACCATGTAGGAAAAAATGTGACTGTCTCATCAATGCTACGTGAACAGAACAGAAGTAGCTGCACAAAATCCCAAGTAGGCCTACGTCTCGGTCGCTACACAAAATAAACATTAGGCCTGCGTGTGACAAGGTGGACCCACTAGCGATCATGTGACACTTGCTCTGCTGCAACAAGGGGCTTCTCTCGCATACACCTCCTGTATTTAGTGAATGTATGGGGTTTTAATGCGTGATTTCGAGTGTTTTTTTCCCCATAAGTAGGCCTAATTTAAATACTCTAATGTAAATTTGCACATCGTTAAAACAACAATCACGAAAATTATCGCAGACGATATATATCGCCCACCCCTACTATCCAACTAACCATTATCTTCCTCTTCTCTCTTGTGTTTTGTTTTCTACCATGTTCGACTTTCTCCATTTTCACGTCAGCGTTGTTGAATGTGAGCTACTTTGTAAGTGACACGTATGCAAAAATCAGCTGGACTGTGCCGGGAGAGCAGAAGGACTCCGAGCTTTATGTTGCGTATATGAATCACCGTAAGCCTTTCTGCCACTCTCAGTTCTCGCTTACAAATGCTGAACCCTATACTCCTCCTGCTGTTCTTTTTAATTCTCTTATTTCTGTTTTGCTATTCTTGGTGTGAGGGTTTTATCTGTCTTTTTTTCTGCTGAACTTTCCTCTGTTATCATACCTTCACCCACACACAAACCCCCCCCATCTTATCTCCATCCCCTCTGCTCCTGGCTACTCACACCCCCCCCCCAAAACCCCAACCCACCCACCTCACCTCACCCCACCGGTCCGCTCTCAGGTGAGGGCACCTGGAGGACCCCAGAGGCGGTGAGCGCGTCTAAGGCTTTCCACCTCATTGACGGCCTGGCTCCCGGGAGCGTGTACACGGTGCGCGTCCTGGCCAGCCGCCGCCTCGATAGCGCCGTAATTTTCGAGGACGTTATCCACACCAGCGAGAAAGGTGAGAGCGATTTCTCTCTCGTGGCATCGTCCTGGTGGGGCCCTTGGTTATTTCTAGTGTTGTTCTACAGCAAGTCAGTTGCTATTTAACCCTTTGTACGCTTAACACATTAAACAGTTATTCATGCTTTCGGTTGCCAAGCAGAATACCCTCTGTGCACAGCCACGGTGCCCTGCAATCAAAAGCAATTTTCTCCAAAGAGCCACAACGCCGCTAGCAAGTGCCTCTTGAACCAGCGTCTCTATGGTTCCAACAGCACACAAACGGTTCTCGTGCTGCTTAACAAAACAATGTCCAGTCAATAGATGCGTTGACTCATGTCCAACTCCACTTATGAATCAGGATGCCCACAATGAGATTATAGTCAGACGTTGGAAGGTCAAGTAGGGAAAAAAGCATTGAGTTGTTGTTTCATGTTTTCCTTATAATTTTTCTTCCTCTTCTGTTTCTTCATCTTCTTCTTCATCATCTTTATCATCATCTCCTCCTCGTCCTCCTCCGTCTCTGTCCCCAGATGCCGACCGGCAGGACGCGGGGGTCTCCTCCAGAGGCTGGTTTGTGGGCCTCATGTGTGTTCTGCCTTTGGCCACCCTGGCTGCACTGATTGGCTGCTTCGTGTCCAAGAACCGCGGAGGGAAGTATGCAGGTACGCTGCTGTGCTGTGCTGTGCTGTGCTGTGCTGTGCAGGTACGCTGTGCTGTCCTGTGCTGTGCCATTGCGCTGGTGATTGTAATCGTGAAGGTCACACTGATTGAAGAGAGCGTGTATGTGTGAGAGAGAAAGAGAAAGAGAGAGGGGAAGAGAGTGTGTATGTGTGAGAGAGAGAAAGAGAAAGAGAGGGGAAGAGAGTGTGTATCTGTGTGAGAGAGAAAGAGAAAGAGAGGGGAAGAGAGTGTGTATGTGTGTGAGAGAGAAAGAGAAAGAGAGGGGAAGAGAGTGTGTATGTGTGAGAGAGAGAGAGAGAGAAAGAGAGGGGAAGAGAGTGTGTATGTGTGAGAGAGAGAGAGAGAGAGAGAGAAAGAGAGGGGAAGAGAGTATGTATGTGTGAGAGAGAGAAAGAGAAAGAGAGGGGAAGAGAGTGTGTATGTATGAGAGAGAGAGAGAGAAAGAGAGGGGAAGAGAGTGTGTATGTATGAGAGAGAGAGAGAGAAAGAGAGGGGAAGAGAGTGTGTATGTATGAGAGAGAATTTGAATTTCAAAAACCCTTTATTACATTCTTGCCACAAAGTATTTACATGATCACTTTGTCACAATGTACAGTCACATTAAAGATAAAATAAATAAATAAATAAAATCAAGGAGCAAGTCAAGTTTTCTCCAAGAAATGGGCAAACTGCAATTCGCCATCAGCAACCATACACAACACACTATCATAACACCAAATTTCTTCAAAAATTTCAAGATTCATCATGGCTTTGTAGAAATGAAAATCAATTAACATGCGAGACCTCACAAGTATTGAGAAGACCATTACTAGGTCATCACTAGATGTTTGCTCAATTTTGTTTCTACGACTAACATAGATTGCCATTTTTGCTTGACCTAAGAGAAAGTTTATCAGCTGACATTTGAAACGATGTTTCCGCACATATTTAAAACCCAAAATAAAAGTCTCCATTGAAAATGTTTCATTAAAATGATTAAAGAGTGACTGTAGAACCATGAATAAAGGTGTTAGCCTTACACACTGCATGAAAGCATGAAACACAGTCTCTCTCACAAAACAAAATGGGCACTCTTGACCCACAACAGGATTCAACACTGAAACAAAGGCATTGACTGCAATTGCTCCATGCAGAATCCTCCATTGTAAATCTCCACATTTTTTGGCTAAGGGTGACTTGTATAGTGCTCTCCACTGGGGTCGGACATCATCCCCCATTTGTAAAACAGCACACCAAGGTGTTTCCACCCTCTTGTCCAAATACTTTTTGTTAAAAGACTTCACACACAGTTTATATAAACACTTGCCAGTAGCTGGCTTCTGACCCAAAAGAGACAATTGATCAAAATTCAAGTAAGAACCAGTACAACCTGTCAAATTTGGCGACAATGAAATATTGGGAAAAGGATCATTACAGTCTGAACTGCACAGCCCTCTGAAGTTGTCTGCCAACAACTGCAATTGTTCTCTTGTTAGGGAGGCCCGCCATTTCTCAAGTAGCTGAGCTACTATTCGAATAGATCTCATCCCCAGTTGACTGGCAACTTGTTCAGCGTTAACAAGATCTGGTCCTGCTAACTTAAGTAAACCCTCCATAGTAATGACTCCAGACCTAAGAAGGCTATGTGTGATTGTGGGAAGAGACTTTTCAAGAGACATATCTAAAACAGAACCATAGATTAGGGGCTCCTTTAAAAGCCAATACAAAGACTCTGTGCTTCCTGTGCGTTGCACTGTTAAAAGGGACCAAACTTTAAACAAATTACGATAAAACACAGGAAGTTTGTTGATATTCAATCTTTTTGGATCCATCCAAAACAAAGTTCTGTCCAGCCCCAGTCCATCAAAAGTCTGTAAAATGGCACACGCCACATATTTCCAGCTGGAATCCAGAGGCCCCATGAGAAGACGCTGGACGAACTGCAACCGAAAGGCAGCTGTCCTACTTTGTAGGTGCACAAGTCCATGTCCACCTTCCTCTTTAGGTAGGTATAAGATGCTCTGTGGAACCCAGTGAAGTTTATCCCAGAAGAAATCCACTAGGATTGACTGGATTCTTGACAGCAACTGTGCTGGAGGGTCCACACAAGATAACTGATGCCAAAGGGCGGATGCCACCAAATTATTGATAATAAGGACACGCCCCTTGTAGGATATCTTATTTAAAAGGAATTTCCATTTATCAAGGCGGCCCTTTACCTTTTCAACAGCCCCATCAAAGTTCTTTTGAATAAACATTTCATCCCCTAAAAAAACACCAAGATATTTAAAACCACTCCTGGCCCAATGTAAGCCAGCTGGAAGACTTGGCTCATTTAACCATGTCCCGACCAGCATAGCTAAACTTTTGGACCAGTTTACTCTTGCTGAGGAAACAACATTAAAATCATCAAAAATCTCTAACATAGTGTTTATGTCTCTTTGACCATTCACAAGTACTGCAACATCGTCTGCATAAGCTGACAGTTTAAAAACACTTTCACAGGCTGGAATTCTCACCCCCACCAGCTCTTTCCTCAACTTCATCAATAGGGGTTCAATTGCCAGGGTGTACAACATACCAGATAAGGCACAACCTTGTCTGACCCCCCTGTGGACTTTAAAAGGAGCACACAAGTCACCATTAACCTTTAAAATACTCTCAATGTCACAATACAGAACTCTAATCATATCAATAAACTCTGGGCAAAAACCAAAGGCTGCCAGAGCACTCCACAAATAATTGTGCTCTACACGATCAAAAGCTTTTTCTTGGTCAATGGATACTAAGCCGAATTTCAGGTTAAACAGCTTACCTACATCAAATATATCCCTGATCAATGAAATGTTATTTTGAATCAGCCTACCTGGCACACAGTAGGTCTGGTCAGGATGGACAACCTGCTCCACAACTTCACTCAATCTATTAGCCAACGCTTTAGAGAGCAATTTATATTCAGTACAGAGGATTGACACAGGTCTCCATGATCTTATGTCATTCAAATCCCCTTTTTTGGGGAGCAAAGTGAGTATTGCCCTCCGGCAGCTCAGTGGCAACCGCCTCCTGGCAAGACTGTCGCTGAGAACAGTCAGCACATCCTCACCCACTTCTGACCAAAAGGACTTATAAAAGTCCACCGGTAGACCATCCAACCCTGGTGCCTTTCCACACTCCATACTCTGGAGGGCTCTCTGCAGCTCCTCTAGGGTCAAAACCCTTCCAAGGACTGCATTCGCCTCTTCGGCCACCTGGGGTAGGTTCTCAAAGAAGGACTGGTCATCCACCTGAATATCCGAGCTCTCACTCTTATATAGGTCTTCGTAAAAACTGACTGCTCTCTGACGTATTTCAGCCAGATTGGACAACAGAACTCCATCCTCAGAAAGCAGTGAGTGAATGAACCTCCTCTGTCCATTCTTTTTTTCCAAATTAAAAAAGAATTTAGAAGGAGCGTCCATCAATTCCACACTCTGAAAGCGGGACCTGACCAGAGCTCCCTGTGCCTTTATGCCTAGCAGGTCAGCCAATGATTTCTGCTTCGCTTTAACGTTTGCTGTGTAAGTCTGGTTGCCAGTTTGTTCAGCTAAATGCTGGAGTTCAATTATTTCCTTTTCAAGTTTCATCATTGAACGAGTTATGTCCCTTGTGACACTGAAAGTATAATCCTGACACAGTTGTCTTATTTGTGATTTACCAAAGTCCCACCACTGTTGCAACGAGCTAAAAGATGGCTTTGTGTTCTTAAAATCCTGCCAAAACAGTCTAAATACCTCTCTAAAATGGCCATCCGATGACAAGTTATTATTAAAATGCCAATAAGCACTTTTAGACTTTACAGAACTCAAAGAAAGAGAACAAAAAACCAAACTGTGGTCTGAAAAACCAACTGGGATGATCACACATTTCCTAAACAAACTCAGCTGATGCTTAAAACCATAAAACCTGTCCAGTCTAGCCAATGACAAAAGGTTATTGTAGGAGTGAACCCATGTGTATTGCTTCTGAGTACTGTGAAAGTTCCTCCAGACATCAACAAGCTCATTTGCATTCATCAGTTCTATGAGTCTTCTGCGTGAGGGCATGTGTGGCTCTACATGATTCCTATCCATTGCATTTTCAGTACAATTAAAATCACCTCCCAGGAGTAAAAAATCCTCAGATTCACAATTGCGTAGAGCATCATTTAGCATATTCAAGAAAAGCATTCTATCAATTGGTGTAGTGGGTGCATAAACACACAAAAAAACAAAGAAATTGTTTTCAAATTGGGCTCTGACTTTTAGGAGTCTACCCTTGACTAATTCCTCAGTCTGGTAGGAAATGGGAGTAAAGGTCCGAGAAAACAGAATGGCAACCCCACCACTATTGGAAGTGTTGTGACTTAAAATAGACAGGCCATCAAACTCACTTGCCCAGTCAGCAGCAATTGAGGCGTCAGAATGAGTTTCTTGAGCAAGAAGCACATCAAATCTATTCTTCTTAATCGTTTCAAACAACAAGGCTCTCTTGATTCTTTCCCTGGCCCCATTTAAATTTAAAGAAGCAATTCTGATTTCACCCATGATAAAAAGAAAAAAATATAAGAGTTGTGTACACGCCATCATCATAATACATGTGAAAAATAGACTAACATCAGACATCGCTATTTAACAAAACGTTAATCTTGGTCATTATCTTTTTGAGACGGAAGCACTCTGGATTTGTAAAGCAGCCCTCACCCAAAAAAGATTTAGTTTTCGTGGTGAACTGCTCCACATCAGGGAAGTAGTCGTCAATCCGAACATTTCTCATATGTTTTGTTTTTGTCAAGAAGGATTTTATGTCTTCCACACTATAATCGCAACTAGCAAACCCACTATGACGTAAGCTACAGGTAACGCTACAGTCAGAGAAATCACTTTCGTATTCGTTATCTGTGCCGCTAAGATCTGTTAAATTATCGCTCTTTTTAGTCCTTTTAGATCTCTTTCTTTTGGGGGGCATTTTAAAAACATTTTCCTCCGTCTCAATGAGGGATTCATCTAGAGACGCAAGAACTTGGTCATAATTGACAGCAGAAGCACTGCTCTGCGAGTTCTGTGTGGACTGACTCTCAGATTCTGCGTTCACTGCGTCATCTGTGGGAGAACTTTGTTCTCGGCCTACTGGCTTATCAATCGGGGTTACCCCGTTAACCTCTTCCCGCAAAAGGGAAGCATGATCTGCCCCTACTGACTCGGCTGAGGCAGACGAAGGCCCACTGGAAACAGCGGGTGCTGCAACCGCAGCAGTAGACGCACCCATTTCGGTAGACTGCTCATCTACCACAATTTCATTAGGCATAGGCCTACTGGTGTTTTCGTGATTTATTTGCACATCACTCGAATTCCCCTTTGCCTTAGGACACGCACGAACAAGGTGCCCTGATTGCCCACAACCAAAGCACTTCATGACACTTGTTGAAGCATAGATAACATAACTGAAGTTATCCACCTTCACGTTTAGAGTTAGGTCCAAATCATCTTTGTTATCTTTTAAAATCATAAATACGGATCGCCTGAACGACACTACGTGTTTCAGAAGTGGGGATTTGCTTCCAATTGGAATCTTTTTAATTGCGGAAACCAATTTACCATACCGTGATAAAATTTCAGCCAAAACCTCATCTTTAATAAATGGGGGAACATTTGACAAAGTCACTTTCTTTGATGGAGTGGAGAGAGGAAGGACGACAGTAAAAATGCCGTCAACCACTAAACCCCTTTCAACCAGCTCATTAGCCAACTCAACCGTGCCCAAAAACAGCACAATCGCATTGTTCATGCGGGCCGCTGACAGAATATTGTCATGCCCTACAACTTCTCCTGCTGCTAAACTACAAACTTCTACACTGGCATTCGATGCTATTTTAACAGCATGACGCCGCGTAAGTTTTTCAAAACTCTCCATACCTGGGGCGGCTGCAACCAAACACTGGAAGCAGACGTCCAGGTAAAACAAGTAACAACAAAACCCCACGCCAGTGATACTTATACTAACCCAAACAGAACCAACCCTTAACACTATAAAGAAGAAAATAATAATAATAATAATAATAATAATAAGGAGATAGAAAAGATAGCAAAAAGATAGAAAAACGCTGTTCCTGGCACAGCGGCCAACAGTCACACTCACTCAAACGCTCGGCTCCGCCCACTCACTCCGACATGCGCACAAAGAGAGAGAGAGAGAGAGAGAGGGGAAGAGAGTGTGTATGTGTGTGAGAGAGAAAGAGAGGGGAAGAGAGTGTGTATGAGAGAGAGAGAGAGAGAGAAAGAGAGGGGAAGAGAGTGTGTGTGTATGTGTGAGAGAGAGAAAGAGAGGGGAAGAGAGTGTGTATGAGAGAGAGAAAGAGAGGGGAAGAGAGTGTGTGTGTATGAGAGAGAGCTGTACTTTCTGTCGCAGTTTTGCTCCTGTTCTCCTCACCCCTGGTCCCTGGTACTGATGTTTGCACCCGCAGTGCTTATTACCACACGTGTCAAACAGACAGGCTGAGATCAGTTGCCTTTGTTCTCCTGTCTTCACCTGCATGCCTGCCTGCAGCTTTTCCTGGGCCTTTTGTGTTTTCATCCTGGGCGCACATACTGTAGATGGGCCGGTCGCCTGCCATCTCTCTCTCTCTCTCTCTCTCTCTCTCTCTCTCTCTCTCTCTCTCTCTCTCTCTCTCTCTCTCTCTCTCTCTCCCATCCCTCCACCCCTCTTCCTTTCTCTCTCTCCCTACCCCCACTGTCTCCACCTCTCTCTCTATCCCTATCCCTCCCTCCCTCTCTCTCTCTCTCCCTCTATTTCCCTCTCTCTCTTCCTCTGCCTGCCTGCCGTTGATGTGAAATGCTGAATATTTCATCAGCTCTGCCTTTCGCTTGCAGCCGTCACTGGCTTTTCAACACTCTCCTCTTTTGTCTCATTTGAAACTCTTTACTTTTTAATCAGGTGCACTCCGAGGATGTTTGGCAAAACAAACACCGCACTATTCCAAATGTTTGAAGTGGAGTCAATTAATATGCAGTTGTGACAGAGTATTCTGCACTTTATGTGCTTGCTCAGGCAACAGTATTATTTTTTGGTGTATTTTGTGAATTTTCACTTAAGACCCTTGCAACTTAAAGTTGAGATTCCACAAATGATCACTAAATTGTTTGTAGAGTGTTATATGTTTCATGGTGGATGTTTGATACTTATTTAAAGCAGCAATTTTTGTTTACTCCCACGCTGAATGAGTTTGCTTTGAACCAGTGGCCTATAATACTATGAAAGTGAAGCTCGACATCTGGGCAAATTCCAATCTACTGCAGCTAATATGTATTGCCACCAGAACACTAGAACATGTGCTTTGAGTTGCACATGCCGTATCTGGATGTATTCTAAAGGATTACCATTGCCACCAGTTCATCATGTCTTTTGTGTTGCATATACAATGACGCACCACATTTCCCCTTTCTGTCTTGGCCTTGAGATGTCCCTTGACTGTCATGCTGTCCCCCTTTTTAGCATTTTCCTTAGCACCACGGCTAAGCGCAGAAATGCTGAGGCTATGGTGATGATGAACTCAATGGAGGGCCTGCTGTCACCTTCTAGCACGCAGCCAGCCCCACCGCTGCAGTGAGAAGCATGACCAGGCCGTGAACCTGTGAATTCTTAACTAAGTGCAGCAGCACGACTTTCACCCTCGCTGCCACCCTGAGCTGCTACAGCTGAGGTGCTTCTCCTCGGCCTCCTGTTTCATCATGCAGTGTGCATTTCTGGATTAAACATGAGGATATTCAGTTGTTTCATAATTCATAGCTATCTGAAACGAGGTCTGTTGGTTACTATTTAAGAAAAAAAAGGTTTGGGGTTTGCGTTTCTGAATCACAGTCGTGGCGTTGAGGATCAGGCACCTTCACAGTTCAAGTGTTTGAGCACCGGGCAGCTTATCTAATATCCAATCAATATCCTTGAAATCCGCCCACTAGACTAGGCCTCCCCCGGGACTGACCACTCCAAGCACCCGTTGGGGAGTGGAAGCACTTCTGTGAGGATAAACGTGAAATTGATTTGGACTGACGGACAGCTCTATGGGCTTACTGAGCAAGTGTATGTGTGTGTTTGTGTGTGTGTCTCTCTACTGTATGTGTGTGTGTGTGTGTGTGTGTGTGTGTGTGTGTGTGTGTGTGTGTGTGTGAATATCTGTGTGTGTGTATGTGTGTGTTTGTGTGTGTGTGTGTGTCTCTCTACTGTATGTGTGTGTGTGTGTGTGTGTGTGTGTGTGTGTGTGTGTGTGTGTGTGTGTGTGTGTGAATATCTGTGTGTGTGTGTGTGTGTGTGTGTGTGTGTGTGTGTGTGTGTGTGTGTGTGTGTGAATATCTGTCAGTGTGTGTGTGTGTGTGTGTGTGTGTGTGTGTGAGAATATCTGTCAGTGTGTGTGTGTGTGTGTGAGGTAGGGCTGGGCGATAAAACGATAGCGATATGTATCGCAATAGACATGTAATCGATATCAATAAAAAATACGTTCGATAGAACATTCGATAATTAAAAAGCAACACACACCTCCGGCCTTACGTTTTCCATAAATAATAGGCTAAATATATCTTGCATTGTAGCTATGTGCAACTCGACCAGAGTAGCCTAGGCGATAGAAGTAGGCCTACCTCAACACAATGAGTCCTTGCCCCTTGCCCCTCTCTCAATGAGTCCTTGCCCCTTGCGCACTCTCTCTCTCCCTCTCAACAGGCGCATCCCTCCTCAGCATGCACATGAAACATTCACAATCGTGCAAGACGACTGCTAAATTGCTATTAAATCTGGTTAGCATCATTAGTACGCTGCACAAATTTGTTCAAAACTGTTGTATTCAAATTGACTGCTAAGTTCTAATCATCTCAATGCCAATGCAAATGGAAAAGTATTTTCCAAGACTCAAACGGGCCTGTCCCAAGGAGAAAAAGTATTCATTTGAAATTTAAACACACGTGGGCAAACTGAACAGCACCAGTAGACGATGATAAACTAGCAAATTAAGCTACTTTGTTTACAATATTTCCAGGCTTCAACCAGTACTGCTTTTCATTTAGACGTATGTGCACATTTATTTATTTGAGTGTTTTTCATGATTGTGTTGCTATTTCTTTTCCCTGTTTGCTTTGATTGATAACTGAGGTGATTAGAATCAGAGGAATTGGTTAATTGTTTTTTCCCCCTTCTGGTCCTTATCTAAAATAGATTAAAAAAAATCAATAATTATCGATATCGACTGATATGAAATACTTATATCGTGATACAGTTTTCAGCCATATCGCCCAGCCCTAGTGTGAGGTGGTGTGGGCTCTGTGAATATTCAGGTACTAAATTATGTGTCTCAGTGTCTCAGCTCAGTGTTAGTGATAATTGCTGTTTAGTGAGAGAGACCGCCCCCACGTTCGTGAGGCTGCCAAGGGCAGGCTGTCTCACCAGAGGTCAACTCGGGGTCAACCAGCAGTTTAGCTGCGGTGCCATCCACACACGCAAATGCCCTCCCACTCACGCGAGTCGTTGTCAGTCCAACTCATGGAAAACGCCAGAGCTCCTCTCTTTCCCTCAGGCTTGCTTTGTGACTAGAACAGGACAGTGAATAGTAGTGTTGCTGTCATAGGTATGAGACCACAATGATTGGCCGAATGTAGATGCCCTCTCAGTTTACAGATGGGTCAAGTGTTGAGAACACTGTTGTTTCTCCTCTCCTCCTCTCTGTTATTCAGATAACTCTTTTCCTCCTCTATTCCCCTCCTCCCCTCCTCTCCTCTGCAGTATTGAGATGGCCTTGCTGATTGTACAAATAAAGGATAACCCTCTTTTTCACCGTTCTTCTCTCCCCAGTTAAGGAGAAAGAAGACCTTCCTGCAGATGAGGAGTCCAAGGGCCCAGACGAGGGGACCTTCTGTGAATACAGGTGCGCTGCTCCTCCGCCCGGGCACACACACACACAATCACACACACACACACACACTCACACACACACACACACACTCACACACACACACACTCACACACACACACGGCCCTGACACAATGCTGTGGCTCTCTGTCACTCTGTGCTCTTAATTCAACATGTGCATTTTCCATTTTCTCCCTCCAATCTCTCTCGCCCTTGAAAGCAAGCCGTACATGAATGTGTGTTATGGGGAACGTCACACACAGCAGAGCTCAGGAGAGCTAATGGACTAAGCCATTTCCCTGCAGTGTAGGTAGCAGGCATTGACTCTGCTCTGACCCCTACCGCTCTTGTAGTACCCCTCCCCCCCCCCCCCCCCACCCCCACTGTGTGTGTGTGTCGTGAGAGTATACCTTATGTCAGCATAAATGTGTTTGTGAGCTGTAGGCTTTGCAGTGAAATGTGACCACATGTTTGTGTGTGTGTGTGTGTGTGTGTGTGTGTGTGTGTGTGTGTGTGTGTATCTGTGTATGTGGTCATAGTAGCACCTTTTTTCTGGCTAGAACAACCAAAAGGGGCATAGTTTCAGAGCGTTTGCTTTGAATGTGAATTAAAGATGTGACAACTGCTCACTAGCAAGCAGTGCAGAAGGGGGGAGTGGTGCTTGGGGGTGTCAGAGACATTTGGTGCAGCAGCATCGTCGGGTGCACCCCAGGTCAGTAATATGTTTCCATCTCATTACTCCGAGAAGAGCCGATCACTCCCTCATGAGCTGGGAAATCACTGCAGCGGCGGCAGTAGCAGCGGCAGCTCAGAGACTGCTGTTCTGTTGCGCTATTTCACTCGTTCGCTCGCTCGCACGCCCACCCGCCCGCTTATGGGAGCCCTCGTCTGCAGACGGGCTTAAACATCTGTTTGGACACGAGATGAGATAAGGGAACTCGGGCACCAGATGTGGTTTATATCAGCGGGTCCCTGAGGCTTTGAGAATTGCCCTGCTCCTGCATATGAAGACTTAATGATTCCTGCTACATGGGGGAGATTAGGAAACAAACCCCCTCATCACAGAGGCCCCCCCTCCCCTCAACCTCACACACACGCACACACACACACACACACACACACACACACACACATACACTCACTCGCTCGCTCGCTCACACATGCACACGCGCACACACGCACATGCACACTCATATACACATACACATACACACACACACACACACACACACACCTTCAGTTTGATCCTCAGCTGAAGAAGGCACTGGAGAAATGTGCTGTGCAGCTGAAACACACACACTGGTCTTGGCACTGGGAATGAACAGCGCTCCCAGCAGAACTCATTTCCCGTCTTTATATCACACACAAGCTCCACATAGGGCTGCATTAATTACGCTCACTTACACATCATCACATCATTGGATGTAAGGGTTTCAGGTAATAGAGCACTATCAAGTAAACGATAGCTTTTTTGTGAGCTACAGTATCATGATAATAAAGATGATAGGATAAAGAAGGTGATCTCACTGCACTGGAACTATTCAGGGTGCCTGCACAGTTCTGGGAAATCAGGAAAAGTATGGAGTTATGAATTAGGGCCTGTCCACACGGAGTCGCTTTTTAGGTTAAACGCAGAGGTTTTGCTTCGTCTTGGCCGAGCGTCCAAACGAATCCTGTAAACGCACTGCCCGAAACCGCACGTTTCTGAAACCTGGTCCCAGAGTGGAGAAATCTGAAACCGTACCCCGTTTGAATTCGTTTAGACAGCGAAACCGCACATCCTGCTTGCGTATCGATGATGTCATCGCCACACCTCAGCTGCCCTGGACTTGCACTTATAGTATTTCATACAGGATATTACCTACGATTACACTCCGTAAGATAAATATCACAACTGGTGCTGCGCAGCGCCGATAGCTTATGACTTGGTGGACTGAACACTGTTTTTTCCCGGTGTTTTTTAATGCATTCTAGCTACTGTCAGTGACGCGAGAGAACTTAAGTTATTAGGAAAGTGCGGTGTAAGTTTAGGCTACATTAATTTGTGCGTAGTGCCAGTGTCATTCATTTATTTTACATGTCTTACAACATATATACATGCATTCAGTCGAGTCAGATATAAGTCAATATCAGATATAAGCATACAAAGACGCTTAGAACTCACGTTAAGCCGATGGTAGCACACTGAATGCAAATGCGTGATTTGATGCAGGCAAACGTATTGACTGTTACTAACGAAGGTTTTATAGCAATATTATAAATGTGGCGACAGAATAGCCTAGAACTTGGGTAAGCCTTGCGTTTAGTAGCCTAATTGCAGTGATAGCCAAAACGAATGTGAATCACGGACTATCCTACAACCAAAGAAAGTAAAGGTGATTAGTAGGCCTACCTGCGTTAGCCAAATAAAGGACGGGACTGCACCCTTCACAAACCGTAACATAAAGTTTATTAGTTTTACAGTTGACTACAGTTGACCGTTCACCATCAGTCCACACAAACAATTCTGGTTTCCTTACCTTAGCCTATTCTGTCTGTTTGTAAAGCACAAACTTTGGTCAATTTCTGTAAAGAAACAGTGCCACCTATAGGCCTGGGGTATGAAGTAACGTGTTGAGTCGTGTTGAGATGGATCCGTTTGGACGCAAATATTCTTGATGCGGTTTCAGGGAAGACAGAGGAAAAAAAGATCGGTTTCGTATGTGTGGACTAGCCCTTATTGTTGTACACAAAGCAGTACCAGTTTGGTAAAAAGTGGATTTTGTACTTGGGAAAAGAGTCATCAGTCATCAGCAATATGTCATCAGTGCACGTGCCGACACCCAGTGCCTTGTGTGTGGGCTGGATTTGGAGCCATATGAATTCTCCGTTAGTGGTGACCTTCTGTTTTTGCTCCGACACCTGAGAGGTGTCAGCGCGGTCTGTTTGCAGCGCTCATCTAATTTCCGCTTGCTGCCCGTGCAGTTCCCCGAGGAACCCGCGAGACTGACAGGCTGGTTTGTCAGAAGGCTATAATTCCCGGATTCTCATTGGCCGGGCGCAAAACAACGGCGGCTCGCAATTTCCTGCCGGCCTCTGGGGAACTTTAAAATTGCTCTCCGCTTTCTAGTCTTTTAGCAATTAGCAATTAGTGGAGTGCCCTATACGTGTGTGTGTGTGTGTGTGTGTGTGTGTGTGTGTGTGTGTGTGTGTGTGTGTGTGTGTGTGTGTGTGTGTGTGTGTGTGTGTGTGTGTGTTGGTTTTCCTTCTCCTTGCGTGTGTGTTTGTGCTGGTGTGCTGTGTCCACCCTCGCATGTCTGTACTGAAGTCATCTCCCCTCCCTGTGTCTTGGCCAATCGTGCTGCTGCGCTGCAAGTGCTCTCCCTGCGCATACACTGGTGTCACTCAGTAAGCCCATAGGCCCTGCATGTAGTCATAGACCCATGGAGACACTATCCCTCTTAGAAAGTTTCTTAAATAGTTTAGTTGTATTCCCCCCACAGAAACAAAAGTGTGTTAAAGAGGATATAAGCACTGCTTTCATTCCAAGCATATAGGGCCCTTTTTTATTTTTTGGATGCTTTACCTCTGAGGTTTTGACTAGTTTGTCTTGACCGAACTTGCTGCCGTTAGCCTGAAGCCCTCTCCCTGCTCTATGGATGTGTCTCCGACAGTGACAACGAGGAGAAGCCCTTGAAGGGAAGCCTGCATTCGATAGACGGGGGCATCGAGGTGGCGACGGGGGAAGACGACAGCGATGAGAGCGTAGAATACGATGACGAGGAGGACCAGTTCAACGAGGACGGCTCGTTTATCGGGGAGTACTCAGGACGCAGGCGCAGGGGCTCCGCGGAGGCGAACGGACCCTCTTCCTCCGTTGCGTGAGCCCCCGCTGGAGCGGCCCTGCTTTCTTATGCAGACTCTGACAGAAATCTTTTTTTTTTTTTGAGTGTGTGTTGTCATTTTGGTTTGGAACTCCTTCAAAAGATAAAGTCTTCCAACAACCTTGAAGCTGGTGAATGGGTTCAGCATATTTGTGGAATTCCTGTGTGTGTATGACAGGCTGTCATCCTGTTTTTTGTCGTTAATCACATGATGTCATTACACATATTTAGTTTTTATTTATTTCTAATTGTTATTGTCATAGGAATTATATGAACAAAATGTTTGTTAACAGCCTGATTTGTAAACATAGGAGAACTGCAGGAGGACAACAATACAAATCGGAGTTCCCACACAGATGAAGTCCTCTGATGAAATAAGGCCATTTGGTTATCCAGGCTATAGAACAAGAAGAACTTGAAGAACTCAATAAAATTATTACGCTGGGTTAAACTTTAAAATGTCTTTTCAGTGGAAGTAATATTTCAGTAAAATGCCTACATATCTCGGTCTATTTTTGGCCTAACCACCCGATTTCAACTGTGCGTGTTGTTTCTGTTACCCATCATATATATTTGATTGTTAGTTGGTCTCTGTTGTGGATCATAAGGCCAGTTTGTTTTGACACCTGAACGAGCTTCCTCAGTAGCACTTGTTTGTACATACTGTATATAAGAAAAGTTTTATGCATTTTTATTATTGGACGTTTATGCTCCTTTGAAATGTTTTCAGATCTTTTTGTAATAAGGACTCAGGATAATTTTGCAGTTAGAATGTTACACAGAGTATTTCCTAGTATGCCATGAAAAATGCAATGTTTGTGTGCAACATTATAAGACAATTGGTTAAAAATGTTTGGCAATGGCAGAAAAGAGCTTTTTGCTGATGTTTATAGTGTATGAAAATTTGCTAAATGGAAGCTGGAATGGAATTATTGTTATGTTGCAGGATCAACATGGTATATGACAGAATAGTGGTTATCTGATTTGTTTTGAGGACATTAATCTAATATACATGAGTGGGGCACCGTGCACCCATGTCTCTCTCTTTTTTTTTTGGGGGGGGGGGGGGTTACAGTGTCACATATGATTTTATATCACCACATAGGCCTACATTATATTTCATCTCAAGTTTGTGATTCAAATGTTAAATGTATTGTTCAATAAAGCTGTAATAAATTGTTATTCTGCACCATTTATATTGCGTTTATATTCTGGATAGGCTTAACGATAAAGATAGAAAGACTGGAGGAAGCTGTGAGGTATCAGCGCAGATAGATTATACTGTATGTTGAGGGTTACATTACAATGTTGTATGTGAAGTGAATGTTATTAAACTTGAGGCACAAGACATGACAAAACTGACTCTTGCAGTTTCAAATTACATAGCTTTTCTGGTTAGAATATTTTTCAAGCAGTTCATCTCTTCCATTTTCATAATGTATCTGGAACATTCTGGTGTTCCCTGGGGGGACTTGAGGGTGAGAGAAATCAGTGTGCCTGAGTGTCATGGCGTCTCTAAAGCTTTTGATCCGAAGTGTTAACTGCCCCCACATTCCCTGCTGTCTTGTGAGAGAATTCTTGGGATTTTCAGCAGAAGAGAGAAAAAAAAACACACAGTCTTATAGGGCAAAGTTAGATGGTATGTTAATTCTGCACTGCAGTGCGGATGTGTGGATATGTTACAAAAAAATGGCATAGTTTCAGTCAGTAAGATGTTGCCCATGTGTTAAGAGGTTGGTTAGGTCAGTATCATAACATAACAAAACAACTGTATAAACAGCAATATGTTACACACTTTTAGTATGATTGAACTAAACTTATTTGTATGAGCAGGAATTTCTGAGAAAAAGATGAAGTGATATAAAATTGATATAAAATTGTTTTTACACACCTGAAAATGATTACAGCTTTGTTTCTGAGTGCACTCACGGCTTGTGGCCTCTACATGATTGTCTTTGAGCCTGACATTCTAAAGCGTGAACTCTGTCTGGCAAAATAAAGGTGTCTTTTTCATTAAAAATAATTCACATTTGGATTTCACAATTTATGCTCTGGGTATTATCCATGGACAATGTGGACCTCAGGGTTCGTGATGTTCTCATACATATATTGAGAACCAATGAGCCAAATGCGCTCTAGCCTGGCTCTAACCCTCTTTTACTTCAGCCCGGGGTTCAGAAACTGAATATTCTCCCTCATTGTATTGTGTTCTTTCATATCTAGTGCATTCCTCTGCATATTGACAAGGCTCAGACGAGTGCTAGGACACACACACACACACACACACACACACACACAAAGGCTGCTCACCTCTCCTCTGTGTCAGAGGTTGTCATGGTAACCACTGCCTAAAACAGGGGCATGGCGAGGGGACTGTGGCATGGATGTCACCATGACTGCTGATGTTGCTATTGACAACCAAAACTAACAAATCCCCACACTCTACCAACCAGATCTAACTCAGCACTCCATCTGCGTTCCAAATCATTAAATGGAGAGTTCTTTACAGTAAGAACAACTACATCCATGCATGTGTACATCTGTATACTCATGAATAAAAACAAAAGAACAAAATGTGTGTGTTGCCTGAATAGACTTGAAAGCACAAGCTCAAAATGGCAAAGGGGCATCATGTGTACCAAAAAGAAACAGTGGGGGGGATAAGTCATCACACTCAGTGTACAGTATGTGCCTGGTGTGGTGTGTCTGTTATCTCTGTCCTCTGGGTATTCTCAATCTGATATGGCTCCTTCAGCCTTGATATTTCACACACATAAACTTTCTTTCTCTCTCTCTCTCTCTCTCTCTCTCTCTCTCTCTCTCTCTCTTTCACATACACACACACATGCATCCGTCCGTCCACCCCTAAAGCTCTTCAAGATTAAATAGGCATCCAGCAGTAATGAGACAATACTTGGGGCAGTGTACTTGAAAACCACCCAATGGCTTCTGCTGAGATAAAGGTCACTCAGAGAGATAATCCTGGCATTGTGCTGGATTATGCCTTTATCCATTTTAAAATTGCTTTCACTGCAGAGCAGTAAAACCACTAAACAACAACAAAAGATAATTCTTCCTAAAGCCTTGGGACATCAAACCGTGGCCTCAACAACTGCCGGGAGTTTTCTCATAAACTGTTTGACTCTTTGCTCACAGGCTCATCTTCAGGTCCAAAAAGTTTTTTATTTATTTATTTGTTTTTTAAGTTGTCAGACTCTGCGTGTAATGAGAGATACATGGATAGATAGAGATACAATAGATAGAGATGCAATTAAATCCTTGCAATACCCTTCAATTCATGTCTGAACCATCTTCTGATCTGCTGTGTGTTTTTGTCTGTTTTGAGTTATTTTTTGGGTGGGGTGGGGGTCTGCATTTTTCTCCTCTCACGCTCTCCTGTGGTGATACTGCACCTCCAGAGGGGTTCCTCATTGAACGGAGGCGTTTGGAGCGCACTCAGAAGTTTCCGCGAGCACGCACTGTTTCACCGCACCGCTCCGCTGTGAGTAATAAATCAACAGACTGGCTCCGTCTGAGTCGCAGACTGCCCATGGCAGCTCCTCCATCACAGTCGGCCCGATGCCCAACCCCCACCTCAAACCCACCCTCGGCCTGGCCCAGCCCGTCTGAATCTGTCTGGACGCGAGGACCCTGCTGGCGTATCCAAACGTCCTGTGCAAATGGCCTAAACATGAGATATGCATAGACTGGCCCAGGCAAGATGTCTGATGATTTCGCCTCAGACCCCTACTGGGCTGTGTGATTGTTCTTTTGGTGGCGTACAGAGTGGGGCAAAGAGACTGGTGCTGAGATTGAGTTATTTTAGTGTGTGTCTGTGTGTGTTTTGGGGGGAGGGGTCTGATTACTCCAACCAGGGTGAGGTCCATCAGAGTCTGTGTTTGTGCGGATCCCTGGCACGCGCTTAATGCATCGTTTTCATTCCTCACTCCATCCATAAAAATGTATGGTACATATTTCCACCACTTTCACAAAATGTTACTGGTGGGGGTGCAAACCATTCATTCCACACTGTGGTGTAGACAAATATACACTGATTAAGTTTATTTTCATTTCAGACAAAATATTCCTGAGTTGTTAAAATATACAGTATAATTGCACTTTGGAACTATAAAAACAAGAATATAATAATGATAATAATAATAATAATAATAATAATGATAATAATAATAATAATAATAAAAGCTGCACTGAAATGAAATCAGACATCAGATGTTGTTTGTGGACCGAAGTGACAAATTGGCTTGCGCAAGATTTGTTGTCCAAATGCAATTTGAACCTATGCCACAGGACTCTACCAGACAGCATCTCCTGGGCCAAATGTGTCTCCTGTGAGAGCTCTGAGTTTGTTTTTTTATTGCTCTGGAGGGAGAGGTAGCGGAGGTGGGAGGCCGTGCTAGCCAAGCTAACGGTGCGTATATGCCCTCTGTCTGGCTCCTATTTCCCCCTTTCCACCTGCCATAACCAGATGGGTCCAGGTGAAAGTGCCAGCTGCAGTCCCTTTATCTCTGCCTCTGGCCCTGGATGATATTTTTGCTTTCACGAGAAACTCCATTACGGCACTAGCGGGAGTATCTGAGGAATCGGCCGGTAAGTGACCCACGGCTACAGTCCTGTGACCCATACTTAGGTTAGCACAAACATATTTCTCTCATACCAACAGTGCACTGAAGAAAACAAAACAAGAAAAAAAAAAATCCCTTTCTCAGTCTTTTGGGGAGGCTGTTTCATACCAAAAAAAGGAAGAAAAATTGTGACACATCTACCTCTTCGTTTATAATAGAGTAGAGCTATTATTGAATAACCTTGGCCTAAAGGACTACGATTTTGGAGAAGATAAGGCTTTTAAAGAAAAGATTGTTTGTTGTACCTGTGAAAAAAACAGAGCTCATATGGAGAGTGGGCAGACATATGCAGCAAGGGCCTATAAATAATAAAGGCAGAAAAGGGTCCACGGCGAGGAGAAGCGTGACAGGTGTTCCTGCCCAAGCACTTAAAGAATTTATAGACTGGTTCATTAGGCAAGGCTGCAGCCAGGGCAGAGGATGTGGCACCCTCATCAAGAACTCAGGTCCTGCTGGCCGGAGAGGCCACCGCTCTCGAGGAAACCAGTGCACACACACAAACACATATAAACACACAACAACTGCACACACATATGTACACATACACTCATACAAACAAGCACACTCACGCTCACAACCACAAACACATATACACACACGCACAGCCATACTGTGCATACATACACACACATGCACATGTAAGGATCCTAATTCCCAGGCTGATGATAATCCTTTCAATCATATGTAATTGACACAATGTTTTAGGAGCCATTCTGCAGTCAGAACTCCCACACCCCAGGTGTGTAGCCATCATCCTCTGAGCTGGGTATGAGTGAAACAATGAACAATGAGTGAAACAATAAAACAACAATAACATATAGTCCAAAGCAGTTCTTTATTTTATTCTACAGCAATGTCTAACAAGGGATATTATGGTAAGAAATAGAAATAAAAAATGCCCTTGTCTACTTAGGTTTCATTTGGTCAGTCAGGTCACAACAAATAAACATTAGGATGGCCTAATGTGCCTTAACCCATACAAGGGTTTTGTTAATGTTCACCCACCCACTTTTGTTATGGAAAATGCAGAGGTGGAAAGTAACGAAATACATTTACTCACGTTACTGTATTGAGTAGTTTTTCTGTGTATTTTGTATTTTTTAAGTAGTTTATAAAATCGGTATTTTAAATTTTACTTGATTACATTTTGAGTGAAGTATTGTACTTCGCTACATCAAAAATCCCATCCGTTACTTGAGTAAAAAAAAAAAAAGGGAGAAAGGGAGAGAAAAAAAATCGTGCCCTAAACCACTAGCCTAGTGATAATGATCAGCATGTAGGCTAGCCTACAACAGGACATGAATCAAGCTAGCGCCATGCAGTCTTTCTGAAAGTGATGGAGATGGAGCTGGATCACGAGATGCATCAGATTACATGTCTAGGCTATGTATTTTCCACTATTTCAATGGGTTGTCTCAGTTCGTTTTAGCACTAATGATTGCGGAGATATTCAAGCAAACACCATGGGATTTCGTGTTTTGGCGTTTGTGCTCACCTTTCTTTGGAAAGAAGTTCATTAGCAGTTGTTTCCCCTCATTTTAATGTCTCTCTTTTTCCTGTTTTGGACTTTTTTTTTGGTAACCTGACTTGGCTTTCTTGGAGAAAGACATTGCACCAGCAGCACAACAATTAGCGGTCCACTAGGCCTACTAGCGATGCTCAGCTAACCCTTTCGTGCCCGTGCCAAACATTCCATTTTTGGTGCTGGATGACCTCCTTACACAAAAAACCTTATTTCTTGAGTATAATACATACCATCAATGGGATATACATACCATTGTAATCAGAAGGGTCAGTTCTATCAAATGATGTAAAATACATATGGTAATGTTGATATAGTAATGAACAGTCTTTGAAAATCCTCTCCAAATGTATACCGAAATTTGTTAAAATTGAATTTCATTCGCATAAAAATGAATTTTCATCATATTTCTATACGAGATAGAGAAAAATATAGAGTGTATGACATGTTCAGCAAGTTGTGGGCTATTTAACAAAAAAGACTGAATTGGAATACCATTAACCTTTCAAAAGTTATGATAAATTAAGTGATAAGTGTATAAAAATGCAGGAAACGGGATTTAGAATGTTGACAGAATTCGCATTCTCTTTCTCACCAAAAACATAAAAGTATGCATAAAAACTAATAATGAAGTCAGACACAATGGTTTAGATGTATTTGGTCCATAAGAATAAACCATTTATTTGTATATAAGCAAATGCTACAGTCAACAATAATGATATATAAAAGAAAAACATGTACCTTACCAGTAATACAGGAAGTAAGTATACTGTATATTTATTGAAGATCAATTCTGAAGAGACATAGAATACATTTGATTCAACAGATACAACTTCTTTATATAAATTAGTGTAATATGAAAATGATATACATCTATAAAATGTATTATTTATGAAAAGCTAGGAATACAATCAACTTCAACATCACTCAAAAATCAATGTGTCTAAACATTTGAAAGTGGATTACATAGAACAATCCTGTTGAGAATAAACACATACACACATATAAACACAAACTCATACACACACACACACACACACACACAGAGGAGGATAGGGAAAGGTGGGGTGGGGAACCTGAAGGTTAAACACAGAGGACCTATGACTCATAACGAAACGCATCCCCTTCTGTAGAATGCCAAATCTGACAGCAATTTTGTTTACCAAAAAAGCAGTCACCTACCGCTAAACTCCAGGCCATACAAGCTACTTTAGTGTTATTATGTATTGTTTTTATAACAAAGCCAACAATTTTTCTTTGGCTCCTGCTGTACAGGAATATGTACTTGATGAAAAGATGACAGAGTAGTAGTTGGAGCAGCTGAAGGCGAGGCTGAAATTTTGACAGAAATGCCTGCCAGCTGTTGTGATAGATTTTCGCCAAAATCTTTCTGGCTGTAGCTACCAAACCTAGGTTCAACACCAGATTCTGCATTGCCAAACTTGAAATAATAAGAAACTACTGAAACAGCAATGTCAATGGAGAAAAAGTGTACACAATATGTATTTCTCATTTGGTCAACGCTCCCTGATCCCTTCAGAGACTTGGTTCCCCAGTAGCAATGGATATTAGGGAGGGAAGTGAAGTCCCATGTCAATGATCAATCCCAGAAAACTGTGAAACTCTTCTGGGGTCTCTTCGTCCCATGCCCCTGCACTGTGTGTTTGCATACAACGGCCTACTAAGCACAACCTCTCACCCGTTCCGGTTGGTAAAACCACATATGCCTGGGACAACAACATAAAAATCAACATAACAAGTCTATTTCACAGTGTTTTAGTGGCAGTCTACACCACCCTACGCACGCCACCTAAATCTATACCTTCTTCCTCCATCCTCACATGGTCTTCAACATTGTGAGCGCAAGCTCATCAGCAGTCAGCCACCTCTTCAGGCCTGCAAGGAGGTCTGTGTAGGTCTTGTCATCCTCCATCTGAAACAACAGTAAAATCATACAAATGTAATACATTTATTAATTAAAAAAATAAAATCACAAAACTACAGATGTGTGCATGTGTGCACATACATACACAAGAAGAGGTAGCCTAAACTATTGAAGCATTTTGAGTAACTCAAAAATATTTAGAAGTATGAAAAGTCATTTTATTACACATGGGTTTAGCTACCCTAAATCTGATTGCCTGGCTGGCATTAAGATAAAGACAGATTACATTTCACCTAGTAACTAACTGCTTAAATGCAATAATGACATTTCTGACATAATATGTGATTTCACATCATGTTTTCTATAAAACTACATATTGAGAAGAGTAGAATATCAAGTCATGCCATCTTAGAAAATGTTGAGACAAGCACGTCTGATGTTTGACATTTAGAAGCAAGGTAAAACAGTTCACTACAAACTGCCTAGCGAGGTAACAACCCGATGAGAGGCAATACGTTAATTAGCACTACATTTCTGACAGAATCCGTGATTTCACATCTTGTTTTCTACAACTACATATTGAGAGGAGTAAAAATATCGCTCAACTTATTTCATGTAAGAGAACGCAACTTAGAAACGCGGCGCCCATTGATTTATTCAGCTTTGGTATGCTATACTGACTTGCCAATATAATGCTTACCTAACAAGCAAATTGGTACTAGAAAACAAACTTACTTACAGGTTATATACTAACAGGTTTTTAAATGAAATTGTCAAATGAAAATAACTGATATAAAAAGCAAACGAGAATACTGCAAGCAGTTCAGAGTAATGCAGCTAGCTAAAGTTACATGACGATGCACTTAGCCCCCGCTATGCCATAATGTTGACGCTGATGAGAAAGCATATTACTATCAAATAACATGATTTTATGACTACAAATTAAGATTAACCATAACTAGAAACGATGTAAAATATATATTACCTCAGTTTATCCAGCTGTGTGGTTTCCAGTCGAGGTAAACTCCAACGAAGTGCAGGTGGCATCTAGCGGTCCATGTTAAAATGTACGACTGAAGTGAAAAGTTTTTTTCACGACTCATCTTCAAGTATCCAAAACATTTCGCGCCATAAACCCCTTAACCAATCATATCAAATTGAAGCTTATGTTGTCAGCATTACGGGGAAGATTTCAGAAATAAAATCAGTCATTGGACAGCTGAGATATTAGATGATTGGTCATCGTTAAAATTTTAACGAAATTAGAATGGTCGGGCTTGTAAGGGCTAAATAAACAAAAGATACTGTAGACTACATAGACATAATATACATAGACGCCGCATCGACCGCTGCTCCCTACTAGCGCTGACGAGATTTGGAGCCGCCATCTTGGACCGGTCATCCACTCCACTCAGTGTAATCTGTTTGGCCGGTGCAATGAGCTGTCAGCACACTTAATTAATCATATCTCACTGAATACCGAACAGATTTTCACGCGGTTTTTTTTGCTGCAAAGGTCATACATGTAGCTATGATACAGGCCACATTGTTCGAAAATACAAAATACAACCAATAGTATGGTAATGTTAAATCTTACTTGTGAAAAGTAAATCCCCCGAGTATGGTCCGCCGATTTGAGCAGGAACATGCTGCACAGTGCTGTCATCTTGTGTTTTCTGCTGCAACGCAATGAGGAGTATGACCGGTCCAAGATGGCGGCCGCATTTCTTGTTTCCAGCAGCCAATGCGGCGTCTATGTATATTATGTCTATGGTAGACTACCTAATGAATCGTGCAGGCGGACTAAACCATTTAGCTCTTTAGCAAGGGAGAGTGAGAGTGACCTTAGACAGTTTTCACTATGTTGTATACAAAATCACAGTCGGTCAAACTTTAAATTTCGTCTGACATTCATTTTGACATTTAAAGTAGGAAGTTAAAGGAAGGAAGTTAAAATATTCAGGTAAAATAAATATATGGTGGAAATAAGTATTGAACACTTAAATGTTTTTTCAGTAGCCTAATTAGCCTAAACTTCCAGTGAGTCTATTCGAAATTTTCACCACACATTATATTAACACACATATAAAAAATCCAAACATAAGAGTTATGTGTAATTAAGTGGAATGACACAGGAAAAAAAGTATTGAACGTTCCTACTGAAATTTCTTCAATACTTTGTGGAAAGCCTTTGTTTGTAATGACAGCTTCAAGACATTTCCTGTATGAGAAAACGTATTAGTCGCAGTATCAGGTGTGATTTTGGCCCATTTTGGCCCAGGGGTCCCTCTTGTGAATCCTGATCTTTAGTTACTTCCAGAACTGTTTAATTGAATTTAATTGAATTGGCTGCCTTCAAGTCTTTTTGGAGCTTTCTCCAAGTGGTCCTTGGCTCTTGGAATTGACTATCCTTCTGACTCCCTGGTCAGAAATATTGTGAGGAGATCATGTGCATGGCTGGTTGATGATGCAGTGATGTTCCTTCCACTTGCAGATAATGGCATCTTTTGAAATGCATCTGTAACCAGTTTCATTGATGTTTGCAACAATAAGGTTGCAAAGGTCTTGGGAGAGCTTTTTGCTTTTATCCATCATGAAATGTTTCCTGTGTGACAGGAACAGATAGAAAGGATAACTACTCTCTAACTACTTACAGATTCCAGCTCGTTCCTTCCCTTTCCTTGCCTTAGTGCTTTTTCTTAGCGTGTTCAATACTTTTCCCCTGTGTTATTCCACTTCATTACACATGACTCTACTTATGGAGTTGTTTGGATTTTTTATGTGTGGATTACCTGAGTTATTACTAATGCCTGGTGAAAATGTTGTGCCCCCCGTAATCCACCTTTCAAGGGCCCTCTCCTCCATTGGGGTCCTAGTACTTCCCACTTTTCCCCCCAGTTCAACACCCTTTAATCTGCTGAACCTTCTGCTCGTTTCCAAATATAAAAAAAACTCTGCCACTCAACATTGGCCTGCCTGTCTCAGCTGCCTGTGAGGGGCTTTTCAGTTGTGCTGGATTACTGTTCACTGCAAAGTGACCAAGGATGAGTGCAACTAACTTTTAAAATCAACTACTGCTCAAACTTAAAGGAGAACTCCGGTGATTTTTCACATTTTTGACATTTCTCAACGTCACCGAGTACTGTCGGTATGAACAAAACTGAAACAATCGGTTTTACCTAGCTCGAGTTGAGTTGAGCTCGAGCGCTACACACTGGGAGCATGAACATGGCTGCCTTAGCTGCTGGCTGCAGCAACTCAAGCTAGGACCAAAGTCCTTTTAGGCCAGTATTTCCACTCTGCGGCCATATTGCAACGCTTTTGGGGCACTTATCGGGCATCTATTTCTGCAGAAATGCGTGTGCGTAAGGTTTCACGACACCAATCTTGCTCCAGCGACGAGATCACAACAGATGATTGGCAAGATGTCTTCACAGCACACCACATGATTGGCTCAATGTATTCACAACACACCACATGATTGGCTCAATGTATTCACATGTCTACGTTTTGCCACGTTTTACAACAGTTGAGTGCTGTATCTCCTCATTAGAAAGTCTCTGGTAAAACTGGTTGTTCTGGTACCCCCCCCCCCACCCACCCACCCAAAAAAAAAAAAAAAAGTAACTAAGTAAGTTTTACTTAAAGTACATTTTAAATGAACTACTTTTTACTTTTACTTGAGTACATTTTCAGATCGGTATTTTAACTTGTACTTGAGTAATATTTCATCAAAGTATTGGTACTTTTACTTGAGTACAATATTTTCGTACTTTTTCCACCTCTGGGAAAATGTCAATATAGCACGTGAAAAATAAAATAAAGAACTGCTTTGGACTATTATTGCTGTTTTATTGTTTCATAATTAATGATGAATATGAGTGTGTTAATTTAAAGTGTTCCCAATAATTGTTATGCTTTGCTCTCAGTTTTTTTAGATATCCTTTAGGTAACGGTGTGCCACAATGAACGGCTAGGATTAGTTATCGGCGCTGTAGAAGTTAATGAACTGAAGTGGCACGCTAAAGAAGAACTGACTATTGTGTTGTATTGTGGTGGACCGCTGATTTTAATAGTAGTCTGACTTAGACAGCTAAAACCTTAGCACATCCTGAACCCTCTGTAGCTTTGATAAGTTGTTTAATTTTCATGTGACGATAGCAGTCCGGGTGAGCACTGTAGCCTCCGACCAACTTTCAGACTTTATCATTAGTTGTTTTTTAGGTACCGCCTGAATGAACCGGCAAAGGAGGGCCTGCATACACTGTCCCTAGAGATAACAGGTCTAATTACTCTGGTGATGGGAGGCATTCTCATAAATTGTATTGTGGGTAGTCTTATATCAGCCTACTATGGATAGTAATATTACATTGAAGTGAAACTTTTCCATATTAAGCAGAGTTAGATTTATTAGGTTTATAGGGGTTCTGTAATCCATTGTTATATTTTCCACTGTGCGAGAGCTTCACAATTTCCTTCGACCACTTCCAGTTCCCTCATTGGTTCTGAAAAGTGGTTCTTACACACACACACACACACACACACACACACACACACACACACACACACACACTTTCACACACAACCTACACACACAAACAACTATACACCAACATAAAAAAGAGAAAAACGGAATGTGCACAAACTTAGTCTTAAAGTGAGCTAGGTTAAAGGGGGAACTGCTGAAATTTAGGCTCCTGCATATTTCATTGGTCGCTGGCTCAGCACCTTCGCCCGCCCCAATAAACCCCCTCCTGGAGTAATGACCATGTCGCGCGGCTACTCCACGCATGGCGAAGGGGGCCGCAGTCCTGGTGCCGTTTCCCCTATTTTCCTAACCCTGCAATCCATCATGACAGCATGGCCTTTCGACTGGGAGAGAACCACTCCATAATGTACAGTAGACCTTCTCATTATGTAGGTAAAAAGACCTACACTGGAAATTGATCATTACTTTAGGATAATGTGGTGTGGTGCAGCATGTTATGGCAGCCATTGGATAAAAACTAAGGAGAAGAAGAGGGAAAGAGGCAATTTGTAGATAGATATATTCAAACATAATTACAGTACCCTCCAGAATTATTGGTACCTCTGCTAAAGCTGACTAAAAAGAGGAATATAAAATCATCTTTTGGAAATTGATCTTAATGCCTTAAGTAAAAGAATTAAGAAATATCCAACCTTTAAGGACGCCAATTTTCTTTGTGAATGAATAATGTATCGTAAACAAATAAATGTTCTTCCTTAAAATACAGGGGTCATAAGTATTGGCACCCCTATGTTAAATTTCCATAGAGGCAGGCAGATTTATATTTTTAAAGGCCAGTTATTTCATGGATCCAGGATACTATGCATCCTGATAAGGTTCCCTTGACATTTGGAATTAAAATAGCCCCACATCATCCCATACCCTTTACCATACCTAGAGATTGGCATGGTTTTATTTTTATGTTCATTTAGCTCAATGCAAATCAAACCAGCTAATAGGCCAACTGAAATAAAACCATATCAATCTCTAGGTATGGTGAAGGGTATGTGATGTTGTGGGGCTATATAAGAGATATAACTGGACACTGACATTTAATTTCTTAATAATATCACACTTGGTAGCTCAACCCTTTGCAATTTAATAACTGCTAGCACACTAACTGGTCATGTAATCGTTATTAGCTTGTTTAGCCTACACGTTCACTCTACAATGGTTTTAAAGACATTCAAGAGGCAAATAATCCTTTTTGGGGTCAAGTGTAATGTCAGACATCTGATAGATTATGTCAAAATGAAAAAAATGTAGCATACCTGATCTAACACTGCACACTGAAAATGGGCAATTTTGTATCCTTTATCTCCAGTGAGCTATTTGTCACATAAAATGTTTACATTACAAATACAACCCATGCCCCCCGCCCCCTGAAATTGTACTCAGAACTCTTGGAAGTAGGCTAAATCTTACCTGTTAAGCAGAGATACTGTATTGAAGTATCCAGGTACATTTCAATATGTGCATCTGTAGACGGGATCTGTCTGAAGTGATGGCAATGGAGCTCTGAAATGGGCAGGCTTTTTGAATTTTGTGCATGGTTGCCTTCGCACCACACTGTTAATGACATCACATTCAAATAGTGCCACTGGTTGGTCAGTTGAAATGTTAATCCAGGGCAACAGAGCACAAAGTTAGTCTTAAAGTGAACTAGGTTAAAGGGGGAAATGCTAATCCAACTTTGTCATTGATCCTGGCCTGTTAATTACTTGGTGATATCAGATCGTGTCACTCACACGTCACGCATGCATGCACACATGCACACACGTCACACGCACACACTCACACAGGCACGCACGCACTCACACACAAATAAACACACACGCAGGCACACACATGCATACAAACACACATAAACACACACACCCCATTAGCCCCATACACACACTCACAAGCGAACACACAGAGAAGCACACATATACACAAAAGCAAACACACACATGCACACACTCATTTACATACACAAAAGTTGCAAGAGTAGGGGATGGAGTAGGAGATGAAGACAATTTGACAAGAATTATTTATTTTTGCGGAGAGAATGTGCAGGACTGAGCGGTGGTCATATTTTGTACCACTATGCGGTACACCTAGTTTCAGTCCGTTTCACCTGACTCTGCATGCACACTCCCTGTAAAAACTTGACACAGGTCATTTCACATCATGCTGGATTTTAATTTGCCTCCCCAGAATGCAAATTACTTTGATTATTTTCAGTTCAAAGGCTCCTTTCTGAGGGCCATTATTTCCATGTAAACTAGGCTCCATTAGATGCTGGGAGACCAGTTACAAAATGTCATCAAGTAATTGAAAGTGAGGGCCGTGCCCAGCTGTGAGCGTGCACAGTGAAACCAAAGAAAAGACCATGGAGGCATGGAAGCTATAATAGGATTACAAGCCAAAGACATTTTCACACTCTGCACATGGCCAAAACAAGTGAAAGATGCATGTGTGCAGGGCGGAGTGGGGCACTAAAATCCACTGGGAAAATTCTGACGGCACCGGCCTTTTATTATTTTTTATTATTATTTACTCCCCATTTGGGTACACTATCAGACTTTTTTCACAAATCTGTAATATTAAAGAGTGAGTGATAATATAAGAATTACATTAGTACTCTTTGTTGTTTTGTGTGTTAATGATTAAGTTCTAATCAAGTGAGGTTGGCAAAAAAAAACAGTTGAGTGGTGTTATTCAACTGTTGAGTGGTGCAGAAAGAAACAGAAAGTCAGAAAGATTCATATTTTACTTTAATACAGAATATTACTGCACTTACTCAAGTCCATTTGGGATGGACTTTGGGAAATATTCAGAGAAATATTAAGAGCAAACCTTGACACCGATAATGATGAACTTGCTACTGATGGAATAAAGAGTGTTATACACGCCAGCGGAGGATACCGGCCGGTCATATCTTTCTGTCACAGGAAACAGAGTGCAAGAGACATTCACCTGCGATAATTAAATGCGGACCGTTCTCCTCAAACCCCCAGTGAAGCTAATGATACGAGAACGCCTGTGCGCTTCTTCACAAGGATGGGAACTCCGCTGCATTTCAGCAGGCTCCCCTCAGTTATGTTTTTTTGTGCTGTGCTTATGCCAAGCTCTTGTAGTAAAATATGCATGAGGGAATCATTAAATGCCGTAAATTTGCATGTGATGTAGGATGCTGGCCAGGCACATCATAGCATTTGATCATAATAAAGTTGATCTGAAGCTACAGTATTCGACACAGCAATGGCACTGTAGGTATTTTTAATTGCGGAGTCGTGAGTTGAGGGGAGGGGAGTGCATGTCAGGAAAATAAAGTTTGGGGTAAACGCAAAAAGCACCACACACAGGCAAGATGAAAGGCTCTCCATTAATTTTGCGAAAGGGGTAAATCGATGACTTCTGAACAGTGTGTGGAATAAAAAAGTTCCTGTTGTTTTTATTTATTTATTTGTCTGAATGAAAACCATGTTGTCTTTGATGGATTTGCTTGATAGTTATTGACGTGTTAAAAAAGGTTGTGTGTAATGCTACCTGTCTACAGTACGTGTGTGTGTTTGTGTGTGTGTGTGTTTGTGTGAGTGTGAGAGGGAGAAAGAGAGAGAGTGTGTGTATGTTTCTGTGAGTATGTGTGTCTGTGTACCAGTGCATGTGTGTATTATGTGTGTCAGTAAGTGTGTGTGTGTGTGCACGTGCATTCTGAGAGACAAGACCATACTTGACTACGTTTACACAAAATAAAACTAACTAACATCTTCTCCACTGCATTTAAAGCCTCTGCTAAGGCAACACGCCAGGAGTTCAGACAGGGTAAAAGCTATCATGAGCATTCAGTTGAATAATTGCCCTTGATTAACTCAAACTCAAACAGCCAATAAAGTAAAAGTCAACAAAGTGCTTGTCGCTGCATCCTTATAAGATCATTTTAATTGAGACGCCAACCGCAGAGATGTCACTGATAAGCGGTAATGGCAGTTTCCCGCTCCTCTGGATGCTCTCTGTGGAGTCACACTCGGGGGCTTGTGCCGACCTGCAGAATGAAGGTCACTTCAATAAAAAATGTTCTGGAGTCAATGGGGTTGTAGCCCAAGGAACAGAGACTGTTAGATCTTGAGCTTAAGAACACTGATCTTGATACAAGACTCAGTGTCTGCTCTCAAAGCTGTCCTTTCTCTTAATCGCCTCTCTAACACCCTCAGATCTGCTCTGACAACCCACAGAGTTTGAATAAAGGGCTATACGCAGCAGTGGCAATGTATTGGCTGTGCCCTTCCACCTGGTGAATTCAGAAAATAGTTGATCTATACCAGGCTGAAGAGATACACTACCAGGCGGAAGAGATACACTACCAGGCGGAAGAGATACACTTTTCCACCTCTGTATCAATGGTTTCACCAAAATGAAAGGTGTAGTCATCGCTGTGCTTATTGTGTTGAAAGCCTTAGGACAACATGTGGATGTTCAGTCTGGATGCACTATACTTTTTTAGAGCAACAAAGTTGTTGTTATGGCTCTTATATATCTACAGAATTGGTTTCCCACACAACATTCATTCTTAGAGACTTTCCGTCTGTTCCATGTTGTCTGGATTGCCTTTCCAAATACTTGATAGTGCATTGAGGGTATACTATGCATCTGAGTGCCACCACGTGCTGGAACGTCAAGCAAATACAATTCAGGGGAAGCTTTTTTCGCCTTCCAAAAGGACTGTAAATTTCATAGCAACGGTGGCAAGCGCCTGATAATGGACTGTGGGCCTGGAACTAAGGGTTGTCACTAGAAAGCTCTTTTCTCTTCACAGCAGACTTCGCCTCTGCGACATTAAAGCACAGGCTTAATATAGTGTAACAATATAGCTCATAAATGTTTCATGGGCCTATATCTGTCCCAGTGCCAGCGCTTGCTAGCCAGCTGAAGTGCCCAGATTGTTATCTGAAATACTCAGAGTATCTCGGGCAGACAGGAGGACCTTTTAGGAACACTCAGGGTTTTTTTTCTTTCGTTTTTTTTTTCTGGGGGGGGGGGGCTTGATGTGCAGATCAGCCACATTTTAGAATCCCTGTTCAAATGTATCTTTTTGACATGATTCCCTTCTTAAACGCTGTAGCTGCGACAGCATAAGAGGATTGGAACGTTCCAGTGATGAAGTACTGTGATCTACTTGAGGCCGCAGCCTGGTGGTTGATTGTAAAATTACGCCAGTGGAACAGTGGATTTGTCCCTGGCGTATTATTCCACATCTGCATCTGCCTATTTGTCTGCTGGATCTCTGAGTGGTGCAGTGTTCAGCAAGAAGCTGCAGATGTAAGGGGTTTAAAGATGTGATGTAAAGGATTTCCCCTTGTGGACGTGTATTCAAAACTGTGGCGTATGTAAGACATGATTGAAGAATGGAGAAATGCTTAGGTTGCCAGTCACATGCGTTTCTTGGTATTTTATGCCCCCAATGTTGTCTTCAAGGCAGAGCTGACTGGAAGGCACTAGGCATGGGTTAAGGTTAGGGTTGGGGGTTAGGTTTAGGATTAGGTGCCTTTAAGTCAGCGGTGGCAGCGCCGCCTGGAAGATGACGTTGGGGGCATAAAACACCATCGAGCGTCACATGCTGTCACAGTCCTGCGACGCTGCCCACCGAGCTAGGCCCGTGCAGTTTTCCTGAAATTCCCCTGCTGTTTTTCGCACCCTGACAAATGACTTCTGACAAGCATGATTATTTTAACACCACCAACTGCTGTGAATCAGATTGGTTCACCCAAAGGAGTTTGACCACTCTGTCCTTACCCTGTTACCGCATGTGTGTGGTGGGGGGTGTGGTGGGGGGAGGTCTGCACAGGAGCATCGGCTGTCGCTTGTGGCACAGTCGGCGTGTGTGCATCGATCGTCTCGGGCCTCTCGCAGGAGGACAGTGAACTGACCAAATTCAGTTGCCTTACATGTGCCGGCTCAAATCACCATCAAGAGACGAGCAGTGAGGTGTGGGTCAGCCATGTTCTTGCCAGACGAACTTCCCATTAATCTATTTTGCATGACTAAATGTCCCCCTCCTCAGTCTCTCTCTCTCTCTCTCTCATGCTCTCTAATGGCCACTTCCGTTCCAGGCCTAAAAATAGCATCAATCAGCTGTCTGAATCTAAATCTGCTTGTTGAAATATTGAACTTGAAATAAACTTCCTTTTACTTACATACTGGCCTCCTTCAGGTAACTTCTGTTAGTAGCTTTACCTGTGATCTCGATGCCGTCTTGAAACAATTCACGACGTAGGTGGTCAATGGTAAAAGGCTTCTTCTCATATTCTCGTTTCATCAGAAGTCATGAATATATCATGATTCCTAGATGGAGAATGTGTGTAGGAAAACTCACTTCAGTCCCCGATGACGTGAATGTGGGGCAAAACGTGTCCGTCACTAAAGCACATGTTTGCCCCTGACTGCATGTCTTAAGCAGGGGTTGAGTGCTGGAATAACAACAAGACTGAAGGTGTTGCTGTTTTTTTTGGAACAAGCTGATAATATAAACCATAAATGTCTTATTTTTATGTGTGAACATTTCTAATGTGTGTGTATAATAATTGTGGATGGTATACCAAAATATACATATATTTTCAATGACAGAAACAGAATCGGCACCAATAAATGTACAATGTAGGAATTTAGTCTTATCTCTGAAAGTGATCAATTAAGTGGTTGAGTTGAAATATGTGGAGGGAAGGCAGCGCAATTTCAACCTTTCATTCTTTTACAGTAGCTCATTATTTTACAGTATCTACACACAATAACCCATCTGCTATAGCTTTATCAGCTTACTCTCATTAGGCCCCATCAGATGAACAGCTTTTTATACCTTTATGGTTTTACAGCCATGACTAAACTGTGTCTCTTGCTGTTGCACACATTTAGAAAGTGTTAAATTTAACCACATTCATGAAATATTCAACACAGCAGAATCTAAACTGGAAAAAAACAAAGTCCTTAGTAGGGCGAGAATAATCATTTCCAATTCAGGAAAACGGCAATTCTTAGTCTGATTCCTATCAAGGGAAAATGAAAATAAGCAAAGGATCCTGTAGTTTATTCTGCTATGCTGTTATATAGCTCCATTCTTTCGCATTGAAATAAAGAGAGAGCAAGAGAAAGAAAGAGAGGGAGAGAGAGAGAGGGACAGAACGGTATAGAAAGAGAAATACCAGATGGAGAACTCTGAGAGGCTTTTGGACTTTCTCTTTCCTGTGAATGCGTCTCAATGCAAGTCTTCCCCGGAAAGCTGTCAGTGACAATGACTCTGTGTCTGTGTCATTTTTACTCAGGGCACCAGTTACTGTGAGATGGATGACAGTGCATTCATCCTGAGCGTTCCTCCGTATGGAGATGAAGGGTGAGTGAGCAAAGACGAGAGGGGAACTAGAAGAGTGTGTGTGTGTGTGTGTTGGGGGGGGGGGGGGGGAGGTGTTCAAGATGTGTCTGTTAACTGAACCACTTACTGTACTAAATCTGCAGCTTCTGTGTGTGTGAATGTGTGTGTGTGTGTGGGTGAGAGAGAGTTTGTGTAGAGTCATGCTCAATGCCTGGGTCTTATAGCTTATGTCAAAGCTTTGAAAAGTTAACAAGTTAGTAAGTTATTCAAAGAATGGGACATGCCACACCGGCATCTCAAACCACATTTAGTAGTTCATTTTTAAAAACTAGTTATATTCTGCTTTATTCTTTTATTACCAAATCTGATCAGCTATGACTCTGAATGCAATTAATGATGTTTTTACTGCAGGCTATAAAGGTGTTACTTTTTAATCATGAACGCAAAACACCTAACCCGCAGCAAAGTGTAATTAATCAATTTTCTCTAAAAATGTCCAAAAGAAGGTAGTGCAGTATTTATGTCTCTGGCTCTCTTAGGTGTCATGATGCTTGTTCTATGTAATTGGATGTAGGGGAAAGTGGTGAGGCCAAGCTATTGCACTGCAACATCCTATCATATTGTAATTTCCATTAACTCTTGGTGACAGTTGCTGTTTCTGTAGTTTCTGTGTGGTGGGCAGATTTTGGACAACTTCCAAAGCGCTGAAGAGATTGCAATCACAGGAGCCCAATGTGCCCAAGTGAGCCATAGAACCAGCTAATAATCAAGTACACATTCCCACCAAATCATCGTCTGAATTGTGCAATTGCTATTGCACTTACCCAATAACGCTTTCCCTGCATACAGTCAACTACATCTATTATTTGGACGGTTGGTGCTTAACACTGCATTTCTGTGTACAGCGGCTTGCCTGTATAACCCACCGTTCAGATAAATATCTTGCCCTCTGTCTCCACTTCAGGTGCATTTCCTGCACTGAAGAGATACGGCTGCTGAGGAATCACGTTTATGTTCTCTGCCCCCGTGAGCTTGTAGCTCAGATTGAAGATTGCCATTTGAAACAGCCTATCAAGCCATCCGGGGCCCGGCCGGTTATCTGCTGGGGAGAAACACGGCAGCAGTGGAGGAGGTGGAGGAGGAGGCGGGGGAGGATGAGAGAGGAGGAGGTGGGGTGGATGAGAAGGGGGTTGGGGGTATCTGCAAAGTGTGCCGGCGGAGAAGCCGGGAGTGTAAATGAGGGGGCCTCAGCCAGCTGACTACAGCAGAAGTGAGGCCTCTGTGCCACCAAGATAGAGCTGGAGGAATTAAAAAGAGTCCCCGTCAGACGCCCAGAGGGAAGGGTTGGAGGGGGAGAGGGGCTTTTTGAAGAGGATTTGTGTCAGATCAGGGCCATATCTGGGCCGGCTCTGTGCCAGGCAGCTGGTAGTGGGGTAAAATGGTGCAGGAAGCCCTGAGGAAAATCTTTAAAGCAGAGGCAAAACCCGATGGGATTCTCCTCCGCGATCCTCCACAGCACCCCTCACCCCACCCACTGCTCACAGCTCCGCTCTCTGTCTCTCTGACGGTCTCTCGCAAGAGTGAACTTTATCTCCCAGCTCTGGAGATCAAGTGTCATGCTGAAGAGATAAGCAGGGTATACTGTATAGAGGGAGGTCATAAGAGGTGCTAATGTTTATATGAAGGATTCAATTCATTTTTATTTGTCACAGAGATGCAATGTAAAACATGAAATTATATAGTTGTTCCCCTATTTCTGTGCAAGGGTTTCTTCAGGGATCAAAAGTTAATACGGTCAACATAAAAGTCAAATATGAAAGAATAAACATACCAAAGTAGAATCAATTGTTGGGAAATGTTAATGCAAGATTAGCTGAGCACATTTGTAGATCATTCTTGCTTTACTCACGCACTGCTGTGCCTGATTTGAAGTCTGTTCAGCAGCGTTTCCTGAGGAACTACACCAAGTGATGCAACTTTCCTTTCCTTGTTAGAACTTTTTAATGAGTGAGTGAGTGAGTGAGTGACTGTGAGTGACTGACACTAGATTCAATTTGTGAAACATTTTCAGGCATTCCTTTTTTTAAATTAGATCAAGTCAAGTCAAGTCAAGTTTATTTATATAGCACATTTCATACACAGAGGTCATTCAATGTGCTTTACATAAACCAAACCAAACAATAATAACAAATAAAAGCATAGAAGGGCAATATAGTCAAAGAATAGTTAAAAGGTAAAGATCATAATGAAAAGAAAACATAAAACACAAGGTAAAATCATTTAAAAATAAAGAATAATTAGTAAGCAAAAACAAAGGCAAAAGTAGTAAAAAAAGTAATAACAGACAAAGTAGAATAATTATCATGGCAGATTCAGAATTTGTAACTCGGCACAGTTAGCAGAAAGCATCTGAGAACAGTTTGGTCTTGGTCAGTTTAAGTCTAGATTTAAAACTGGCTACAGTTGGGGCCTTTTTAATGTCATCCGAAAGTTGGTTCCACAGCTGAGCCGCATAGCAGCTAAAAGCTGCTTCACCATGTTTAGTTCTAACTGTAGGTTTTACTAGCAGGTTTTTCACCTGGGACCTGAGAGGACGAGAAGGTGTGTCCTGCTCCATTTACTGATTTATAAACAAGCAATAGTGCTTTAAAGTCAATTCTGTGACTTACTGGAAGCCAGTGCAAGGACTTAAGAATTGGAGTAATGTGGTCAGTTCTTTTAGTTTTTGTTAGAGTCCTAGCTGCTGCATTTTGTATCACCTGAAGCTGTTTAATAGTATTTTTAGGAAGGCCTGTGAACAGTCCATTGCAGTAATCAACCCTGCTGGACATAAATGCATGAATGAGTTTTTCTAAGTCATGTTTTGACATCAGCCCTCTGAGTTTGGCAATATTTTTGAGGTGGTAAAAAGCTGATTTAGTTATCGCTTTCATGTGGCTGTTGAAATTTAGATCACTGTCAATTAATACACCAAGATTTTTAACAGTATCCTTTGCCTTCAACCATTTTGTGTCAAGGAGAGTGGCAACCCTAAGTCTTTCCTCATTTTTACCAAATATAATTACTTCAGTTTTTTCTTTGTCCAGCTGAAGAAAATTTTGAGACATCCAGGTGTTGATTTGTTCTATACACTGACACATAGATTCAAGAGGACCATAGTCATTTGGTGATAGAGCTAAGTAAATTTGTGTGTCATCTGCATAGCTATGATATGAAATCAAATTATTTTGAATGATTTGTCCAAGTGGGAGCATATAGAGGTTAAATAATAGTGGCCCCAAGATCGACCCCTGGGGAACACCACAGGTCAAGGACGTTGGTGTTGAGGTACAGTTTCCGATGGCAACAAAGAAGCTCCTTTCTTGTAGATATGATTTTAGCCAGCTGATAACTATGCCTGTAAATCCAACCCAGTGTTCTAGTCTGTGTAGTAAAATATTGTGATCAACAGTGTCAAATGCTGCACTAAGGTCCAGGACTGATGTTTTACCTGAATCTGTGTTGAGGCGTATGTCATTGGAAACTTTAATGAGAGCTGTTTCAGTGCTGTGATTTGCCCAAAAACCAGACTGAAAGTAATCAAAATACCCATTTGATATATTTAGATTTCTGGGCTATAGATCTGTTTATAGAATCTACTTTTCCTATGATGTTTTAACGCCATAGAAGTGCCTTCCAGGGTCCTGTCAAGGATTCTACTGATAGATAGATAGATAGATAGATAGATAGATAGATAGATACTTTATTGATCCTCAAGGGAAAATTCAAGGGTCTCAGTAGCATACAGACATAACACACAACATGCACTTACAACTAACTAAACTAACAAAACTAAATACTAAATACACTATATAAGTTAAATTAAGAAAGTCCAATGTGCTTGAGGGTGATCAAGCATAAGACGATTGTAGTAACAGGGCCAGGACTGGTGAGGTGCTAAAGGGAGTGAGTGTCATGGTGAAGGTGCAAACAGTAGTCCAACCATAGTCCTTAGTTGTGTGTGCCTGGCAAGATGCTCAAGAGAGTGGGTGTCATGGTGAAGGTGCAAAAAGTAGTCCAACATTAGTCCAACAGTGCAACAGTAAGGTCTAGAGACCAGCATAAATAATATAGACAAATAGGGGAGTAAAGTGTAATGTAGACAAGGTAAAATAAAAAAATATTTCAGTGCAAGAACAGGTTGAGGTAACAGTGTAGCAGTAAAACAGTAGTGTGTCCTGTGTAGAAGATAAGTGATGGCATCGTCCACGCCCACTTTCTCCTGGTATGCAAACTGTAAAGGGTCTAGTGCATGGCGTACCTGGAGTCTGAGCATACCTAAGACCAGCCGCTCCATTGTTTTCATCACATGTGATGTTAGAGAGACAGGCCTGAAGTCATTAAGCTCGCTGGGGTGTGGTTTCTTGGGAACGGGGGTGAGACATGATGTCTTCCACAGTATTGGAACTTGTCAGAGACGTAGACTCTAGTTGAAGATGTGCTTCAGTGGCTCCCCCAGTTCAGCAGCACAGGCCTTGAGCAGCCTTGGACACAGTCTGTCAGGCCCGGCTGCCTTACGAGGATGGAGTTTCCTTAAGAGATAACTTACTTGGTCCGCTGAAATGATGGGGGGGATGAGGGGAGTGGAGGGTGAGGAGGAGGAGGGGTGCTTCTGTGAGGATTGTCGTGTGGCTAGAGACTGATGGCCATTGGCTGAAGCCATTGTTCTCGCACTGCTCGTGGTCACCATGTGGGGGAGAGGTGTGATAGCCTGATCAGCAGTGATGATGGAGGGGGGAAGGGAGGGGAGGGGGACAGCATCTGAGGTCTGTGTGTCTGATGGCTGATGACTGAGGTCGTTGTCACCTCTTTGTTCGTGGTAGCCATGTGGGGGAGGGGTGCAATATCTAGTGATGGTGGGGGTGAGTGTTGCACTGGTAATGAGGTGGGGGCTGGTGGGTGGGCAATCGAACCTGTTGTAAAAGTGGTTCAGCTGGTTCGCCCTGACCAGGTCTCCCTCCACAGAGCTGCTGCTCTTCTTAAGGCCAGTGATGGATTTCATACAGTCCCACACCTCCTTCATGTTGTTATCTTGCAGCTTCTGTTCCATCTTCCTTCTGTAGTCCTCCTTTGCCTCTTTCAGCTTAATCTTGAGTTCCCCTGTACTCGCCTCAGCTCTGCCATATCCCCCTCCTTAAACGCCATCTTTTTCCTATTGAGAAGGGTCTTGACATTGCTGGTTATCCAAGGCTTGTTATTTGGATAGCAGTGTACAGTCCTTGTGGGAACAACAATGTCCATACAGAAGTTCAGATAGTCAGTAGTGCAATGTGTGACCTCCCATTGTGAAGTCCTCTCCATTCAGTAGCACACTCCAGTCAGTGGACTCAAAGCAGTCTCTCAAAGCCTCATCCGCTTCCGGTGTCCACTTCCTGAAGGTGCGCGTGGTAACTCTTAGCCTCTGAACTTTTGGCTTGTACATTGGCTGCAAATGAATGAGGTTATGGTCTGACTTCCCCAGTGGGGGAAGGGGGGTGGCACTGTAAGCATCCCTCACGTTTGCATACATGAGATCTATTGTCCTGTTTTTCCTAGTTGGGCAGTCAACAAACTGGTAAAAGTTTGTGAGGGTGGAATCCAGTGTAATGTGGTTGAAGTCACCAGAGATCGCAAAGAAGGCATCACTGTGCTGAGTTTGGAGCCTAGCGACTGTAGAGTGAATGACGTCACACGCTGCGTCCGGGAGGGCTTGAGGCGGCACGTAGACACAAACAACAATGGCGTGCGAGAACTCCCTCGGCATGTAGTATGGTCGTAGACTGACCGCTAGTAACTCCACATCCTTACAGCATACAGTCTCCTTCACTGTAACATATCCGGGATTGCACCATCTATTGTTTATGTATAGCACTAGTCCACCT
Source organism: Alosa sapidissima (assembly GCF_018492685.1). NCBI lineage: Eukaryota > Metazoa > Chordata > Actinopteri > Clupeiformes > Clupeidae > Alosa > Alosa sapidissima. The sequence goes on from NC_055963.1 coordinate 32,522,609, forward strand.
CCCTTCTTTTTGCCAGAAAGTTTACTGTCTCTGTCCAAACGAGCTACACTGAAGCCGGGCAGTTCAACATTAGCTGGGGGGATATGGCTTGTTAGCCACGTCTCCGTAAAGCATAGCAAACTACAATCCCTGTACAGTTTCTGATTTCTTACCAGGGCAGCCAGTTCGTCAGTCTTGTTGGCCAGTGAGTTCACGTTTCCCATGACCATGGAAGGAACTGAGGGCTTGTGTTTCCACTAGTGATGGGGACGAGACCGCCTATGCCGAGTCCGAATCAAGACCGAGTCTTTGAAGGGTCGAGACCGAGTCGAGACCGAGTCCGTTGGTTTTCAAATACAGTCGAGTCCGAGTCAAGACCGAGTCTTTGAGGAAGCAAGTCCGAGTCGAGACCGAGTCCTTTAGGAGTCGAGACCGAGTCGAGACCAAGACCATAAAAACATGTCAGTTTTCATATGATTTAATATCATCCCAATTAATAATCAACAGTTAGGCCCAGGCTTGGAATTTCACCATTTTAGGGGCAAGGCCACTTGGCCTTCAGTTGGGCATATTTGGTGGGGGGCACAAAGGCCACATGTCAGGGCACCAAGGCCAAAGTTAACTATACAGTAGTAGGCTATAAAAATAATCAAAGTTGTATTTAGCCTATTCACAGCAGTAGACCTGAATCACTGTATGAAACATTACAAAAACATGAAACATGACATATTACATAGAAAATCATCTGATCATCTAATATTTAGATGTCTAGGCTATATTTAATATTTATATTTATTTTATATTTGGCCTGTTATGGAATCATGTATTGAACAATTTAAGCACAGCTCAGCTTTAAGAAACTGATGCAACCTTGATGCATGCTTAGCATTTGTTGATCATTAAGACTCCTTTCACAAACTCTTACTCAGCTGTATATCCTCTGATTTTAATATTTACCTATATCTAGGCAATATTTGTAACATTTATTTTGTATTTGGCCTGTTATGAAATCATGAAGAACAATTTAAACACATTTTGAAACCTAAAGACCAAAGTTGGAGACATGAATGTAGACCTTGCTGCAGATTACATTTTTAATTTAACCGGAATACTCTGGAACGGCTTACTGTACAGGGGACTGCTTTACACCTTTGTGTTCGGTAAGGTCTGCTGTTTATTCTGATATATGGTTTGTCGCGAACCGTTCACCACAGCAATTAGCGGCTAACATTGTTTAAAAGCTGAGAAAAAGTTCTTTCATGTGATGTGATACATGTGCCTGTGTGATGAGTAGGCTTAGCGATTGCGAGTATTTCAACTGAGAAGAATGGGTGAATTTGGACGCACTTTCTGTCTTGCCATGCGCTGTCATTTTCTCCACTGTGTAAAACTGAATTAGTTTGCGCTGTGATGCTAAGATTATTTTGACAGGCTATAGGCTAAATAAAAATCGCTATTAAACGGACGCAAAGCAGAATATTGAAAGAAGGGGGCACCAAGGCCAACAAGGGGCAAAGACGGCCGCCGTGAAATTTCATTTTGATTTTTTGATATGAACATAAACATTTTTTTGATATGAACATAAAAAATGCGTTGGTCTCGAGGACTCGGTCTGAAATTACGAGTCCTTCTCCTCCCACTGTGGTCCGAGACCGAGTCAAGACCGAGTCTTTGAAGGAACAAGTCCGAGTCGAGTCCGAGAAAGCAGAAATCGGTCTCGAGACCGGACTCGAGTCCGAGACCGGACTCGAGTACTACATCACTGGTTTCCACTTCTTCTCCCGACGCCTCGTCCTCACTTTGACTCCCGCTCTGCACCCCGCTCTGCACCACAGCTCCTCCGGGATGTTTACGTGAACCCTACCAGCATTCCGTCGTATTGCAAGCAGCTGATTCCTTGTGTACACAAGTTTGTTGCCGCTGGAGCATTGTAATAGATCCATATCCATAGGATAGTATGAAGACACTCCTCAAAGTGCGTAATCCAAAAAAGTTGTGAAGTAAAAAAGTAAAAAGTAAACAAAAGACGTTAAGAAAAAACACGAAGACACGGAGCTACCTCGACAGGCTGCCTCTCTCGACGGCACCGGAACCGGAACTGTACTGAGGCTTTTAGCTTTATTGGGTAACACTTTACTTGAGGGTATCTCCATAGAGTGACATGACACTGTCATAACTATGACATGCTTTGGACAAGGGCGTCTGCCAAATCCATAACCATAACCATAACCATGATACTGTCATGAATGTGTCATAAACGTTATAAACACGTCATAAATGTTTATGACTTCTGTCATTAAGTGTCATTCTGTTTTTGTCATGACAAGTTGACATTGTTTGGGTTGTCTTGATTATGACAATTTGACATTAATCAAAGTGAATTTACCGGAAGTTGTCTTGGTCATGGGAAGTTGACATTACTTTACATTATTTGTTTGGGATGTCTTTGTAATGACAACTTGACATTAACCAGGATGACTTTACCAGAGGATGTCTTTGTCATGGCAACTTGACATAAACAGAAAATGCACCTCTTTTTGTATTCCTGACATGTTGACATAATGATTATTATATTTAGATGTGCAAGGTTACAGGCCATATATGTGACGGTTAGTACATTTCTCAAACCAATTAGTGCAAACTGCACCGCATAGTGAATTACCTGCAAAAGCGTGTATCTTGATCAAAATGCCTTGTTTATGCCTCAAAAGCAAATGTTCATACCAATGAAACTGTCAGTGCAATCAAAATGACAAGTCCTTACGCCATTGTTTATGTAAGAAAACAAAGGCTTTTACAGCATTGTGTAAATGAAAAATGACCAACATACCATAAAACACCCTTTGGTCAGAGCTGTACACCACTGTACCACTTTCTATATATCCTGAAGTTCCTATCTGTCAGTTCACATATATATGCTAGACAGACTATATATGACCACTAGTTATGACACCTAGTTCAACACATTTGCAAGTAATGACTCAAGCGATGAAATAAGGTAAATTTGTTATAATGGGGTAGGACTATGCAGCATGGAACTAGTAGTGCATTTTGACCAACATGACATTAGCAATTGGAAATGTAAAAAGCAGCAGACATTAGCACAAAATCAGTTGCATGGACGTACTAAAGCATTGCTGTTTAAGATGAGGAGAAACTGCTTAAATTATGTGGACAAGTGATAAGATTAGTGCTGTCAAACGATTAAAAATTTTAATCACGATTAATCGCTGAATTCCTATAGTTAATCACGATTAATCGCATGATTAAAATTCTATTATTTTGCATTTCTGAACTTTCAAGGAGTCCATGTTAACAATATAAAGCAATTATTGTATCTTGATTAGGATTCAAATGAAAGCAAAGCAAGTTACTTCATTAACTTAACTTTAAGACGTAGGTCTATTTGATTATTTCAAATCAAATTTCAAAAGATGTGCAGCAGACCTGAGACAACACAATATATTCTTCAGAAATATAGCTAATAAAGGGCATAACAAACATAAAATACTATATTCATTATCTTTGAGTTCAGTTGAAAATAAGGAACTTATCGACATGAGTGCACTGCCATTTTATAGGCCTACAGTCTATGATGCACTGTCATTTGCCACACACATCAGCGCCGCACACATCAAGTTTTTAACATGCAAACACTGAATGAACAATGGATTTTATGGAGTGGCGTCGACCAAATATAACTGAATCGTGATTTACACAGCGGCAAAGGGCGATGCTGGTGTGCAGAGTTGTATTGAAAAGAATGGAATCTAATGTACAGTAAATGAATGTCGAAAGCAGAGTGCATTGCACTCATGTCGGCATCGGTGTCCACAGCAATTTAAAACACCATTCAGCTGACCGGGAGTTCAGAACTGCGTTGGTGTTTATTGTACGAATCTACTCTTTGGCCGGCTCGTAAGCCCAAACAAGTGTGTGCAGCATGCCTTTACGTAGCCTACTAAAGGCGCATCATCAGATAGGCTACATTTAATCTGCATCACGCCCCAATGATTCTAATGGGAAAGACAGATAGCCTAATCACACCTTGACGTTACATCTAGTTATTAATTTACAGGCCATTCAATAATTTTACTAACACGGCAGTTATAAAGAATTATGTGTATGTAACTTACTCATGTCGAAACGATGTAGGCTACATTACAACCTATTCAGCACGAACCACACTTACCATATCCCATGTAAAACGGTTAGCTTGCTAGCTAGCTAACTGTGGAACTTAAGTAGCTATAACAGGCATAGCCAATTATCTCACCTAGTTGTAGGAAAAAGGCTACGTTCATATTACAACTGATAGAATGAATGTGTGCCTTATGTTTAGTTGATGTTATGACATGTAAAGTTAAGCTTGCCGAACTTAGTTAAAGTCAGCCACGGACAGTTTGACTGTGCCTAGCCTACATTCGTGACACTCCTGTTAGTAGGCTAAACTGGAAAGAGCAAAAAATAGGACAACATAATGGTCACATTAATCCCATAAACACACAGATAACTCTTAAACCAACCTTATTTTGTGCCTTTTATTCACATTTGTTTCAAGATTTAGTAAGTATAACCCCTTTTCGCTCCCCACTTCTATGCAGCATAGGTTTCCATTATCCAAACAGCTCCCTTTCCCCTAAAAGGGGGCGTGTAGGCTACATGTAGCACGGTCTAGCTAGATCCAGTATGGTGTTGTAGTTGTTCTAACGTTACTAGTTGTTGCAACAGCTTGTGGAAAAAACTACAAAGTTTGTTACACCAAAAAGAACGTTAATCTCGCGATAAAAAAATTGATGCCATTAAAATAGGTTTACGTTAACGCCGTTAATAACGCGTTCTTGTTGTGTCTTGTGCTCTGTGCCCATCCCCTTATATGGTCTACACTTCCTGTCTTGTTAGTTTCCCCAGAGACTTTCTAATGAGGAGACACAGCACTTAAAAAATCCTCCATAGAAATGCACGGGGTTAGTTTGTAATGCCAATATGGCAGTTGTCTACACATATCCCACCCCTTCCGCGTCAAAACGTCGACATGTAAATATATTGAGCCAATCATGTGTTGTGTTGTGAATACATTGAGCCAATCATGTGGTGTGTTGTGAAGACATCAAGCCAATCATGTGTTGTGATCTCGCAGCTGGAGCAAGATTGGTGTCGTGAAGCCTTGCGCACGCACATTTCTGCCAAAATATATGCCCGATAAGTACCCAAAAAGCGTTGCAATATGGCCGCGGAGTGGAGGGACTTGCCTAAAAGGACTTTGGTATTCCTCCATTTCTGCTCTCACCTGTTCCCTGTTATTGTCTTGTTGGTCTCATCCAGTCCTCTGTCTTTCTGTTAATTAGTCTGTGTATTTCTACCTCCCCATGTTCCTTTGTCCTTTGTCAGTTTGTCTCTCTGATTGTCCAGTCTGAGTCCTGTTTGTCTGTAAGTTTGTATAGTATAGTCATGTTAAACCGTGTTTGTCTGAACATCTGCCTGGAAGAGTCTTGTGCTTTGGTCCTCCTGCCATCCCTGACACAAACAATTTTCAGAATTTTAATTCTGATCTGAGAATTGCCCCAAAGCGACAAAAACTGTAACTTAAATACAAGAATAGAGCGGTGGACTGTATCAAAAGGTTTTTGCAGGTCTGGCAGAACAATTTGAACACTATCAGAGTGCATGTTGTATGCATTGTGGGAACTGTCAGAGTGCATATTGTGTATATGTTTCTTATAGTTCAAAAAATGTCATTATACTTTTATTTTCATTCTTGCTTTATCTATCTTGGATTATTTCAGTGTGTATGTAGTTAAAAGAAAAAAGTGTGATGATTCTTTTCTCTCTGTGGAGTAACCACTCTGTCCTCAGTACAATGAAAATCCACGGATTTAGATTGCCTTTCTGCCAACATTGGCTGGGCCATTTTCTGCATAGAAGGGAAAACATTATCACACCTACTTAGTTGTGAAGTGTTAAGAGAAGTGAGGGCTGCGAGAGGCTTTGTTCAAACATTTAAATATTTCATTAAATAAGGCTGAGCAGAGCACTTATTATTAGCCAAAGAATGTCATTAATTCACACTATCTCAATTTATTTCAAGTTATAATTATCTGCAAGTTATGAATTGCATAGACCCTAAAACCAATTTATTTCTAAAACGTGAGGAAATCTAGGTGTTATGACCAGTGGGCAGTTTATCATTAATTAATTATCTATTGCATACAGATTAATTCAAAGATGTTCACATTTTCTTTAGAAACGCTTGTAATTTCAGTGGTCTTTTCTTCAGACAAATAATATTCCACTTTGCACTGATACACTGTAAAAAAGGAGAAGTCAGGGCTGTCCGATTTATCAGCCTATTTTACATTACAATTGCATAAAACAGTCTAGTTTTAAACTAAACACAACCTTATTGTGTACACATGTTCATTCCAATTGAGTAATTCATTTTTCTGATTGAATCACGTAAGGTAAGTGTATGAGGAAAAAGGAAAAGAGGGTTTACTAAACCACAAAACATGAAATTAAACAAACTCATGTCAACACAATGTTATTATATTGAACTGATATATTTTGCCACAGCAATGAATTTATCCAACAGAATCATGTAAGATCAATGTGAAGCGCTTACTGTAAGTACTGAACCACTAAGGCAAATTACTGTAATGCTTTGGATGCCTTGGTGTCACCATTTCATTGTGTTCCCATTAGTCTTTGCATGAACACTGAGACAATTGCACAGCTAACAGTGTTGCCAAAAGTTTTAACATGAGTTTTCTTAAAGAGGGTCATGCTTAGAGACCAGTAGAATTTGGAGCCGGGTGGTATCTTGTTATGCTTTGAGATGAACTATACTTTGTTCCCAACATGAGTGTGTCAGTGGTTTTATGTCGTACTGTATGTTTTCAACCTCAATAAATGCTTTTGAAATACTGTGGCACAACATATTCATGTTTCATTCTAAGACTTCATCCTGAAGTCTTAAATATCAAAGGTATCTTCCTTTATTGATGTTGCAATACTAAGTACATCTGAATGCCTACTCTCAGCACATGCCACCTGTACAACACAATCAAGTTGAAATTCAATGAATATTTCATGTAGGCCTAAGCCTAATCAATTTCATTGGAATTACTTGATCATATTTGGTTATCACAGCATGGCTCAATTTTGTAAACCGAGAGAGAAACGCTGGACTAATTCTAGATATTTCATTCATGTTCATCTGATGTACACAATAAAATCAAATAAATCCAGCGATTTATTTTTCAGTGTAATTGTCTAATCAATATTTTCCTGTAGACATCTCCTTTGTAAGCCACACAAAATTTCCCAGTCGTTATGGTATTCAAAGAAATTAGGATCATTTTATATACTATAATAGGAATATCTAACAGTTTTTTCTCCATTGGTTTGGCTCATTTCTTGAAATAACACGGACAAACCTCCAAACGACTTGGCAATTGTTCACAACAGAATTGAATTTCTCATTCATTTCATCAAATTGCAAATGTCTTAGTACATGTCTCAAAGTCTCAGTATATCTTTGCAAATGATTACATGTAAGTACAGGAAGCCTCAATTCCAAGTGAATAGACCTTGTTGGTCTAAACTGATTGTTGATTCTCAGTCTAATGATTGTTCTCTCCAAAACATGTCAGCATCATTTCATTGTATTGTTACGAAAATACATAAGCTACACCCAGGTACACACTGATACTGATTGTTTTGTTTATTTTTAATGGCACCTGCTACACAACAACTACGTGTGGCTGACGGTCCCTCAGGGGGTGGGGCTACACCCTTAATTGACTGCGACGAGGGCACCTGTGCTGGTTGGGGTTTGGGAACATGGCGTTTCGCAATGGAGAGTTGTGTTGACTCTGAAGACGGCGGTGGATGTTCTTTCGTATTTTTGGCCTGGTGTGATCAGCCGGAGGCCTACCAAGTTTCTCCAGGATTGGAGAGTGTCCCTTTGAATGAGCGACGGGTTTTGCGTTGTTTTTGGCTAGCCATATAGTTTTTTTTCAGTACGTCGCCGAGTTGCCTAGTATCCACGCCGGGTTACGCCAACGCCAGCACACACTTGTACACGGGAAATACCTGGGAATACACCAAAGTTTTTAAACAAACTAAAACTGCACATCCTCAGAAGGAGGACAAAGAGCCGTGCGGGCTCTTCCGCGAGAAGGCAGCGGCCCTGAGAACAGTCCCCGTGAGACGAGGTAAGCTCCATCTACCTGGGGAATCTGTCTGGTGCCGTTTCTTTTGGTTTTGGTTTGTTTACATACACTCAAGCACACAACACACACACACAAACACTTAGTGTTGCTCCCGTTTCCCTCCACACACATGTTTAGGGGGGATTGATGAGCCGGGAGGGTTAACTGGGACATAACAAATGGGGGCTCGTCCGGGATAGAAACTGTGGGTTAGCTGATTAGTTTGGATAGCTCGTTAGCAATCATTGAAGTTAGCTATTAGCATTGGCTGGACATAGACGGGCGATCAGTTGTAGCTAATAGTTTTCAGTATTTTATTGGTTTCTTTTGTTCGTTTTGTAAATATTATTTGTTTAGCGTGTGTTTGCTCACTGTGTGTTTGGACGTTTCAGCTCTGTGCTGCATTTGCAGAGCTATTGCCACGCCCTCTTCTCCTTTGACACTCATTTCCCCATTCAGTCCACTGCAGCTCCAACCAATTAGCCCAATCAGCCGCAGACTTTATTAGGCAACACCTGTACCCACAGCCCTTCCTTTGTTCAAGCCACATGGAGGAATCCTTGTTTGTTGCTGCTGCGAATGTCGTGTCCTGCCTTGTGTGTGTTTTTTGAACTATGTAAGTCATGTTTTTCTTCAATGAATGTTGTTAATTTAATTAATTTGATTGTTTATATGCATTATTAGTTTATTAATTATGGGGCAAAGGAAATTATGTATTTACTTTGGACTATTTAGCCTATTTCCTGCATGCTATGTTCTTGTGTAAATGTTTGTTGTTTAATTGAATTGTGGCCTTGTATTGTGGCATTATGGAGCTAATTGTATCCCATATCCCTTTCCCTCTTCGAGACCACACACACACATACCTACTCCTATCCAGACAGTCATACACACACAACCATAACCACACTGGATGTAGCATCAATAAAAAAGGATTGTGGAATTACAAGTGACTGGACTAAACTGTTCTCACCGACACCTCCACTGGTATCAAGCCAGCCACCTACACCTCCCTCTCCAACCTCCTTTTCAAAGTCAAAGTCAAAGTCAGCTTTATTGTCAATTTCTTCACATGTTCCAGACATACAAAGAGATCGAAATTACGTTTCTCACTATCCCACGGTGAAGACAAGACCTATTTTTCCAATTTAAGTCCACAGACAAACATAACATTCAAGTAAACAAAAAAATAAGTAAATAAGAGGGCACATATAATAATGAAAAAATAAGAGCAGCAAAATTTGGTTGAAATTGTGCATAGACAGTCAATAAAATACTAGTGCAAAGTCAGGCCAATAAAAAGGCTTGGGTAGTTCTGTTTGACCTAAGTAATAAAGAAGTGGCATAGTGGTGCAAGTTATGTAAGAGCAGCAGAAGTGTTGTGTTTTCAGGACAACAACACCAAGTTGTAAAGTGTACAAGTGTGCAAGTAGAGTAGTGCAGGCGGCCATTGTGGGTCCAATGTCCAATGTCCAGGATGTTATGTAGCTGAGGGTGGAGGGGGGAGAGGAGGGAGAGAGTTCAGCATCCTTACAGCTTGGTGTATGAAGCTGTTGGTGAGTCTGGTAGTGCGGGAGCGCAGGCTTCTGTACCTCTTCCCAGAGGGCAGTAGATCAAACAGATTGTGAGCGGGGTGACTTGCATCACTCACAATTTTGGTCGCCTTGCGGGTGAGGTGGGTGGTGTAAATGTCCTTCAGGGAGGGGAGTGAAGCACCAATGATCCTTCCAGCTGTGTTCACTATGCGCTGCAGGGCTTTCCTGTTGTATTCAGTGCAGCTTCCGCCCCACACAGCGATACAGCTGGAGAGGATGCTCTCAATGGTGCCTCGGTAGAATGTGGTCATGATGGCTGGTGGAGCACTGTGTATTGGCAATTTTAATTCATTAACGTCAGTAAAGCGAAGCCATAGTTGGACACTTGTTTACGCGTCGACATTGAAAATGAGTGAAGCATTTGACGTACAAACTTTTCTAGGCGAAGGCCGAATTCTTCGTATGAGAGACTGGTATCAACTGAAAAAAGATGAACTGCGAAAAGTCGCGGAACACTTACAAATTGAATGTGCAGCTGATATTAGGAAAGTTGATTTAATTGAGAAGCTGGCAGCAAAGGTCTCTCCTGAGTTATCTCCGCCAGATAAAGAGATGATGAGTGTTGAGTTGCAGCTTGCAAAATTAGAAGTAGAAAGGGAACGTATCAAGCAGCGGGCAGCTCAAGAGGCTGCAATGCTGGAGCTCGATAAAGAGCATATGAGACGCGAGTTTGAATGTTGCCAAAAAGAACTTGAACAAGAAAAAGCAAAGCTCAAATTAGAAGAACAAAAAGTTGCCAACATGGAAGCAGAAAGAGCTTTTGATTTGAGTAGAAGCATTTGTTTGGTCCCTCACTTTAGTGAAAAAGAGGTTGACGTTTTCTTTTTGTCTTTTGAAAAATTGGCAAATAGTTTGAAGTGGCCGAGAGACAAATGGCCTCTCCTTGTTCAAGGTGTGTTTACAGGGAGGGCTCTGGAGGTTTATGCTGCGCTGGATGCCTCACAGTCAGCGTCCTATGATTCTGTTAAGGCTGCTGTTCTATCGGCATAGGTTTACAGGCAACGTTTTCGTAACCTCAATAAGAAATCTGACCAGACGCATATAGAATATGCTAGAGAAAAGGAGATGGCATTTGATAAGTGGGTTCGTTCTAAGAACATTGGACAGGATTATGAGCGCCTAAAACAGCTCATTCTCCTAGAGGATTTCAAAAACAGTGTGTCCTTTGAAGTGAAAAATTATCTTGAAGATCAAAAGGCTGATGATATTAAGAAAGCAGCGGTTTTGGCAGATGACTTCGAACTTACCCATCAGCACACTTCAAGGGGTACATATAGGCCCAATGTTTTCAAGTCCCTGTTGGGTAGGGGGCCAGATAATGGCTCCCAGAAGCCCTCATGCGTGGCTAAAGTATCTAGGATTGATTCACATCAAGTGGCTGTGCGTATAGATGACCTTGTTTGTTTTTATTGTGGCAAAAAGGAAGAATGTAAAGTCTTTCTGAACAAGCGCATGGGAAAAGTAAATACTGGTAAGAAAAATCTACTTGTGTCAGGAAGGTGTAATGAGAGTTCTTTGGGTGAGAAGGACCCCAGAGACTGAAGCATTACAGGAAGAGTTTCCTGCAGTTTTCCCCACTGGGGTAGTAACTCGCTTGCAATCTCGTGGCACCCATGGTGTGTCTAATGAGGTAGAGGAAGAAACATCTGCGTTAGGGGTAATACTTGCGGAGACTTTCTTTGCAGAGAACTCCCAGTGTGACCAGAAGTTTAGTCGTGGTGATCTGATAAGAGAACAGAGAGGTGATCCTGTCATTAGTGACATTTTGAGCCAGGCAGGGACTCTTGAGGACCTGTCGGGTGAAGCAGTGGGTTTTTATATACTGCATGATGTCCTAATGAGGAAATGGAGGGATCCTGGGTGTTCTGCTGCAGAGGAGTGGAGAGTTTACCATCAGATTGTTCTTCCTCCCTGTTATAGAGAAGAGATTGTGAGATTAGCCCATGAAATTCCAACTTCAGGGCACCTAGGTATAAATAAGACCAAAGCAAGAGTAATGAGACATTTTTATTGGCCAAATCTACGTAAAGATGTGGTGGAATTTTGTAAGAACTGCCATGAATGTCAGGTGGGAGGAAAGCCCAATCAAACTATTCCTCCAGCCCCGCTAGTTCCAATTCCAGCTTTTGGAGAGCCATTCAGTCGTGTTTTGACAGACTGTGTTGGCCCGTTACCAAAAACAAAGTGTGGGTATCAGTATTTGCTGACCGTGATGGATGTTTCCACACGCTTTCTTGAGGCTTTTCCCCTCCGTAATATCAGTGCCAAGTCAGTCTTAGATTGTCTTTTGAAGTTCTTTACACAGATTGGACTACCTAGAGAGATACAGTCAGATCAGGGCTCAAATTTTATGTCTGGCGTTTTTCAGGCTGTGATGCGATCACCCGCAGTCACAGGGAGCCTTGGAAAGGCACCACCAGACTCTAAAGACCATGATTAGAGCCTACTGTATTGGTCAAGCAGGGGAGTGGGATAAGAGTATTCCTTTTCTGTTGTTTGCCAGGGATTCAGTGTGTGAGTCGACAGGATTCAGTCCGTTTGAATTAGTGTATGGTCATGAGGTGCGAGGTCCATTGAAGCTCGTTAAAGAGAAGTTTTTAGCTGAACTTTCTGATGGAAATGTGCTTGACTATGTGTCTGAGTTTAAGGAGCGTCTTAGATCGGTGTGCACCGTAGCCAAGAGTCACCTGCAGTCCTCTCAGAGGAAAATGAAGGATCGCTTTGATCGTAAGGCTGTTGCTAGGAGGTTTGAGGTTGGCGATAAGGTGTTGCTCCTTTTGCCTGTGAGGGGTGACCCCCTCCAAGCTCACTTCCGCGGGCCTTATACTATCAAAGAAAAGTTGAGTGATGTTAATTATGTTGTGCATACTCCAGACAGGAGAAAGTCTACCCATTTGTGCCATGTTAACATGCTGAAGAGATACTATGAACGTGGGTCAGTTCCAGTCGCTGTCCAGTGTGTGTTGTTCATGTGGATGAGCCTGAGGAAGCTGATCCGTGTGAGATGGCTCCCCTGGAAGCCAGGCTGTCCAATGGTGTTGTGTTGTCTGACTTAAAAGGGTTTTTGGGTCACTTAACGAAACAACAAGTTGGTGACATTGTGAAGCTTTTTGAGAAGTTTCCCCAACTGTTCTTCTCTATACTGATCATAATCCGCTCACCTTTCTGGAGAGATTTAAAAGCAAGAACCAGAGAATTTTTCGTTGGGGTCTAGTTCTACAACCTTATAACCTGGTGATAGTGCATGTCGCAGGAAAGGATAATGTGATCGCTGACGCTCTTTCTAGGGTGGGAGTGGGTTGAAAGAGGCCATGTTTATCTTTTTGGGGTTTTCGTATAATTAGCCTGAGTACTGGCTTGTAGACAGTGAGCAAATAAATAATAAATGATTAGTGAGTTATAGTAATTGTGTAAATAGATACTTAAAAATGTAAAATGTAAAAGAAAGGAGAAAAAGGGATTGATGTAAAAAGGAAAAAAAAATATATACATATTTTTTTTTTGTTTGGGTGGGGAGGTGTTACGAAAATACATAAGCTACACCCAGGTACACACTGATACTGATTGTTTTGTTTATTTTTAATGGCACCTGCTACACAACTACGTGTGGCTGATGGTCCCTCAGGGGGTGGGGCTACACCCTTAATTGACTGCGACGAGGGCACCTGTGCTGGTTGGGGTTTGGGACCATGGCGTTTCGCAATGGAGAGTTGTGTTGACTCTGAAGACGGCGGTGGATGTTCTTTCGTATTTTTGGCCTGGTGTGATCAGCCGGAGGCCTCCCAAGTTTCTCCAGGATTGGAGAGTGTCCCTTTGAATGAGCGACGGGTTTTGTTGTTTTTGGCTAGCCATATAGTTTTTTTTCAGTACGTCGCCGAGTTGCCTAGTATCCACGCCGGGTTACGCCAACGCCAGCACACACTTGTACACGGGAAATACCTGGGAATACACCAAAGTTTTTAAACAAACTAAAACTGCACATCCTCGGAAGGAGGACAAAGAGCCGTGCGGGCTCTGAGTCCTGAGAACAGTCCCCGTGAGACGAGGTAAGCTCCATCTACCTGGGGAATCTGTCTGGTGCCGTTTCTTTTGGTTTTGGTTTGTTTACATACACTCACGCACACAACACACACGCACAAACACTTAGTGTTGCTCCCGTTTCCCTCCACACACATGTTTATGGGGGTTTGACGAGCCGGGAGGGTTAACTGGGACGTAACAGTATACAGTAAGTCATCACATGCATACTCTGTTCAATTGTCAAAATTAGTTTACTAGCACTGTAGGCTACAAATAAGTTTCCTTGTTTATGTGTTTATATTGCATTATATTGCACTACATTTTCTTTTCAGTTTTTTTTTTTCGCTTGGTCGCTTTGGTACATTTCTCAGATCAGAATTGAAATTCTCAAAACTACCTTTTCAATCTCCACAAGCTGTTTCTAATTTCTCTACTCTTATGGTAAACTCTAATCTATTAGCTAGACAAAAACGAGTACAGTAACCATTGTCAATGAAGGACTGGGCTAAGACCTAAGAGGTGGACATGAGGGATATTTCAATGGTCCTCTGCCATTGTGACAAAACATCTAAACATTTCGACTTGCAGTGCTTACACAATGCCAAAGGGACGATGCATTTTGGGGCCACTGGCTATTTATATGATAAATAAATTTAGTTTTGAAGCATGAGTGGAAGGTTTTGGGAGAGATATGAGGTTTTGCAAGTGAGCTATAATGTTGTGCTGAACTGTAAGACTGTTTTGCCAAACAGTGTTGGGAGGGTTACTTTCAAAACATATTCCGTTACAGAATACATGCCCAAAAATGTAATTTGTAACGTATTCCGTTACGTTACTCAATCTGAGTAACGTATTCTGAATACTTCCGCATTGAATTGCATTTTATAAGTGTAGGAATGCAGCCATCAAATCCTGCTTAGGCCTACTAAACAGTAGCCTGACAAGCCAGACCCACGTTAAAATGTAGGGTCTGGGCACTTACCGTTGGCAGTGTTCAGTCCGAGGGGTGGGATAATCGGTTGTCTTTCAAATTCCCTCTGCACGCAAAAGGACAGCGCTATCCCATGCGTTTTCCCACCAGCTGAGCTAGTTGGCTAGTTCAAACTTTTGCCAACTTAAAAAAAGCTTAACTCGTGTCAGGCTGTTCGCCAACAGCAACATCCATTTTCTTTGTTTTCAAGTAGCAAGGAATTCAAGCCAAACCGTTGCAACTCTGCCATCAATCATTATGTTTAGCCCGCCTAACGTCTCTATACACGATTTGATTGGCCTGATAGAAGTTCAAAGTCAAAGTCAAAGTCAAAGTCAGCTTTATTGTCAATTTCTTCACATGTTCCAGACATACAAAGAGATCGAAATTACGTTTCTCACTATCCCACGGTGAAGACAAGACATATTTTACCAATTTAGGTCCACAGACAAACATAACATTCAAGTAAACAAAAAAGTAAGTAAATAAGTAAATAAAAAAGTAAGTAAATAAGTAAATAAGAGGGCACATATGATAATGAAAAAATAAGAGCAGCAAAATGTGGTTGAAATTGTGCATAGACAGTCAATAAAAATACTAGTGCAAATTCAGGCCAATAAAAGGCTTGGGTAGTTCTGTTTGACCTAAGTAAGAAGAAAGTGGCATAGTGGTGCAAGTTATGTAAGAGCAGCAGAAGTGTTGTGTTTTCAGGACAACAACACCAGTTGTAAAGTGTACAAGTGTGCAAGTGGAGTAGTGCAGGCGGCCATTTTGGGTCCAATGTCCAGGATGTTATGTAGCTGAGGGTGGAGGGGGGAGAGGAGGGAGAGAGTTCAGCATCCTTACAGCTTGGTGTATGAAGCTGTTGGTGAGTCTGGTAGTGCAGGAGCGCAGGCTTCTGTACCTCTTCCCAGAGGGCAGTAGATCAAACAGATTGTGAGCGGGGTGACTTGCATCACTCACAATTTTGGTCACAAAGTTCACAAAGCTCACAAAGTTTAATTTTTCCAGCTCACAAGCCAACGGAGAGTTGCTAGGCAGATGGGAGTTTTGCTTACTGAAAGATGTTCTGAGGGCAGAAACTAATGGGATTGGTTTAATCAGGCAACCAATCAAAACAGAGGAGAGGCGGGCCTAACTAATTTGAAGTTTAGCGGGAGAAGCAAGCAGTTGCTAAATTCACAGTGAAATTGATAGTAAGTTGTTTTCGTGTGTGCATCTGTGCACCGTCATTCAAACCTAACAGGCTGCGGACTCATTGGGAAGGTAAGTTAATTTTCTTGTGAAATAAAAGTGTGAAATACAAGTGCTAAATTCACAGTAAAATTGATAGTAAGTTGTTTTCGTGTGTGCAACTGTGCACCTTCATTCAAACCTAGCAGGCTGCGGACTGACTGAGCGGGCTGAGCTAGCCTTAATGTTATTTCAAGAAGCTGTAGCAGCTAACGTTAGGCTAAGTTTGGCCATTTTAACGTTAGAGAATTATAGATCTAAAATGAAAATGGCTATGTGGTGTCTGTTAACACGGGGCAACGTGTTTTGGACATGCTAAAATGATTTATGACACAATGTAGGCTTAGCAGCTATACATTTTCACCGGAAGTAAGCTCGCAGCAGAGTAACCTAAATCATAATTTGTCCGAGGGCAGTTCAGTCTTTCTGCTGGTCCCAGGGCTGAAGTAATATGCTCCTGCTCTCAGGGCAGAGTAACCTAAATCATAATTTCTATAAGGACAGTTCAGTTTCATGCTTACTCTGTGGGCCTCTAAAATCTGCATGCCCCTGTTGACGTTCTCTTCTTATTTTAGATAATGGAGAAATACTGGCTGAAGGGTGTTTCCAAAAGGCTGAAGAAGATACATGATGCCTGGGTTGAGCAAGAGGTCGTCATTGTCCAAGGAGAGGAAAAGGACTTCATGAACAGTTACATAAAGGAGGTGCAGGAAAAGCAGAATATGTATTTCAAAGCTCCAGTCTCCACCCATAAGGACTATCATTACTATGCCTGTGAAAGAGCCAGCAAAGCCAGTGGACAAAGTAAAGGAGAGTCCCAAAAGACCAGGGCAAATTCTTGTGAGATACATTTCTTTTAAATTCATCACTGATTCCGGATTCAGAGGTGTTGTGATCCATAAAATGCTGCAACACACTGGACATGATGTGCCTAATGAAGAGGATGGGATGAAAAATCGTATACACCCAGAACTGCTTGGATTTGTAGAGATGTGGCTTACACAGGGTTGCTCAACATCAGTGACCCTCCTGAAGAGCTGTGATTGGGCACACAGAAATGGCCATGTTGATAAGCAAAATCGAAGGTTCTATCTAACCCCTGAAGATATACGCCTCATCAAAAAGAATCTCCATGGTGTCTCCTTTCCGCATCGTAATGATTCTGTTAGTGTTGACTATTTGGTCAACACTGAGCTTCAACAAATTTGTTTTTATCAGCCACTCATCCACCAGCAACCCCTTATCATAGTTACTAAAAAAAACTACTGGAAGAGAACCCCCATCCCATGGTTTTCATGGACGCCTCCTATAAAGGCATTACAGCCTATGGCTATGCCTTTTACGCACTGCTGTTGATCAATAAAACTGGAAGAGGTGTACCATTTGCATATTTTATCATGAGCAAGGAATCAAGTGAAACACTAAGCCTTTGCATACAGGAGCTTCAGCGAAGCAATCCTAGCTTTTATCCAAGGTCAGCCTGTTAGTGAATATGTGTATGTTGTAATCAGTTCTTTATTAAAAGTAAACCACTGTATTGGAAACATTCAATATTTTATTTTAAGAAACTGCTTGCACAAAGAAGCCTGTTACCGTCTATTCGGAATCCCTATTATTCAGAATTTGTAATGGTAGTGTACTTTAGTAGCTAAAGTAAGCCTTTTAGGCAAAATATTGTACCTTTGGAAAAGTATGACTTGAGGGCCTGTTTGTACTCTTTCCTAGCAGGGAGTGGTACAACTCACTTTTTTTTCTTTTGTCTTTTTTTTTTTCAAATGCTATAGGTCCGTAATGATTTTTCCAGATGCAAAGGTTCTCCTTTGTTGGTTCCATGTGCTTCAGGTAAAGTGAATGATTACACTGTATTACTTTTTGACAGGGACATTTAGAATATTGTGCAGTTAAAATTCAAATAGACAAACAGAAAAAGTGAAGCTGGTAGGTATTTTCTGAAGAAATAGTGTTAATTATGTTAAAGGTACAGTCAGGGATTTCACAAGAAGCCACATTTGTTTGTGTATGTTTAAATTTAATTTTATTAGCAGACGGTTTTGTGCCAAAAACATACATGATATTTTAGCCAAAGACCAAAGGAAACACGCCAGAGAGGTAGCTCATCTAAAACCATTTTTGTATGCTGCTATAGGCTGTTAATAGATGGCTTGTGAAGACTGATGGAGGGCACTTGACAGCTGACCAGAGAAATGTGGTCATACATGCCATAGTGTCCATGAAAGCATGCCTAAGGGTAATATTCTTCTTTTTTAATATTCATGAGCCCAGTACCAATTAAGTGGTCAACAAAAGCAAAATTATATATTTTGTATTCCGTATACTGTATGGAACAATTGATAGTGATATTGATGATATAGGATCTGAGACAAAAATCTGTTTTTTTTTTTAGGAAGAAGAATTTCTGAGTGTGTCTGCTAAAAAGTGCAGCAAGATTGACACCTATTTTGGTAGTACACATGTGACAACCTACCTAAAGACCCATTGGTTCCCTTATGCTGAGCTGTGGGTTAATTTTGGCAGAACATTCTTTCACTGTAGCAGTGAGACCAACAACAAGGCAGAGAGGTATTATACTAACCATTTGTCATTCATATTTTAAAAAACAGTACTGTATACATTTGTGTATTGTTTTGTTCATATGAATATGGTGACAATTACCTTACATACAGTACTCATATTTCCTTTAAAGTATAGCTGACATGGTGGATGTTTTGCTGTCAAATCTGAAAATACCTTGCTCATCACATGTGAATTACATACTGCCTTTTTTATTTTTAAGATTCTTCCTTACACTGAAGTTTCTACGGGGCCAGGCCAACAAGAGAGTTGACCAACTTCTACATTTGCTGTGTGGAGATATGCAGAAGTATTACAGGTTAGTTATTTTACTTTAGTGTCATGGTTCTGTTGTCCTAGTCTTTCATACCCTCTTGTATCTTTGAAAATAATATATTTTCCCCTATACTGCAGTTACATGGATGACCTCACAGAAGCTGGAAGGCTGAAAGTGGACACTTCCGCTGCTGCTAAGGAAGCTGCAGTCATGTTTGAAAAGGGTCTTGGCTCAAACTTAAATATCCTCCAACCTCAAGAGCTACCCACACACTCAGAAAACACAGTACAGCCACAAAAGCCTGAAGCTGAACAGAAACCGTCTATACATGCCATGTTGACAGACCTACTAGAGTGGTGCAATTCAGATAGTTTCAAGCCAAGCCATGACCTGTATAAGACTGTACAAAGAGCACACAAGCTGGCTTTCAGCAACTTCACCAGTGTGTCCAAAAAAAAGAAAATTGTGGCTTTACATGCATATAGACAACAAATGAAAAGAACAAAGCATGAGAACTTCCAACTAAAAAAAAGAACAAGGATACACAACAGACTCCACTCAAAGGACTGATTTTATTGAACATGTCCAGCGATGAGCGGATCTCGTCTCCTGCCGATGGATGAAGGCAGGGGCGGGGAGCCTACCCCCCACGACGAGTGGTGGCGGTGGCTGAAGGAAGATGGTGTGGAAGGCAGACCATGCCCGATTGACGTGGACTGCTGGCAGAGGTGGCTGGAGGGGAGGCGTCGGATGACCACCTTCCTAGCGTTTTGATGGATGACGTGGACAGCCCTTTTGGGCGGCAGTCGTGGCTGCGCCAATGCGGAATGAGTGTGAAGTGAACCTCTTTGGAGAGAGGTTACATTTGAGCAGCACGTTAGCTAGATGGCTGCTGAACCAGCGACGTGTCATGGCGTGACCGTCTGGTGTGATAAATAGGGGGAAAACTGGTGAAGTATGAGGCCGTAATTTAAGGTAATGAACCATGGAAGCGAACGGGCATAATGCATTGTTTATTTTTACAATTGAAATAGTAGTACCACAACCAGAAGTATCGGTTTTAGAATATTTCAGACAAATGGTGAAATAAGTGGGGAAAAAGGAAAGATCAGAGAGAGAGAGATTACGCGTGGGGTCGTACAGAGAATTTGTAGTGAATTCTCCGCACCGCATGAAGCCATAGAAAGCCGAGAGGAAGACGGCCTCCAGCAGGCTATCAACGTACTCTGAGTGGTAGCCGCGTTTAAGCACCGCCACCATGATGTTTAGAATATCCGCCGTAATGGGGAGGCGAGTGTCAATGGAGCGCGGGGAAGAATTTTGGATGCCTTTGAGGAGGAGGCGTATTTGTGGGTTGGAGAACAGACTAGGGAAACCGGGGTCGTGAAGCCTGGCGTGGAATTGTAAACCGGCGACTGTTTTGCGAATTGACGCAAGTTTGAGGCCGCGGTGATCAAAGCAGTAGACCAGGAAAGCGCAGACGGTAGAAATGAGAACTGGGAGGATGGGTGTGTGATGGTGCTGACAAAAAATGGAGAACCAGGACCAGGCTGAATTATAGGCTTTGATTGTGGACTTAGCAACGCCTTTTAACATATACGTTTTGGCTTTCTCTAATAGTGAACTGAGGCAAAGAGGATTTAATCCAGGATCAGCTCGGCGAAACGAGGGCACGGTGTGGACACTTTGTTGGCTGAAGGGCAGAGCCGGTGGAATTCCTGCAAACGGAGACTTGAACGTTAAAATATCCGGGGACATGAATGGCATTTGCGATGAAATTGTGTATAACAGAGTGCCAGGTGAGCCTCCTTAAAAGGGACATTATTTTAGGGCAGCGAGAGCGACCTTTGTTTACGATGGCCACTACTGCCTCGTTGTCACAGAAGAAAGTGATGCGCTTTCTTGACCAGTGGGTACCCCAGAGTACGCAGGCTACCACGATGGGATACAGCTCGAAGAGGGCGGACGAGGCAGCATCGGAGGCGAATGCCATAAATTCGTCCGACCATCTTTCTGCGAACCACGCGTCTTTATACAACCCCCCAAAACCGAGAGACGGAGCGGCATCCGTGAACAGCTCGAGAGAGACAGACGAATCAGAGTGATCATTATAGAAAAATGAGATGCCGTTCCATTCAGTAAGCAATTTAGACCAGAAACCAAGATCCGACTGACAACCCAGGTCGAGCACGACGGGGTCGGATAAATTGACAACGGAGTGGGCCAGAATTAACAGGCGAGAAATAAAGGAGCGACCCTGCGGAATGATGACCCAAGAGAGAGAGAAGGTCTCGCTTGGTCACCGTGCCCACGGAGAGAAATGAGGCATAACCTTGAACGCGTCTGTGATGTCGGCCTTAGCCAGGAGAGCGCCCCTGCCGGCGATTTTAATAAGGCAAATGGCATTGTCGACGGAAGCGTAGTGGAGTGAAAACGGTTCGAGGGGAATCATTTCATTAACGCTGGACCAGATGTCGGAGTGAGGCGAGGACATGTCAAAAATCAGCCTTTTCTTACCGGAGTACTTCCAAGTGGCCACGCCGAGGGAATTAACGCGGAAGGGGCAGAAAGGAGGGACAGAGAAAGGGCCGAGAACATAGCCTTTATTAAGTTCCTTGGACAGGAGTTCAGACACGACAGAAGGTTCGGCCAGGGCAGACTGCAGGTTCCTAGCCACGTACGAGTCAGAGAGGGGGGACAGGACACCAACCCTAAACCCCTGAGAGAGACCAGTGAGCAAAAAATCAACAAACACAGAGTCAGGATGGGCAGAGAGATACATTTATGACAAAACGGATACATTAATAGGCGTGGACGGGTGAGACGCTAGAATTTCTTTGCAGAAACCACCTTTCCTCCCCGCGGCGGCCTTACGCGACGGGGGCAGACGGACTTTGGATGAGGGTCCTTGCACTGGCTACAGACATGGGAGAAAAGACAGTTAGTATGGGAGCAGACGCCCTCGTTAAAATTGTTGCAGATAGCGAGCCCGTTAAAGTAGGAAACGGGCCGCCCCTGCCTATCGAGAGGAGCCCTTACGCCGTCACCCCGGGCAGTGGCCGGAACGGAAGGTGCGCTGAAGACTGTCTGAGGACACAGACTGGCCGAGTGGCCGTGGGAGCTACAAATATTGCAGCTGAGCGATCGCTGACCGCTGAAGTGCCTGACCAGCAGCTCCGTGTCGACGACGGACCAGTCTAAACGGGAATTGTAGAGGGAAATGTAGGAAGCAGACTTTGTGGAGAACGAGTTGTGATATTGATAGAACAGGGCACCCCCATAACGCTGATTAAAATCGGCCATCATGGCGAGATACGTGTCCAGTTCCAGTCGGCGATCAGGGAAGGCACTGCAGAGGACATCGCGGTACATGCCGAAGGCAATCACAAAGTCACAGAACGACAGGCTCTTTGAAAGCCTCGGGTCGGAATTTTTGAGGATGACTGAGACGTCACCGCAATCGACGAGCTGACGGTCGACAGCGGGAGATGGCAATAACAAGGAAGCGAGATTAACGTCTTTACCTTGAATGATGTTCTGCCGGAGTTGCGGAGAGATGGAGACCGCAGAGGGAGCAACGAAGCAGGAGCGGGACCCGACGGACCAGCCGCAACGGGGACAGCGGGACTGCCGATGGCATTGTGTGCGAGAAGCACGAGGTCACCCTTCCGCAGGCCGGCGTCGAAGGGAATCCCCGCCTCCGTCAACGCCGCCGCGATATCGACAGCGGAGAAACGGGCCCAGTCGGACTTGGCCTGGATCGACCTGACGCTCCTCCTGGGCTGGGTTGGAGGAACGACGTCCTCGTCCGAGTCAGACGACTCGATTTGGAGCAGAGGAGAACCGACAGACATGGTCCGTGAGTTCGGCCCCTAGATTGGCAAGGTAAGGTTGAAACTTCGTGATTCGTTCAGAGCAACAAAGACGACTGCAATAGGACGTCAAGGTCAGCGTACTGAGAAGTAGAAGCAGTGTTAGGTGGTACATATTTAAAGAGCCCGCTGAATTCCTATAGGCTAGCGCTGATTAAATGAGTGAATGATCAGATTGCGGGGCTTTCCCGAAAGTAGGCAGTTAAGATTGGCTCCGTGTAAGCATGGGAGGAGTAAGGCTACACTACGAGTCTTCCTAGTAGAACATTCGCTGAAGCTATCATTTCTGGGTCTCCAACATTTCAATTCTTTTTGCCAGACAGGTGTCAATTAGGGCAAAGGTGCCCTTCAACATTTGGGGACCAAGGCCATGAGTGGCCAGGCCATAATTTTCCCAATTGGCCTCCATGGTGGTCAGGAGGTGTCCCAGCGTCTTCCTGCAAATGTATAGTAAATGTTATAGTTTGGTGAGGCATTGATTTTCATGACAACAATGAGAAATAATGCAATTATTCAAATGATGTCAAATGATAATGCAATAAGTCAAATGAT
Source organism: Alosa sapidissima (assembly GCF_018492685.1). Taxonomy (NCBI): domain Eukaryota; kingdom Metazoa; phylum Chordata; class Actinopteri; order Clupeiformes; family Clupeidae; genus Alosa; species Alosa sapidissima. The sequence continues at coordinate 32,545,891 of NC_055963.1, forward strand.
GACTGTACACAAGTACCTGCAGTTTTCAGTTTTCGCTATGGCCTCATGTAAGCCATCACCCTCCTCCAGACAGGACTGGCTGATTGTGGTGATGGGCAGGAACTTTGCTGCCAGGAAGTTCAGATCCTCTGAAAGGGTCACACATTCCTCTACAAAAATACAATTGCATATTTACATTTAGAGAAATGGAAAGAGGAACTTTAATGACAAATATGTCTCGATACACAATCTGATCTTTTATCTGCTCTTTGCTGCTGGTATTAATCTGCTGGTTACAACGAAAACTACTTTTAGTTTTGATTTGCAGCCTGCACACATTTGTACTCCTACAACTGGTTTAATACAACTAAGGGAAGGGTTCCCTCAAAGCCAAAGGCAAGTCTATCAAGAGTTCAGCAACAGTTTGAATCTATGTGCACCTGAATAATATATTTTAGCATTAAAGCAACACCAAAGACTTTTTTGTACCTTAAAATAATGTTTCCAAAATTGTTTCAGTAATTCATCAACTTGTAAAAGGGTGAACGGCACTTCTGAATTCGCTTTGCGGCCCTCTATCGGCTATAACCGCACTATGTAAGTTTGCCAGATCGGGTAGCGAATCTGTAGCCTAGAAATCTAGACGCACCCTAGCGGCAGCAAATTACATTTGCTTCCAGGGCTAGCGGATCTGTAGTTCGATGGAATGAGACATAAGAAACTACAAATTTGCCTTGCATCTGATGATACATCGTACTTACATCGTACTTTCATAAATCGTGCAACATATTCTACCTCGTCTGTGGACATCGTTATTTGCAAAGCCGGTGCTGGGTAAACAAATAGCGTGCGTGCGACAGAGGGAAAGTTCTTTGATGTTGCTTTAATTACAGTGTAGTAGACTACAGTAAATCAGTAAATAGAATTACCCTTACTTTCTCTCATCTTCTTAACCTCTAAACCTCACAGTTACCTTCACACAACTTGCTGACACTTGTTGACAGCTTGATTCGTGGTCCTGGCTTGACCTCTGACTTGTGCAACTTGGCCATGAGCACCTCTTTTTGGCTCTTGCCTTTCCTTAAGTAGGCCACCAGAGCATTGGATGAATAGCACTCTGGTGACCCACACCTTCTAAACAGTTCCTCCCTAGTCACTGTATATCTGCAATATCTCTGTATTCCCAGCTTTGGCCCAGTATATCTAGGTGGAAGCTCATATTCGAGGTGGCATTAACAAATGGCGATCAAATGACTGTATGTTACTGGACAAATGTATAGTCAATCAGCTTAAGGCTACCCACACCCTTTTCTGTGATTGGACCTATCTGAGGCAAAGATTTGAACTTCCATTCCATCCCTGCTTGCAGATCAAAATCAAATACCATGCTTGGGGGGAGAGAGGCGCAATGTGTAGACCTGTGTAGACAGTTATTGTTTGGAACTATTTATTCATTAGAAATAATTATGTAAATGTATGAAATATTGACATACAAAATTACCTTTTGGCCTTGGTCCCATCAGATATTCGGAGAACACTCTCCACTTCGAATAATACTATAGAAGTGAAAAAATATTGTTGTTAATTTAATGTGACCTCATTTCATGCCCAAAACTATGCTGACCATAATACAGTATCTTCCTACCTTGTTCCCCCTCTGTGGCCGCTGATTCTAGGCCACCATCTAATGTATTTAAGACAAATCAGAGAACAGCATTCAGGGAACAGTTTCAAAGATCTCTGTATGTGTGTGTGTGCATTTGTAGATTGTGTGTGTGTGTGTGTGCTTGTGTGTGCTTGCGTGTGTTTGTGTGCATGTGTGCGCATTTGTGTGCGTGCATGTGTTCACATGTGTTGCGTATGTGCGTGTCTGTTCTCTGTATATTTTTTACCTGCACACGCGTGTTCTCCAACAGGTTGATCTGTCAAGACATAAATGAAACAAATGCATACTGGAAAGATCTTCGGGTGGGCTGTGTGTTTGTACAGTTTTTACCTAAAAGACAGTGTTTACTGATCCCTGTACTGTATGTGTGTTGTGAATGAGTGAGTTGTGAGTGAATGACTCGAATGTTGACCATAAATACAGTATCTTCCTACCTTGTTCCCCCTCTGCGGCCGCTGATTCTTGTGCCAGGCCACCATCTAATGTATTTAAGACAAAGCAGAGAACAGCATTAAGGGAACAAACCGTTTCAAAGATCTCTGTATGTGTGTGTGGGTGCATTTGTAGATAGGTGTGTGTGTGTGTGTGTACCTAGGCTAATCAAGACCAGAATAAGTGTAAGCTAATTAAGTGTCATTTGGAACATAAACGTAATGTTGTATTTATTGGTGAAATTGTTATTCTGGTATAGTTACTCATGAACAGGGATGATCTTGTAACTTACAAAATAAATCTCAGAACTAAAAAGTTTTACCTGCAACTTCTTCCTCTGTGGTGTCTGCTTCTGTTGATACATAAATAGAAACAATTATATTGTGTGTATGTCACTTAATATTAATTTCTGTACAAACCAAGACGACGGATTCCTAAAGAAATGCAAGCACCCACACCGGTGTATCTAAATTATCTATGTACCAAAAATGACAGTTTACCGTGACTCGAAGAGCTGTAAATGGTGTTGTAAGGCTGCGTGTACAAATCTGCTTGGAGCTCCAGTGGAATTTTGAATTGCGACGAGAATCTCGGGCTAACCATTCATGTGCCGTGTGAAAGGGTGGAAGTAAAGCAGACAAGCACCTACCCATCTGAGTGTTGGTGCCCTTTTCCACGACAACAACCTCATCCGCGTTGTCCACCTGGACAACGTCACAGTCATCTAGCAGCAAAAAGGAGAATAGGCACATACTGTATATCTGGTAAAGGCCATGGGATGATTATTATCTAGCCAGTAGCCATGGATGAGACAGATATAGTACAGCCAGTAAGCCCTGAACTCAGATCATGGATTGAAAATGGGTTGAGAGGTTTAACTGATAACTTACAAGCACAAAGAAAACACAGGCCCTTCTTTTGCAGGCACATAGTGTGGAAATGCCCACTACAGGTACCACCACATTTGACCTTAAAACACAATTATGTCAGAATCAAGTTTAGACGATAACAATAAGAGTTACAATTTATCTGAAAATTGCTTATCCAAAGCAAACTAAAATGATTGCATTTACAAGGGGCGTTTGGTATCATCAGGTCCATATCTCTGTTGTCATTATAAAAATTCCTCTCAAACATAGTCTGAACTACTTTCAAGCACTCATTAAATGCATTTCCTTTCTGCACTGATTTCTAAAAGCATAATCTAGCCAAAGCCAAAGTAAGCACAGTATGTTATCAAACATTGTATACCCCTTTGCCATGCAGCAGCTTAACACAAGAACCACATCGCTTGGTGTGATCTGTGGGATACAAGTACTTGAATGAATCTTTGATATGCCTCATTGAGCAAACTGTGACTGTAAATTGACATGAAAAGGAGAATCTTTGCAAAAGTACCCAACAAGACATTAATACTTACCTAGTGCTGCCAAAAGCTCTTGTGTCAATTGCTGTCTTTTTGTGAAAAGACAGCAGTCCCTGAAGGGGGAGACACAAAGGTGGCATTCTGCAAACTGTTAATGTGAAGTGAAGCATCATGATTTGATAATTCACATACTTAAATACATTTAAATGACATGGAAAAATTATTCTATATCTGAAATGTTACCATGATGGTGAAAACACCACAGGACACGCTGTCCATTTGCTTTGCATGTTTAAAGGACTTAATAGTCCAAGGTCCAGTTGTCTGCCTAGCCTCTGCAAATAGGCAGAGGAAAAGCTCAGGTTAACAACAATGTAAAAAAAATATTTGGAAGCATTGCAAAGCATTGCATTCTCTCTACACCAGAGATGACCAAGAAACAATATGTGGCATAAGTTACCCTAGTTGTTCTTAGACATGAAGGCCAATTGGGCCGGTGCTTATGTCCGGTTTCCATGGTGCTAAGCGGACAAGAGCCGTACACTCCCCCAGCGTAGGTAACTCCCAGCAGAAGGTGGTACCCATGTTACAGCTGGGTGGACTGAGTCTTGGCACGACGTGCAACATCAAGTCAACATCTGGGACTCAAACCAGCAATCCTATGATTCCTTGCCTCTCCCCTTAGACCACTGAGCTACCCGCTCAGCATAAGTTTCCCTAACTTACCCCCAATTGTCTTTGATTGCGGACATCTTATCCGTAGACTCACCCAAGGAATCGGCATATGTAATGACCTTGGAGGTTAGGTCACAATGCTACAAAAGGGAAACAGTAACTGTAGTGATTTGAAGCACAAAAACCAGGACAGAGACAGAGCATTGGTAAAGTTTGTAAACAGGGACAGAGACTGGAACTATGTTTGGAACCTGGAGTGGTGGAACAGGTTTGAGAGAAATTACATGTAATGACTCTCCTTGACCACTGGAGGAGAAGACGATCATAACTTGATTATCCCAATGCAGAATTATCAGAGAACTTAACAAACAATAAAACATTACTTACATTGTAAGCACTATGTGTGCATGTTTACTTACAACAAAGGTCCAGTGGTTACCATTCTCCAAATAGGGCCCCATGATATCCCTACTGCTGTGCAGAATGTTATTCTGGGGAGATGGGGTAATAGAAAAATATACAGTAGGTCTTGTCTTGTCAAGATTATGATTGTTAGAGTTCCAAGTCTTGGTTAAAGAGGCTTATTATCAGAGCACAACTGTCCACATAAGTAGAGGGCTTCCCAGTATTCTTAGGTAACATATACAGGCTACCAGCATGAAGCAGGCTTGAGTGAGGTTGTGTATAAATTGCATCCAGTCTAGTGTGTTGGTCAATAAATTAATCATACCTTCACAAAGTAGGTGCTCCTGGCCCTTTTTGTGCCGTCCAATATATTAGTCATTACATGTGATGTCAGGACACATTTTTGATCATGCTTAAATAAAAGACAACATTTGTGAATAAAGCAGGTGTGGATTTACAATGCTAGACACAGTACGTTTTGGTTAAGTCCAAGATTTGATCTCAACATGACGTGGTAAAAAGTATGCATATCACATTACCTTCCCTTTCAGATAAAAAATGGCATCCATGATCTACAGACAAGAAATGTTGATATTAGAAAAAAGAAATTGACAACTAAAAGATGAGTTTTGGTTCCTTACTTGGAGAGGATGCACTCCTACAGTGGGCACTGGGACATCATAACTTGCAGTAGGCTAACATTGTATGTATGTATGCAAGTGTGTATGCATAATGTGCATGCATGTATGTATATATATGCAGGCATCAGACATTCCTTTGATATAACATTCAAACCTCATCAGAGATGCAGTGTTGATTATAAATGGACCGGAAACTTGCAAGGCTCAAGGGAAATTGCCCCACATCCCCTAGGTAGAAGTTTCCTGGAAGGGCCTCATTTTTTACCCATTTCTCAATTTCTGTAGGAGGGAAAGGCAGCATTATCTGTCTGTCACACATTAACTTTTAACATTAACTTTTTTTTTTTTACAAAATCAACAAACCAACAATAATAATAATAAAAAAACTCACCACTCATCATTCCAACAAAATTGGAGATACTATGAGAAGAAATAAAGGTTAAACAAACACCCTAGGTTAAATATATAAGGACTGTCAATCTATGCAAATATCCCATTATCTGTCAGAAGAGCTAAAATCCTCACAGAAATTACAAGTAGGTTACTCTGCCCTAAGACAAGGATTAATATTACTTCAGCCCTGGGACCAGCAGAAAGACTGAACTGCCCTCGGACAAATTATGAATTAGGTTACTCTGCCCTGAGAGCAGGAGAATATTACTTCAGCCCTGGGACCAGGAGAGAGCGTGAACTGCCCTCAGACAAATTATGATTTAGGTTACTCTGCTGCGAGCTTACTTCAGGCTAGTCCGGTGAACATGTATAAGCCTACATTGTGTCATAAATCATTTTAGCATGTCCAAAACACGTTGCCCCGTGTTAACAGACACCACATAGCCATTTTCATTTTAGATCTATAATTCTCTAACTTTAAAATGGCCAAGCTTAGCCTAACGTTAGCTGCTACAGCTTCTTGAAATAACATTAAGGCTAGCTCAGCCCGCAGCCTGCTAGGTTTGAATGAAGGTGCACAGTTGCACACACGAAAACAACTTACTATCAATTTTACTGTGAATTTAGCACTTGTATTTCACACTTTTATTTCACAAGAAAATTAACTTACCTTCCCAATGATTCGTATAGCTAAGCGAGAATTGCGACTATGAAAATAAACAGCAACAACCGCTTGATTCTTTCGCTAAACCTCAAATTAGTTAGGCCCGCCTCTCCTCTGTTTTGATTGGTTGCCTGATTAAACCAATCCCATTAGTTTCTGCCCTCAGAACATCTTTCAGTAAGCAAAACTCCCATCTGCAGTTGGGCAGACTAGCCCTGGCAGCAAATGTAATAGGGTGCGTCTAGATTTCTAGGCTAACTAAAAAGGCCTATTCTGGTGTGTTCTTCTGTTCCAAATGGCTGAAGTGTTAGGCCCACATAGGAAAATGTAAAGTCAACTAAGCTACCTGATACACCTTTAAAATAGCAAGGTGACCACTAAAACTAATTAAAACAAACAAAATAAATAGGCTACTTTAAGGGCGTAGCCAGAAATTAAAAAGGTGTGCCTGTGAGATCTTTCGGTGGCATCAACCCAGTACAAGTGAGGGGCGCATATGACAGGTGGAACGCAAATGAACTGTAAATGTAAACACTATGGGCTACTGTATATCAGTGCTCTCAAAATGAACGTGATCGCGTAATAACAATCAAAAACCGCACGTTAAAATATGCTACTCGCAAGAATAATTCTTCAGAGGCTGCACCATATAATTCATTTTAAAACGTAAATGTAGATCAAATTAGAAAAAAATAATAATCCATGAAGCTATTTTAAGTTAGAATAAAAAAATTAGAATCCAGTGCCTATTTTAGAGATTGGTTTTATTGTAGGTCTAAATCAACACGTGAACTAGGCTTTGTTTATTGCTTAGCAAACTGTGTAACCGATTGGCGAAGTAGCCTGAGCTATTAATACTTGGGAAAATATCCTTTGAACAGACATCAGGAACCACGATCAGTGAGGAACAGGAGTTACATCCACTTACTTTACTCCTAATTTGCTGTGCAAACAGTCATTTCAGGGTCTCCGATGACGCGTCCATAATGCGCGCTGGCTGCGTTTTGAGGCTAGTGCAAGGCGGGGCTTGGATTTAAACATGTAAACAATTTCATCATAGATTGCTTTCAGCAGCTTCTGGGAAATGGAGTTGCCTTAATTTATTTAGAGAGTGAATAAACTTATGAAACAGAGAAGTATCGTCATGTAATCCATTGATTTCAACAATGTAACTGTATTCTAAATAGGCCTACCTAAAACTATTTAACTTGTAACTGTATCGGAATACAGTTACTCATAATTTGTATTCTGAATACGTAACGCCGGTACATGTATTCCGTTACTCCCCAACACTGTTGCCAAATGATCTTAGTGTTTTAAAAATGTAATTTCTGTTTCAAGAAATGAGCCAAACCAATCACCTTCTTTGGATTCAGTTAAGTTTTGGACGTGTAAACGTGTTTCTGTGGACTTATGAACTTTGTTGGACACTGCCCTCTATCTTCAGTTGCTTTAGTCTGATCTCCTGTGTGTTTGCCTTGTTTTGAATTTTGGACCTGCAAGAACTTTTCTGTTTACCTTTCAATAAATCCCCATCACCGTGAACTGAATCTCCTAGTCCTCCTTCTGTGTACCGTGACACATCAAAACACTGTCAGTGGGTGAATAAAACTACTTTCTTCCAAGAATCAGAGAGGACTGCCCACAAAAAGCATATTGAACAAACATTTTTTATATTCTGTCACATCACCTTTAGATCATAGATCAGTCTGCATGTCACTAGATAAACACAGTGCCTGTAAAAAATATTTACCCCCCCCCCCCCTTGGATATTTCCACTTTTACTACTTTTCTAAATGGAATCTTGATCAAATTAATTTGGCCTTTTTTGCAATTATTTACAAAAATCCCCTCTTTAATGTCAATGTGAAAGCAGATTTCTACAAAGTAGTGTTTGTTCATTAAAAATATATAATGCAAAATAAGCGATTGCATAAATATTCACTCCCTTCAAGTCAGCATTTAATAAATGCACATTTGGTCGCAATTAAAGCATGGAGTCTGCGTTGATAGGTCTCATAGGCTTGCACATCTTGATACTTCAATTTTACTCCATTTTTCTTGCAAAACTGCTCAACTCTGTCAGGTTGGAAGGGGATTGGGTGTGAACAGCCCTTTTCAAGTCCAGCTACGGATTTTCTGTAGGATTGAGGTCTGGGCTTTGACTAGGCCTCTCTAGAACATTCACCTTTAAACTCATTGTCTTGCTGGAAAGTAAATCTTCTCCCAAGTCATAGTTCTCTTACAGACTGAATGAGATTGTCCTCCAGGATTTCCATATCGCTTGCTGTCGAGAAGTATCCCCACAGCATGATGCTACCACCACCATGCTTCAAATTAGGGATGGTGTGTTTTTGGTGATGTGCAGTGTTTTGTGTCCGCCAAAAATAGCATCTAGTCTGATGGCCAAAAAACTCAATTTTGGTTTCATCAGACCAATGAACCTTCTTCCATTTGACCTTGGAGTCCCCCACATGTCTTGAACTTTAGTCGAGATAAACCACTCGAGAGCTTTGCCACTCACCCATAGAGCTTTGACTGGTAAAGAACTCGGGCAAAAGTTGTTGTTTCTCCCATCTCAGCTGCTGAAGCTTTTAGCTTCTTCAGAGTGGTCACAGGTGCCTTGGTGGCCTCCCCCACCATTATTCTTCTTGAACAGTCACTCTGTTTGTGGTGACAGACTGCTCTAGACAAATTTGCACATTTTTCATACATTGCTTACATACCTTCATGTATTTCCCTGAACTCCAGGGATTGTTCAGTGGCTTGATTTTTTTTTTTATTCATCCCCTCATTTAGCCTGGAGATTCCAGACCAAATCCGAAAGATTAAAGGTCTGGCCATGAATAATGTAATGGCCCAACTCGAGGGGCGGCGCCAAGCATGCATTTGAAAATCTCACTACACGCAATTGGATAACACTATGACTGTCATCTGTTTAGCTCGCCTCTGGCCCGCCTACATCGGATACACCGATGTGATAGGCTCCCCGCGATACAAGTGGCAAACGTAACATGCATCATTACTCATTGCCAGTTAGAGTTAGGGTTAGTTAGGGGTTATTCAATTGCGTCGAAGTCCAGAATCAGTCAGTAAACATTGGTCGTATTGTGTTTTCCAATTGTGTGCAGTGAGATTTTCAAATGCATGCTTGATGCCGCCCCTCGAGTTGGGCCATTACATTATTCGTGGCCAGACCCTTAATCTTTCTAGATTACCAGGGTCTGGAATCTCCAGGCTAGTTTTGAATGGAAACGCTTCCAAAACGCTTGCGTGTGGTGTGAAAAATAGGCGTGAGTCCTATTTCTAGCATGCACACGTTTTTGGCGCGTCTGAGACGTGCGTGTCACGCAGGCGATGTGCAAGGTCTAACATGGGAGCCGAAATAACGGACACGCCACGCAGCTGACGCGTACACGCACCCGTGTGAAACTGGCCTCAGTGAATCTGAAGTTGTTGCTGCAAGCATGCTGCCGCCTAGTTGCACAACAGAAGCCTCTCCTGTGGCAGTGAATGAAGGTACAGTACAAAATGTGAAAGTGTAGAGAGAAAGGAGGAAAGGAAGTGTGCGTGTGTGTGTGTGTGAGAGAGAGAGAGAAAGAAAGAGCGAAAGACTGAGAGAGGGCAGGAAGGGTTCAATATCACAGATTCCACAATTCCATTCATGAAATATTCATCTTTGGTATTGCAAGAAATGGACAAAAAGTTCTGGGTGATTTATAATCTCAAGAGAAATGGAAATACAGAACTGCATTCACCCACAGTGCCTAAAGAAAAGTATAGTCTCGGAGAAGATAAGGCCCCTCACTTTGAAACTCAAGCAGGTGCAAAGTGTTATTATTATGAATTCATCTATCAGCCTCTTCTCTCTAGCATCACTTCTTACCTGCCCATTTAAATGGCTATACTTAAAAAGTCTGACTGAAGAAAAGGTAATGGAATCTGATAAATATATCACACCCCAATTTCACATCAATTGTGTTGAGTCAAGATAGCTGTTTATTATGATCGTTATTATTGTCATCACTATTATTAGTACTAGAAGTAGTATTTCAAGAGGTTATTTCAAAGACTTAGAAACTGAACTAAAGGTGAAGGTGGGAAAGAGAGTGAAATGAGAGAGAGAAATGCTGAAAGGATAAAAAAAAAAAGCCGTAGCAGAGAGGTTGGTGCTGTCCATGGTCCTGAAGCACGTACGTTGCTGCCTTTTCACAAGATCCTCCAGATGCTTGGTGTGTTTGTTAGTTCACTGTAGTAACAGTATGGGCTTCCCCTGGGGATTGGAGAAGTCTGAACATTCTGTGTAAGTAGAGATGCTTAAGAACAGCTGCACTGGAGATCTACTGTCTAATGTATTCATCTTCAAATACAGGCTTTTTTACAGTCTGTAACATAATTGTATCAAGTCTGAACTCTACACACAATTCACAAGTTGTGTCCTCCCTTTCTCTTATTTTCGCCCATGTGACCTATACTGTACATCGTATTGTGTTTAATTCATAACTAGACCTATAAACCCTGACATGTTCATACATGGTAATTTATTTTTTTTTTGCACAGTAATCTTCTGTCTAAAAACACCAAGGTCAGTTGATTGTAGGTGGAACCCCGCCAACACTGCCTGTTCAGTATTAGTGTTGAAGACTCCCTCGGCCCCCAGACTCCTGCAGAGCAGCAGGTCGCTGTTGACTCCTCAGTTCACCACGCCGACGAGGGCTGAGAGCACCAAGATCACACAGACTCTGTTTAACCTCAGGATTAGGACAGAATCCCTGGAAATGAGTGATTAGCCAGAGAGATAGAGAAAGGGAGAGAAAGAAAAAAGAATGTGAAACGGTGTGGGAAAGAGAAAGTATGTGGGTGTGAGAGAGCGCAAGCAAGCCAGGGTGGTAAAACAGTGGTGAGTTAAATGCTATTTGGTATAAGTGATGTCATTGTCTTGTTAAAGAACTGTTTCTGGGAGAGAGTGTAAGAGACTTGGTGGGAAGGGGGAAAGTACCAAGAGAACAACGTGCAGTGTAAAAAAAAAACTAGAGTGCATTTCTGAGGAACTGCGAAGTGTGCTTGCTCTGGTGCGGTTCACCAATGGGAGCAAACACTGAAATATGGTGTGTTGAACTCGACTTGATCCAAGGATTCCAACAGTACCTTATTTTTCAACATTGCCATTTTTCAGCCTACGGGTCAAAGGCATTAACACACATCCAAAACGCTTTTGCTAGTTGCTGTGCCCCCTAGACGTCAGGGCACCAAAATGTATGTGTTCTCACAATGGAGTGTGAGTCCCTGTACCAAGTTTTGTTATAAGTATATAATTATAAGTATATACTCTTTTGATCCCGTGAGGGAAATTTGGTCTCTGCATTTATCCCAATCCGTGAATTAGTGAAACACACACAGCACACAGTGAACACACAGTGAGGTGAAGCACACACTAACCCGGAGCAGTGAGCTGCCTGCTACAGCGGCACTCGGGGAGCAGTGAGGGGTGTGGGCATGGGAGAGCAGTGCAACTCTTCGGTTACAAGCCCAAACCCCTAACCAGTAGGCCACGGCTGCCCCCTTTGGCCACGGCCCCTTGATTTGCTACATGAAAGTGATATGAACTCACTTCCTGTTTGGCAGCTTCGTGACTGATTTCGATTGGCTGTGATAGGTAAATGATTTTGAAAATCAAAAATTATTTCAGTAACCTGAAGATGGTCTGAAGATCAAGTATGCCAAGTTTCGTGAAGATCGGACAAAATTTGCGACCTGTGAAAATTTAGTTTCCAAAATTTGGCCGATACCCATTCTGGAGGAAATTGACGTAATAGGGTGCGTTTAACTTGGCTTGATCCAATGATTCCAGCAGTATGTCGTTTTCCGAAATTGGGCATACGGGTCAAAAGTTACATGCATTACCGCAATGTCCAAAACGGCAAAACCTACTTCCTGTTTTGCTTGGCTGTGACGAGCGAACACTTTTGTGAGGCTTGGTCTGTAGATCATGGACATCAAGTTTTGTGAAGATTGGTCACAATTTGTGCTTTCTATTAAATCCAATATGGCGAAAGAATGACAAGGGTCAGTGACAGCATCTTCATTTTCCACACTACACCGGTTCCGGCCGGACGTTCCAGAGTTGGACGGGTGGTGACATTTCAAAAGGTTTAGGAGCAGAAGCTGCCCAAAAAAGTGGTCTTACGGGAATAATAAGAAAACTTGAAGGTGCTATAAGCAATGTAATAATTTACATACAGCTAATATCACCTCATCACCCGCTAGCTGCCTGTGCCCCAAATATACTGTAAAAAAAAAAAACGCTGTCAGCCTAGGCTTTAAAAAACGGCCACAAAACAACTTGGGCAAACCTTGCCCATGAACACATAACAAACTGATGAGATGTGCGTTTGGGAGAGTTTCAATTGCACGGGAGGGAGGGGGAGAGAGTAGCTAGCTAGCTCTCTGTTTAGTTTAAACGTCAACAGAAGTGACGTCACCATGCATCGCTTATAGCACCTTTAAGAAGAAGCACACTAATTAAGTTTGACAAAAAGATAAGTGAGTGACAAGGTAAAGTTTGTTTTGAAAGGTAAGTGAGTGACAGAGACACATATGCACATACTTGCATGCACACACACACATACACACACACACACACAGGCGTCGACACACACTTTGCACACTGTAGTAAGACGTTCTGTTCTCTTCCTTTTTTATACTTATAAATGCCTTTTTTATACTTATAAATGCCAAAAGATATGCTTTGCAAAAATGTCTTTTTTTTTTTGTTCGCAATGCCAAATTAAGCTGCTAAATATTAAATAGGGAGAGAGTGAACAGGTGAGAGAAATATCAAAAGGATTGTTATTGTTGTGCTGCTGGCGTGCTGGTTTTCAGGCCCACTCCCTGCCTCTCGGCCCTCTCCTGCATGTGGAGAGGGGAGATTAACAGCACACATCTGGCGTGATCTTGACCAGTGTGTGACTCTTCTCATGTGCGCCAGGTGTGAGAGAGGATTATCGGGGTCACCGACATGCCAGCAGGAGCTGTAGCCGAGCCATTGGAACGGCGTTATTTAGTTCACTGTTCAAGGTTACAAGAGCTGCCTCGTATCTGTGTGTTGTTCTGTGTGTTATTTGTGTGTAAGTGTGTTTCTCTCTCTCTTATGCTGTATATGTGTGTGTGTGTGTGCGTGTGCGTGTGTATGTGTGGGAATGGATGGGTGTACTGTATCTTCATGGTAGTTGCAAGTCTCTATCACTGATAATGATCATCCACACAAGGTGACCTGGCACATACAGCAGTTCCAATACAGAGATACTGATGGGCTGCCACACAGTATGTTCCTGGTCCCGGTGCCTGGTTGATGATCCTTCACAAAGATACTCTGATCTCACCTGTTAGACATCAGCCAGGGGTTAATAGAGGATGTAGCACTGAGTGCTTGAATATCTGGAGTCCAAGTAAGCTACACAGTTGGGAATGGGAGTTATGATGTATGAATGAACTAGTGAACAGGCTCTCACAGTTGAGTGTTAGCCATGGGATTAATAAACCTCCAAAAGTCCAAATCTGTGTTGAGGACAAAGAGGAGGGAAAGCATTCTTGAAGGCAGAAAATGCCTGCATTACGTTTATATGACTCAATTTTACCTGTTTTATGACTCAATTTCCGCCACTGTCAATTTCTCCATCTTATGCCAGCAAGTCATCCAGTTTATTATCCTATTCAAAAAATTGAAATTTCAATTTGTCAACCAATGTTCACTTTTAACTGATTTCAACCACTTGATTGCAGTTCTAAGGAATGCTACTTCTCTCCTCTCTCTTACTCTCTTCTTCCTCCTCTAGTCTCTGTCATTCTCACCCTCAATGAGAAGACAAAGATCCAAGACACAGAAAAAACACGAACCGCATACAACATGGCTACGAAACCTCCCCCACCCCTCAGCCATCCCCAGCCCCACCCGCCTGAACTTCCTCCAGTGGGCCCAAACACCAATCTTCCCGTTCAGTACCAACAGCACCAATGTCATCCAACTTGTCACTGACACCCACAACCCCCACAGAGAAATCCCTCTCTCTCCACTGTTCGCGCATCTGTCAAAGCCCCACAGCCAACTCCAGGCTGCCTGCGCAGGCAGGAGGGCTGCTTGCTCGGAGATTCAGTAGCAGAGGCTTTGCTACTATTTTTACAGCCAGCCAAAGCCACCACTCACAGTCTTAGAATGATTTTAAGAGCTGTATCAGTTTTATTTATGGACAATTCTGTATATTTAGCCAACAGTTTAATTGTGCGCAGTTGTCTGTCATGTCAGAACTGTCTAATCTGACACCACACTATAGGCTTATTCAGTCAGAGTTGCTTTCATTGGACCTGTTGTATTTACTGTAAAGCAGTAGTAAGCCGTTTTGGTCTGAGACTAGCCTGCTAACGCCCTGAAAGACATGCCAAAACATTCAAAATGTCGGCAACAGCCCAGTTGGCATTTATTATCACAAAGCTTGTTAATATGCTAACTGATGCCGTTTGGTGATATAGTTGGCATTGCCATGCAATAAAATGTGTCTAACTTTTTGAGGGCTGTTCAGTCCCACAACACAGAACTATATAGTGCATACTGTATACTTACAGGCTAGCAGGAGCGACACCTTAGACACCTAAGGACAGCTTTGCTTTAAAGAGCAAGCAGGCTTTATGCCCACAAGGCTTTGAACAATCACCCTCTAGCTGGAACAGTGAGTGTATGTTCTTGGTGCACTGCTTGCACTGGAGAGGCAATGACACCAATCAAACTTCCACAAAGGCTTCAACCTCGCACCGACTCCCAAATAGACTGATCAAAAAGGTGAATGAAACCTTCCCGTTTCTAAAAAGTGGCTTTCTGTAAATGTGCCTGCTAAATTATTTTGTATTTGTTTTATTTTATGGCAATGTATTTGTTTTATTGTTGCGCTGGTCATGTTGATTGTCTGGTCTACGGAGAAGCAAGGAGTAAGAATTTAATTGTTTTTGGTACACTGTACAGTACCTGATACTCTGCTTTCAAATGAGGAATAGCAGATATGCTTCATACAGACACAGTGAAGAAAAAGAGATAAACATAAACACAGACATAATTACTGGATGGTAGTTGACAAGTTTGATGGATTTGTACATAAAGGATTGAGAGAAGCTTAATCACACATACTGTACGTGTCATTAGTCCTGGCATGGCTTACTCCTTCTCTCCCTTACTAACCTGCTTCACAGGGTTAGTGTCTTAACACTTCAAAAAGCACCCTTCAATCTCATGCCCATACACACACACACGCACACGCACACACACACACATTCATGAAACACAAGAGACCATGAGAACCTCTTTTTTCCTTCTTGTATTTCACACTCACGAGCTGGTGCTCCCACTGGAGTTACAAACTCTTCAAAAATAGCCTGCTGTTTCTGTGAGGAGAGGCTCAGTGTGCTGGATTCAACAGCATGAAACGCAGGCAGAACACATAGTGGAGGCATACTTCTACTCGTACACATCTGCTCAAACGTGCAGCATTGTGTTCCACTTCACAGACGACTCGAGTACGCTGACACGAGGGTGGGGGGGGTGGGGTTGAGGGGGGCAGTAGTAGGGGGGAGAGAGAGATGCTAATATGTATTTATCTTTCCTTTCTTTGTTTTTTCTTTCTCCATTGTGTCTTAGTGTGTGTGTGTGTGTGTGTTGGGGGGGTGGAGTGTGCGGGTGGGTGTGTATGTGTGTGTGAGTGTGTGTATGTGCTGTAATGTTCTTTTACTTTTGTTATTCTCCATAGTCCATGTCAGTTGTTGTTATTATTACTATTAATTGCTAATTCTTTTGATGTAACTACTATTGGCAACATTGTAATACTTACAGTCATGCCAATAAAGTTCATTGAATTGAATTGAATTGAATTGAATTGAATTGAATTGAGAGCCCAGCTTGACAAGTATGGCAGAGTGAGAATGTTTGTTTGACAGACAGATATGAAATGATGCCATCACAATGGTGCCACAAAATTGCATCATCACAAATATGTTGGTAGAATGTTGCCAACTAAAGGTTTCATTTGCATTTCCATCTGAGATGGACATCATGGCTTCAGAGAGTTGGGCTACTTTTTAAGAGCTGGTTTAATAAATGGTGGGATTACTTTCTGAAGCCAGGATTTCACAGAATTTCACAATATTCACAGAAGAGTTGTTAAGTTCCCTGTGCTACAGGTAGAGGATTTACCACAGTGGCCAATCAACAGCCGAGGGCATCCTATGCAAGTTTTTTACCTTAATATAACAGCTTCAAAATCATGTTGATGGTAAACTAACTTCTAACAGGGAGAATTGCGCACCTAGCATAGCTGACATCTCCCGAGAATCGTGAAACATTACCTGTAGATATGGCTCTTTTGAGATTGTCATCGCCTGTTACTAGTCCTTCAGCTCCAAAACAAATGCACATGTACCAGCGTCTGGGGGGAAGGACTTAAGCCATGAGAATGATTTAAAAACGGCAAGGTAAATAAATTATAAATACTCATACTCTAAGCAAAGCTAATTTTCCCAGCCCAGTTGTCCCAAAGAAAGATCCAGAACAAACATCAACAAACTAGCAAGTGCTTATGCCTCCTTGATGGGAAGCAAGGCTGTAGCAGCCTAATTATCACATGAAATGGGGAAAACAACAAACTAAAGCAGCAAACAAATCAACAACACCTTCGCAACAAGCAGGCTTTGCTAGCAAGTGCCTATGCCCTGTTGATGCAAGCTCTAGGTAAAGCTAATAGCCCAGTTGCCCGGAGAAAGAACCAAAGCAAGAACAAACAATATCTACAGTAATATCTACAAATTGCTAGTGCTTATGCCCCATTGATGTAACCTGACTCTCGCCAGATGAATTTCGTTCCACCTAGCTCCACTCATCCATCTGGGATCAATCCATTGAAGTGTTGCTTCAGAAGGCTGGGCCTAATCAAAAAATGCTTGCATATGATTGGATAAGCCACTTGTCTGTCATCTATTGACATGCTACTTCAACCACTTACATCGAAGCCAACCCGTGACGCTGATAACAGTCTCACAGTCGCTTCTTCGCTATGTCACATCTATGAAACTGCGTCCTGATTGGCTTTACCATAAAATCTGGTGCAGAAATCACTCTCAATGGAAGCGATCCCAGATGGATGTGAGTGAAGCTAGGCGGAGCTAAGCGGAACGAAATTCATCTGGCGAGAGTCAGGTTACCATTGATGTGGGCTTTAAGCAAAACTAGCAGCTTACTCATAATGTGACGTGTGATACTACTACAACAACAACAACAACAACAATGAACCAAAGCAGCAAACACAAAGTCACCATCAATGTATCCTCCATGCGCAACATGGCTTCACTAGAAAGTGCTTATGCCCCGTTGATGCAGGCTCTAAGCCAAGCTAGCAGCCTAATCTCTCAGAGAAAAGTCCCAAAGCAACGAGTATTACCTCCATAACACCCCTCAAGAGCATTTCACTGGTGTTTTCAAGGCCCATTTTCAACACCTCCAGAAGGTTCAAGAGTGGTGTCTGGCATCCCAGACCCACCCCCCTCCACACTCATGATGGGTTCTCCACCAACATATGCCAACAACCGTCCGCAACATAATCAGCCAAAATGCTCAACTCAAGTTGACCCCAAGTACTCTGTGAGTTCCTCAGCCATATCCATGAGCTTTCCTTTTCAGCCATCTCAGATAGCTGTAATAATGTAGGGGGTAATAATGAGCTCAAGAGACCATTTTCATGTCATTTCTAGATCTGTACAGTATAATTCTGGAATTACTTTAAAAAATAATTCACTCCTCCAAGAGTTAGCAGAAAGACAGAAACAGTGACAAGAATAAAGATGAAGGATTAACATATGATACGGTCCAGCACTGATGCCTGAAAGGCCAATAGTGCTGTAAAATGCAAATCAGTCATGATGATCTCAAGAGTGTAAGACGAAACATGACGCACCCAGCTGATACATGTAAACAAGAGACAAACAAGGAAACGTGTGATGTCTACTTGCATGAAGATATGAGGCATGAGAAATGCACATACGTTCGTATGATCGTTCTGTATCTACAGATGTACGACTTTCTGCCAGGAATAAGAATGCGTAACTTTTAGTAATATATGTATAGAGTGCATCTGTGAGATCCATTTTTAGTTCTCCTCTGATATTAATTACAGAGTGAGTCAGCCAATGGCGCTGGTTGATAATAGGTCAATTATGTTGTGCAGGAGCTGCTGTTTTCTGTCATGACCAAAACTACTTGACAAGTGAGTCACTCATCAAGATCATTCTTCTTCACCAGGGCACACTCCTATATGTGTTTGTGTGTGTGTGTGTGTGTGTGTGTGTGTGTGTGTGTGTGTTTGTGTGTGTGTGTTTGTGTTTGTGTGTGTGAGAGAGACAGTCTCAGCACCATGAAACTAACGACTCCTCCATCATCGTCACTGGCAGAGCCACAATCAGCTGGAACACAAACGCATGCCTGTCAGAATATTTCCACTACACGTTATCTTACCATTGGTGCAATTTGACAAAAAAAACAAGAGCGGAAACAGCAAACTACTTCCTGCATAAACAGAAGGGTTTGGAATTAGGGATACTGTAGTATTGGTGGTCCGGTACATTTAAGCACAGTGTGTACATGGATAGCTGTTGTGTTACACTGTACTTACATACAGAAGGATTTGGGTGAAAATTAGGAATAGGAGTGTGGTACAGTGTGCTATTTCACACAAATAACTGTTGTGCTACACTATACATGTAAGGGATAATGTATAGAACGCTGGTCATTGTCGGGAGATAGGTCCCGATAGGGCGAACCGGACAATGATCGGCGTTCTATACATTATCCCGCTTATTACACGGCTACTTACCAAAACGACACAATAAACTCCCCACGATATGACTCTTTAGCCTACATAGCCTAGGCTATAGCCTTTTTGTTACCGTTTCATCATGGCTTTTGCTGAGAAACAAATAGTTCGCAACAACACACGCTGAACTTGAATCAAACATTCTTTAGAACACAGCTGATCAACCGTCTGCTTTCACTTTTGAATAAAGTTCCAATCCTTGCATAGTGATATGAAAGAATTGACTTAGAAGCACAAAGCCCATTTTCCTTGACAGTGGTCTGTTATACTTAGCAACGGTCTGTTATTCAGAATTAGCAGACCGCCGAACATTGGGAAGGCCCATTCAAGTGAATGGAGCATTCTGCAGCACTATGAAGAGCCGTGTAATAAACTGGTATAATTACTTTAGCAATGAGCCGTTAAGATATAGCATTAACCTTTTTAGCTCCATGCCAGTTTTACCTTCTGTCGGACACCCAACGAGCTCTGGCATTCTCCTAAAGTCTGTACCTAGGGCCCCTCAATTTGCATCTGTTGGAGAGTGGGTTTGTAAGTGGATTCATGAATGCAAATGTGGGTGCAATGGTGCCACATATGTGATTATGGCAAGTCTTTTGAACGTTAGTGCTCTTCGCCAAAATCATTTAACCCCTATCATAAAACCTTAGCCTTGAGATTACTCATGTTAAAATCAAAATCAAATAAGTAGCCAGCAGAGAATTTTCAAGTGTAACGAGTGACCTAACAAGTCCTAGGAAGAAATGTACTAATCCTTTTTCACATCTTTCTGTTTTGTTTCATCCAAAAACATTGCTACAGGCGATTGGGGTATACATGTGGTATGGCACAGTGCATCTCTCTGCTAGCAGCTGACTTTTGGAGGTTTGGAGGACTGGCCCAGCTCTGGCCTGATTGCGAGCCACATGGTAACCCACACCTTGCCACTATCAGCTGTTCAGAGCCTCAGCTGCTTGGAGAGTTTCTGCGATCTGTCACTGCCGCCTGATTTATTCTGTGTGAGTACCCAGAGACTCACTTTATTTCCTTTTAACATCTGCTCTTCTTTGTTCTTTTTTTCTTCTCCAGGTCACGCTGTGAATACTATTATTATTTTTGATATATTATTGATATATATTATTTTGTAATACTATGATTATTATTTTTGAATCACTTTTGATCATGACAGCAGGAATACACTTACTGTAGAAGATACGCTAAGATTGGATCATAAAGTGAAAACCTGACCTTGACAAACAGGAGATTTTTTTCTCCCTACCACG
Organism: Alosa sapidissima; assembly: GCF_018492685.1. Classification (NCBI taxonomy): domain Eukaryota; kingdom Metazoa; phylum Chordata; class Actinopteri; order Clupeiformes; family Clupeidae; genus Alosa; species Alosa sapidissima. Next base: position 32,566,276 of record NC_055963.1, read on the forward strand.
GTTACTTTCAATGTTAATGTGAATTAACAGACTTTTTACTGGAGAGACTTTACCACATTTTATATTTACCACATTTTTTTCCCTTCTCTCTGGCCTCATTGAAACGAAATGTGTTTTCTATTAAATCCCCCTTTTCTTCTCTGTGTGTGTTTCCCTCTATCACTCGAAACAGGTCACATTCCCCATTGATGGCTGAGCTTGTTGAGACTGAGGTTGAGATGGATGGCAGTGATTATGGCCCTTTCACAACACCAGTAAAAATAATTCAACTTCTGAAAAGTGAATGGCATGACGCCTGCTCATGAATGATAAGGCCTGGCGGTGTTGTAGCACTTGATCTGAGGTTATTGTAAATGTTTTGCTTAAACTGGAAGGTCGCTTCACTTTGCGTCCACTTGATAGTAGTTTTGGTATTCATGTACTGTATGTGCGAAAAAAACCTTTGCCATTCTCGTTATCAACACTCCTGTGCTGAATCTCATCCCGCAGACACTGATTCCAGATACATATGCATACTCTGCACTGAGCCATGCTTGTTTCAAATCCCTTTGTCTGTAGGATTTTCACTCAATTTTACAATATCCCTTATCCTCAGACAGAACACAGTCCACATGTGGGTGATTCTGTGGATATAACCAGGGGCTGAGTTTTGTTTGTTAATACACGTACATGGCTGTTTCAAAGATACCATGCTGTACTGAATATACTGCACTTTTGATAGCCCACAGTACATGATAACACATAGGGTGTCATCTACCAGTAATTAATCCCAGGAAATTACACATTATTATCCCAAACTACAAGATCTGTGAGCCTCCTGCCTTGTGTTTCCTGCACTAATAACCTCATGTAGGTGGAAAAAGTATGTGGGATGAGACAATTAAGAGCAAGCGAATGTTGATTTCTTTCATTGGTAGAGTGACCTCCATGTTTGTGACGGTAATGATGATCTAATTACAAGACAATAGCATTAATCACACTGAATAGTGTAAACAATGATCTCTGCATTATTTTGTATAGTGCATGTTCTGTGTTTATCCATGAAAAGTTGCTGAAGCTGCTATTTGCTCTCTTCAATTAGCATATTATTTGGGTATGTTAGAGCATTCTCCTGACTAATCTAAATGTAATACACTGAACTTACAGTACAAAGTGGCACTATGCTGTGTATTTTGCAAAGCAAGCATTTTGAAAAAAAAATATGTTTGTTTCCATAGTGTATAGATGGTTTTGGCACATCCAAATGTTGCAAATGCTTCAAAGTTGAATGTGGAGGGCAGAAAAGCTGCATGCACAAGCAATGGAATGTATAAGGGGAGTGTGCCCTGAAATCTTAAAAAGATTACTCTTTCTCTTTAATATTTTATGAACGGCAGAGCATTTGGGTAATTGATGCAAGCCCTTTAATATATGAGTGAGAGTGGGGCCAAGACACAGCTGGACACTTTAGATGGTATTCCCTGATGAAGACTAAACCAGGAAGAGCATCAGATAAAATGCAAAATTATATGCAGAGCTCTCTGGCAGAGTCCTGCAATTGTGGTCTTCTGCAGAGCGCTGTAAGACACTGACACTCATCTCAATGGGCCAGTAGAGCTCCTGTAACAGGCTACTGTTGGCAAATAAGACTTTAAGAGAGAAGCACAAAGATGAATTATTACAAGAAGATCATAAAGCCTTTTCTCTCTCTCTCTCTCTCTGGGATCTGTTAAACTATATGTGGCTGGACACTTTGGGAATGCATGAACAATAGTACTTTAGCACTTTGTTAAAGACTCAACTAGGGGATAGCACAGGGCATGACACACACACACACACACACACACACACACACACACACACACACACACACACACACACACACACACACACACACAACACACACAACACACACAACACACACAACACACACAACACACACAACACACACAACACACACACACACACAAACACACACACACAAACACACACACACACACACACACACACACACACACTCCACATCATTCAAGACATTTACACAGCTTTAATTGTACATGTAAACACACAATGTTCACAGGCTTGTTGGATGGGCCCACATGCTGATTGGTCACATACTGTACCTCCAGGGGTTTGAACTTGCATTCTCATTCTCTGTAAAAAGACATTTCTTACTGGAGCTCCAGTGAAAGGATGTACAGAAGTATGGGGATGACTGGGCCCGAAAGACAGACGACATACAAAAAAAAGATTTACCAGATGAGATGTGGCTCAGAAGTCGACCACCACACTGGCGCATCCCCATATTGAAATTAAGGGATTTCAATGGCATTTTGTCTAATGCATGTGGAATCTATGAGTAAGTCAGGCTGAGACACTCATAAGTTAAATGAGTTAAATCGGGATGATGTTAAAGAGGATATGTTTTGATGGCAATTATATGGGAGTCTGAGATTCTCTGTGTTGAAGGCGAGCGTGCAGCCTTTGTTGTTGTAAATGTGATACTTTAACAGCAGATTTCAGAATTGTTTTTCCCCAAAGGATCCAGCCTGTTCTTAAATAAGCCACAGAAGAGTCCTGTTGCTGATCTCCACAAAGAGAGCCATTATCAAGATGAAAACCGACCACTGTATTGTTTATTTCCACCCGTTGATCCATTTGATCTGTTTTTCTCTCTGAAAAGGAATCATTGATTAATAGACTGAGCCGGCTTTTCATGTCCTCAATATACTTGGTCCTTTGACAACAGCTACTGAGCATACTATAAAAGCGAAAATTGAAATCATAACACTGTTAAAAAAAAGACACAAAATAGAAAAGATAATTCATATTTTAGAAATTGTTATGGATACATTAATATATGAATAAATATACATATACATGCATGCACACATAGATACTGTATAATTAAATAAATGAATACAGATTTTCTGTACTGTGCAGCAGGTATCCATGCAGATATGTTTGCAAGTGGCCATTATCATTGTCCCTTGGGCTGAAGATGGCTTGGCAGCCGCACTCCAATTTCTAATTGAACTAATTGACTCACAGTAACTAATTAAATCCGGGGTTGCAGGGTTGAGATAACACGGTAATGAGAGAGGGGAGTGACAAAGCAGGAGGACATTACTCCACTAAATATAGATTAGGTAGCGTCCAACCTACTTTGTTTTGGGAGAGGTTGTTCCAAAACGCCACGCTGAGCAGATGGCGACAAAAAGGCCCTTTGCACACCTAATACATTACAGAGATACGTGCCCAGGAAATGGGGCCGTCATGTCATCATCTCCTTCTCACAGAACGTAATATGCGGACATAGCTTTCACTATGAAAAGTCTTTTTCGTGAGCATTCATCAAAAGACTTTCCCCAAGAGCTGTTGTTTATGGCCTGAGATATACTCTCTTTTAACAACCCGTATGTGTATGCCTCATGGCTGCTACTTGTATTCTTTGTCCATTTGACACACGCCTTCCTTAAAAAAATAATGTTACGTGAACAAAATATAAAGGAATTCCAATGATTCATACCACGGGGGAAAGAGGATGAGACAGGCATGTTAGTGGACGAGACTGAAATGAAGAAGCACTTAGCTCTTTTTTATTTCTCAGAAACATCAAATGAGATGATATGCTATTGTGTCACGTTGTGCTGGCAGAAGGCTCTGTTAGGTCATATATATATTTGCACTCTCATCCCATCTACCTTAAAAGAAAATGGGCTCCTCACTCAGACTAATATTGTGCTGTAATATACAAGCCATCATACAGGAGATGCCACAGACAAATATTCTGGGAATTCAACTCTAAGAATATGGTCTCTTGTTTATTTGTTTTAAAATATGTTTCCCCAAATTTCCTTGTGAGATGTTTGTGTAAATTCATTTTAACATGATTTCACATCATTCCAGTGTTCTTCATATCCTGCATGTGCTGGTGTGTTCTTGTGAAGACGAACACTGAAGTGAAATGTGCGATCGGCTCTGAGCTCAACAGTAGCCTAGTGCAGAGTGGGAACACTGGCTGACAACAGTGGCAGGAAGTGGAAGAAGACTGACTGTGAACGTCTGCTGCATTAAATTCAGATTTTACACCACATCACTGCTATAATGGAAGTCTCCATTTCCGACTGTCACATTGTCTCTGTGCTGAGGGTCTGGCTTTGCCTGCAGTAAAAAAGAGAAAGGCAGACCAGTAATCCAATTTGTTAGAGTCCTGCCATGGAAAGCTATTTGGCAACAATCAATGGCAGCCCTCTTTATTTATCCCCAGAATGGCGTTCCATAATGGTGCTCATACAGAAAAGCATTCAATCACCAAGAAAATAAATCCATCCTGCGGCTATTGAGCAGGTTGGGGGGAAATTAGAGACCACATTTTTTTTGGCTTTGTTATTTTTTTCTGCAGGGCAGCATAGATCTCTACCCCAAGGCCAGTGGATTGACCAGGGGACACTGCTGGAAAGATAAAGGCATATGAGAGAGCAGCACAGGTTGATCTCATTAATCAGATAAGGTCAGGCATTGGTCAGAATCAGTAATGCCACCCCTCCTCTGATAAATGTTGTTCTCGCGCTAAATTTCAGAGTGGAGAAATTGTATGATTTATGTCCAAGCAGAGAGCCACCCTGTTGGTAGGCTGCCACCGAAAAACTTTCTTTTGAGCAGTGCTAAGTTGTTGTATTGAAAACATGAGAAGGCAAAACTTCAAAACTGAGTGTGTGTGTGTGTGTGTGGGGGGGGGGGGGGGGCATCATGTAGAAACAATATGACCTTACTAAGATGAGCTTTGTATTATAGCCATCAAAATAATGACTTATTTAAGTCCTCTCTCTTTTGCCCGCTCTAGTGCTTCAGACCTTGGGTTCTGCAAAGAACATTCAGATCATATTCCATGAGAATGGCACGATAAAAAAGAACTCAAACAGACACATTGAATAGTGCCCATTGCGATTGCTTAGGTTCTGTAAAGCACCTTCACAGACAAAACTCACTGTTATTGTCATGTGAACAGACATAGGACAAGACTCTTACAGTTAAATGAGCTATATTCATAATTAAGATGAATTGAGTTTAATTAAACTGAATTAAAATCAAATTGAAATGGAAAGCTTTTGCACAGAGTAGGTTCACAAAAAAATCTTCAGCTTGTGTCTGTGTGTGCGTGTGTGCGTGTGTGTGTGTGTGTGTGTGTGTGTGTGTGTGTGTGTGTGTGTGTGTGTGTGTGTGTGTGTGTGTGACAAAGAGCTTGTCACCAGGACCACGAGTGTTCATCTCCTGTCACCATGATGAGGAGGAGACAGCCACCGATGTGCTGCTGACAGACTGGCCCCACCCACTGGCTAAAAATAAGCCGCAGGAATCCAACCAGGAGCCAGGGGTCTCAACCCCCCCTCAGGGTTCTCTGTCGCTATTCTCCGGCAATGAGATTCTCTAATTGATGTTGATTTCAGTAACATGCACTAATTGCCCCTGAGGGCAATTTCAAAATAGACACTTCTATAGATTGGAGATAGAGAAACAGCATAATGACCAGCTGTGTTCATTCACTGATAGTGACACCTTTTGTGTCGCTTTTAGGGTCGCTAAAGGTTGAGTCTGTTTATAATGTATTTCCTATAATTATTAGTTTAGTTTCTACTTGCCTCCAGTTGCAGAGAAGACAAGCAAAACAGCATATTGCTCGTGTTCAGTAACTGACTCTTAGCCTCATGAAAAATTATTTGTTAGAGAGCAACCATCATAAAAACATACAGAATGCTTTCCCACTAGACCTAGTCACTCCACAAGCTTCTAAACATTGCATACTCTCCATAGTTGAGTGATATCAACAGTAGACCACAGCCTTATACGGTTTCATTCTGGTCTAAGTACCCTTCCTTTGTCTACCGGATGCACATGAATTTGTGATGAGTCCAAAAGGAACATACTGTACTACATGCAGCACAAGACAGCTCATTCCTCCTATGATCTCAGCAACTGTTAGATCACAGCTCACTGAAATGAATGAAGCAGTATGGCCTGTTCCAATGTGTAGGGTCTACCTCTGTCTGCAAGCTAGGGAGTGATTCACATAATGTGGTTGTGTGTGTGTGTGTGTGTGTGTGTGTGTGTGTGAAAGAGAGTGTGTGTGTGTGTGTGTGAGAGAGAGAGTGTATGTGTGTGTGTGTGTGTCGGGGGGGGGGGGGCTCTCAGAGAGGGAGCCACCACGAGATGAAAGGAGAGAGATAAAAACACATGATGGATGGGAAAGAGGCAGATAATTGAAATGGGTGAGATTTTCACCCAAACTACAAGCCCTGACAGACAAATAAGTGCCCCCCTCCCATACCCCCTGCCCCCCTCTCTCTCTCTCTCTCTCTCACTCTCTCTCTCTGCCTCTGTATGTTTGTGCATGTATTTTTAGGCTATATCTCGATAAGTATGAGTATGAGTGTGAGTGTGTGCTAATCAGTGTGTGTGTGTGTGAGGCACAGTGTAGTGGA